>NC_090451.1:587069686-587390822 GCF_031143425.1 Pleurodeles waltl
TACAAAACAAAGGCTATACATTTCAATATGAGATATTACTCCATTTTTCTCATATATTTTCATTATTTCGCATATTTTAGTCACTTTAGTACATATGGTGATCACTCCCCGAGGGCACATTTTCAAACGTGCACATTATATTTCTGCCATTAATTTCTCTATGCATTTTTCTCAATAATAAACACACACATATAAGTCATTAATAATTTCTTAATTAACATCTCTGCTCCAACAGTAGCAAATCTAAAAATGGCCTCAGTATTGCTGGTTAGGGACTGACCTTGAGTTGTTAGAAGTTGAGTCCAGCTAAGGTTTTGAGAAAAAAGCATCCCCAAATAATTAAACGTCTTTATCCTTTCTAAAGTGCTCTCCCCCATAGACTTTGGACCGGAACGACAACAAGTCAAAATATAGGATTTGGAATAATTTATTTTGAGGTCTAAGTCATTCATAAAAGCTAAGAACAAAACCAGCAAAGTCTGGAGACCGTTTGCTGAGCGGGCAATTAGCACCACATAATCTGTAAGATTGGGATGGGCTTGCCCCTCCATATGAGGGATGTCCTGTAGGAGGCTGGCCTGGCTTATAGTGGGTAACTTGTGGTACTTACACCTTGTGCCAGGTCCAGTTATCCGTTATTAGTAGATTAGTAGTGTTCTAGAAGCTTAGGCTGATGGAGGTAGCTATAGCAGAGCAGCTTAGGCGGAAGTAAGAGACATGCAAAGCTCCTACTATACCACTTATTTCAAATAACACTATCTCATAAGAAACACAATACTCAGAGTTACTAAAAATAAAGGTACTTTATTTTAGTGACTGTTGGACCTGGTAATATGCCAAAAGTATCTCAGAGGATATATTCCCTTAGGAGGTAAGTAAAATACACAAAATATACACACAAACCAAAATGAGGTAAGTAAAACACTTAGAAAAGTGGTGCAAATACTGTAGAACACAATAGAATGCAATAGGAGACAATAGGCCTAGGGGCAACACAAACCATATACTCCAAAAGTGGAATGCGTACCACGAATGGACCCCAGGCCTAGTGTAGTGTGTAGAGGGTCGCTGGGAGTGTAAGAAAACACTATGGGTGTCCAAGATACCCCACCCCAAGACCCTGAAAAGTAGGAGTAAAGTTACCCTACTACCCCAGATAGACAGTAAAATTAAGATAGTTGATTCTGCAAAATGCAACAACTGACTGCAAAGCACTGAAGACGGATTCCTGGACCTGTGGACCTGCAAAGGAAGGGGACTGAGTCCAAAAGTCACGCAAGTGTCCAGGGGGAGTAGGAGCCCACTAAACCCCGGATGAAGGTGCAAAGGGGCTGCCAAAGGGGGTGCAGGGGGGCCTGCTAGGGAAGAGCGGAGTGTGGCACAGCAAACCTGTCCCACACTAGAGGGTTTGAGACAGCAAGCTGTCAAACAGCAGAATGGGGATGTCAGTGATAGCCATAAGGTGCATTGGGAAGACAACCTCCTGTATACTGAATCAAGGGACCCTAAACCTGGAGCTGCCAGGAGATTGGTCATCCATTTGCAGTACAGGGAGTTCCTTCTTACTTTTGCACATGACATTCCTTTGGCTGGGCATTTGGGCCAAAGTAAAATTTGGGACAGACTTTTTCCCCTGTTTCATTGACCTCATATGGCAGAGGACACAAAAGAGGTTTGTCGCTCTTGTGCCACCTGCCAAGCCCGTGGTAAGACTGGTGGCACTCCAAAAGCCCCCTTAATTTCACTTCCTGTGGTTGGGGTGCCCTATGAAAGGGTAGGGGTTGACATAGTTGACCCCTTGACCCTCCAATATCTTCAGGCAATAGGTTTATCCTAATGGTAGTGGACCATGCCACTAGGTATCCTGAAGCTATCCCCTTAAGGACCACTACAGCTCCTGCAGTGACAAAGGCCCTCCTGGGAATAGTTTTCAGGGTGGGCTTCCCAAAGTAAGTGGTGCCAGACAGAGGTAGTAACTTCATGCCTGCATACCTCAAAACAATGTGGAAGGAGTGTGGTGTAACATACAAGTTCACTACTCCTTATCATCCACAAACAAATGGTCTGGTTGAGAGGTATGATAATGGAACTCCCTGAAAAACTCAGAAGGCGATGGGATGTCCTGTTACCTTGCCTACTTTTTGCTTACAGGGAAGTACCCCAGAAAGGAGTGGGCTTTAGCCCCTTTGAACTCCTCTTTGGGCACCCTGTGAGAGGTCCCCTTGCACTTGTTAAGGAGGGTTGGGAACAACCTTTAAAAGCTCCTAAACAGGACATTGTGGACTATGTACTTGGCCTAAGATCAAGAATGGCTGAGTACATGAAAAAGGCCAGTAAAAACCTTCAGGCCAGCCAAGAGCTCCAGAAGCAATGGCATGACCAGAAGGCTGTTCTGATTCAGTACCAACCAGGACAGTAGGTGTGGGTATTGGCGCCTGTGGCCCCAAGAGCACACCAAGACAAATGGAGTGGACCCCATCTCATTTTCGAATAGAAGGGTGAGGTTACCTATCTGGTAGACCTGGGCACTGCCAGGAGTCCCCTTAGGGTGATTCATGTTAACCACCTAAAACCCTACTATGACAGGGCTGATCACACCCTTCTCATGGCAACAGATGAGGGACAGGAAGAAGAGAGTGACCCTCTCCCTGATCTCTTTTCCACCACTGAAAATGATGCTTTAGTGGAGGGTGTAGTTTTAGCAGATTGTCTGACTGCAGAACAGAAAGATAACTGCATAAATCTCCTTGGACAATTTTCTGAACTCTTTTCAATTGTGCTAGGTACCACATCCTGGTGTGAACACACAATTGATACTGGAGACAGCTTGCCTGTCAAAAGTAAAATCTATAGGCAGCCTGACCATGTCAGGGACTGCATAAAACAAGAGGTGCAGAAAATGCTTGATCTAGGAGTGGTTTAACCTTCTGAAAGCCCATGGGCGAGTCCTGTGGTGCTTGTACCAAAGCCTCACTCAAAAGAAGGAAAAAGGGAGATGAGTTTTTGTGTAGACTACAGAGGTCTCAATCAGGTAACAAAAACTGATGCTCACCCTAAACCCAGGGCAGATGAGCTCATAGATACACTGGCATCTGCCAAGTATCTAAGCACTTTTGATTTGACTGCAGGGTATTGGCAGATTAAATTATCAGAAGATGCTAAACCCAAGACTGCGTTTCCAACCATTGGAGGGCACTATCAATTCACTATGATGCCCTTTAGTCTGAAGAATGCACCTGCCACTTTTCAAAGGTTGGTGAACACAGTCCTGCAACAGTTGGGAGCTTTTAGTGCATTATATCTGGATGATATAGCTGTCTTTAGCTCCACCTGGGATGATCACCTGGTCCACCTGTGGAAAGTTTTGGAGGCCCTGCAGAAGGCACGCCTCACTATCAAGGCCTCAAAGTGCCAGATAGGGCAGGGCAAAGTGGTTTATCTGGGCCACCTGGTATGTGGGGGACAGATTGCACCACTGCAGGGGAAGATCCAGACGATTATGGAATGGGCCCCCCCTACAACTCAAACCCAGGTGAGAGCCTCACAGGGTACTAAAGGAGGTTTATTAAGAATGATGGCTCCATTGCAGCTCCTCTTAATGACCTCACTAGTAAGAAGATGCCTAAAAAGGTATGGTGGACAGCTAGCTGTCAAAAAGCTTTTGATGAACTTAGACAGGCCATGTGCTCTGCACCTGTCCCAAAAAGCCCTTGCTACTCCAAAACATTCATAGTCCAGACTGATGCTTCTGAATTGGGGGTTGGGGCAGTGCTATCACAGCTTAATACTGAGGGCCAGGATCAACCTGTTGCTTTTATCAGCAGGAGGTTGATCCCTAGAGAAAAGCGTTGGTCTGCCATAGAGAGGGAGGCCTTTGCTGTGGTCTGGGCACTGAAAAAGTTTAGACCATACCTGTTTGGTACTCACTTTATTGTTCAGATAGACCACAAACCTCTACTTTGGCTAAAACAAATGAAAGGTGAAAACCCTAAATTGTTGAGGTGGTCCTTCTCCCTTCAGGGAATGGACTATACAGTGGAACATACACCTGGGAGTACCCACTCCAATGCAGATGGACTCTCCAGATATTTCCACTTAGACAATGAAGACTCATCTGGGCAAGGTTAGCCTTACTGTCCCTCGTTTGGGGGGGAGGTTGTGTAGGAAAGTACATTCTTGCCTGGCATGTTACCCCACCCCAAATGAGTACTTGTATCTATGTTTGTTTTTGCCTGTGTCACTGGGATCCTGCTAGCCAAGACCCAAGTGCTCATAAGTTGGGCCCTATATGTGTTCCCTGTGGTGCCTAACTGTATCAATGAGGATCTGCTAACCAGAACCTCAGTGCTTATGCTCTCTCTGCTTTTAAAACTGTCACTGCAGGCTAGTGGCTAATTTTACCAATTCTGATTGGCACACTGGAGCACCCTTATAATTCCCTAGTATATGGTACTTAGGTACCCAGGGTATTGGGATCCCAGGAGATCCCTATGGGCTGCAGCATTTCTTTTCCACGCATAGGGAGCTCAGACAATTCTTACACAGGACTGCCACTGTAGCCTGTGTGAAATAACGTCCACGTTATTTCACAGCCATTTTACACTGCACATAAGTAACTTATAAGTTACCTATATGTCTAACCCTCACTTAGTGAAGGTTAGGCGCAAAGTTACTAAGTGTGACGGCACCCTGGCACTAGCCAAGGTGCCCCCACATTGTGCAGAGCAATTTCCCTGGACTTTGTGAGTGTGGGGACACCATTACACGTGTGAACTACATATAGGTCAATACCTATGTGTAGTTTCACAATGGTAACTCCGAACATGGCATTGTAACATGTCTAAGATCATGGAATTGTCCCCCCCAAGCCAAATCTGGTATTGGGGTGCCAAACCCATGCATCTCCAGGGCTCCAGCATGGACCCTGGGTACTGCCAAACTAGCTCTCTAGGGTTTTCTCTGCAGCTACCTCTGCTGCCAACTCTCAGACAGGTTTCTGCCCTCCTGGGGTCTGGGCAGCCCAGTCCCAGGAAGGCAGAACAAAGGATTTCCTCTGAGAGAGGGTGTTACACCCTCTCCCTTTGGAAATAGGTTTGAAGGGCTGGGGAGGAGTAGCCTCCCCCAGCCTCTGGAAATGCTTTGAAGGGCACAGATGGTGTCCTCCTTGCATAAGTCAATCTACACCGGTTCAAGGAGCCCCCAGCCCCTGCTCTGGTGTGAAACTGGACAAAGGAAAGGGGAGTGACCACTCCCCTGTCCATCACCACCCAGGGGTGGTGCCCAGAGCTCCTCCAGTGTGTCTCAGACCTCTGCCATCTTGAATGCAGAGGTGTGAGGACACAATGGAAACCTCTGAGTGGCCAGTGCCACCAGGTGACGTCAGAGACCCCCAAATGGACCCCAGCCTTGTGTAGTATGTAGAGGGTCTCTGGGAGTGTAAGAAAACACTAAGGGTGTCCAAGATACCCCACCCCAAGACCCTGAAAAGTAGGAGTAAAGTTACCCTACAACCCCAGAAAGACAGTAAAGTCAACCTAGGGGATTCTGCAAAGGCAACAACTGACTGCAAAGCACTGAAGACGGTTTCCTGGACCTGAGGACCTGCAAAGGAAGGGGACCAAGTCCAAGAGTCATGCAAGTGTCCGGGGGGCATGAGCCCACTGGACCCTGGATGAAGGTGCAAAAGGGCTGCTTCCGGGTGGAAGAAGCCAAAGATTCTGCATCAACGGAAGGTGCCAGGAACTTCTGCTTTGGTCAGAAGATGTCCCATGGTGTGCTGGAAGATGCAGAGTTGTTTCCACGCAGAAAGACGGTAAACAAGCCTTGTTAGCTGCAAGGGTCATGGTTGAAGATTATGGGTGCTGCCAGGGCCCAGGAAGGACCATGATGTCGCCCCTTGGAGGAGGTGACAGAGGGGGCACTCAGCAATACAGAGAGCCCTCGCAGAAGCAGGCAGCACCCACAGAAGCACCTGAACAGGCGTTCAGGAAATCTGAGCATGGCGGTCATCTCAACACAACAAAAGAGGGTAACGCGAAGCAGGAGGTCAACTCAGCGAGTTGGGCAATGCAGGATAGAGTGCTGGGGACCTGGGCTGTGCTGTGCACGAAGGAAGTCTTATAAAAGTGCACAGAAGCCCTAACAGCTGCAGATCACGCAGTACACAGGATTACGTCAGGTATGGGGAGGCAAGGACTGTCGGGGTCATTTGGATCCAGCTCCTATGTTCCACGGACCACACTCATCAAGATGAGAGGGGTCCCAGAGGACCGGTGATGCAGAAATTTGGTGCCTGCGTTGGAAGGGGGAAGATTCTGTCGACCCACAGGAGATTTCTTCTTGGCTTCCAGTGCAGGGGGAAGGCAGACAGCCCTCAGAGCATGCACCACCAGGAAACAGTCGAGAAAGCCGGCAGGATTAAGCACTACAATGTTGCTGGTAGTCTTCTTGCTAGTTTGATGCGGTTTTGCAGGCTTCCTGGAGCAGTCAGCGGTCGATCCTTGGCAGAAGTTGAAGAGAGAAGTGCAGAGGAACTCTGGTGAGCTCTTGCATTCGTTATCTGAAGAGAAACCCACAGGAGAGACCCTAAATAGCCCTCAGAGGAGGATTGGCCACCTAACCAGGTAAGAGCCTATCAGGAGGGGTCTCTGACGTCACCTGCTGGCACTGGCCACTCAGAGGTTTCCATTGTGTCCTCACACCTCTGCATTCAAGATGACAGAGGTCTGAGACACACTGGAGGAGCTCTGGGCACCACCCCTGGGGTGGTGATGGACAGGGGAATGGTCACTCCCCTTTCCTTTGTCCAGTTTCACGCCAGAGCAGGGCCTGGGGGCTCCCTGAACCAGTGTAGATTGACTTATGCAAGGAGGACACCATCTGTGCCCTTCAAAGCATTTCCAGAGGCTGTGGGAGGCTACTCCTCCCCAGCCCTTCACACCTATTTCCAAAGGGAGAGGGTGTAACACCCTCTCTCAGAGGAAATCCTTTGTTCTGCCTTCCTGGGACTGGGCTGCCCAGACCCCAGGAGGGCAGAAACCAGTCTGAGAGTTGGCAGCAGAGGTAGCTGCAGAGAAAACCCTAGAGAGCTAGTTTGGCAGTACCCAGGGTCCATGCTGGAGCCCTGGAGATGCATGGGATTGGCACCCCAATACCAGATTTGGCTTGGGGGGGACAATTCCATGATCTTAGACATGTTACATGGCCATGTTCGGAGTTACCATTGTGAAACTACACATAGGTATTGACCTATATGTAGTTCACACGTGTAATGGTGTCCCCACACTCACAAAGTCCAGGGAAATTGCTCTGCACAATGTGGGGGCACCTTGGCTAGTGCCAGGGTGCCGTCACACTTAGTAACTTTGCACCTAACCTTCACTAAGTGAGGGATAGACATATAGGTGACTTATAAGTTACTTATGTGCAGTATAAAATGGCTGTGAAATAACGTGGACGTTATTTCACTCAGGCTACAGTGGCAGTCCTGTGTAAGAATTGTCTGAGCTCCCTATGGGTGGAAAAGAAATGCTGCAGCCCATAGGGATCTCCTGGAACCCCAATACCCTGGGTACCTAAGTACCATATACTAGGGAATTATAAGGGTGCTCCAGTGTGCCAATCAGAATTGGTCAAATTAGTCACTAGCCTGCAGTGACAGTTTTAAAAGCAGAGAGAGCATAACCACTGAGGTTCTGGTTAGCAGATCCTCATTGATACAGTTAGGCACCACAGGGAACACATATAGGGCACAACTTATGAGCACTTGGGTCCTGGCTAGCAGGATCCCAGTAACACAGGCAAAAACAAACATAGATACAAGTACTCATTTGGGGTAACATGCCAGGCAAGAATGTACTTTCCTACACAACTTCCCCCCAAACGAGGGACAGTAAGGCTAACCTTGCCCAGATGAGTCTTCATTGTCTAAGTAGAAATATCTGGAGAGTCCATCTGCATTGGAGTGGGTACTCCCAGGTGTATGTTCCACTGTATAGTCCATTCCCTGGAGGGAGAAGGACCACCTCAACAATTTAGGGTTTTCACCTTTCATTTGTTTTAGCCAAAGTAGAGGTTTGTGGTCTGTCTGAACAATAAAGTGAGTACCAAACAGGTATGGTCTAAACTTTTTCAGTGCCCAGACCACAGCAAAGGCCTCCCTCTCTAAGGCAGACCAACACTTTTCTCTAGGGATCAACATCCTGCTGATGAAAGCAACAGGTTGATCCTGGCCCTCAGTATTAAGCTGTGATAGCACTGCCCCAACCCCCAATTCAGAAGCATCAGTCTGGACTATGAATGTTTTGGAGTAGCAAGGGCTTTTTGGGACAGGTGCAGAGCACATGGCCTGTCTGAGCTCATCAAAAGCTTTTTGACAGCTAGCTGTCCACCATACCTTTTTAGGCATCTTCTTACTAGTGAGGTCATTAAGAGGAGCTGCAATGGAGCCATCATTCTTAATAAACCTCCTTTAGTACCCTGTGAGGCTCTCACCTGGGTTTGAGTTGTGGGGGGAGCCCATTCCATAATGGTCTGGATCTTCCCCTGCAGTGGTGCAATCTGTCCCCCACATACCAGGTGGCCCAGATAAACCACTTTGCCCTGCCCTATCTGGCACTTTGAGGCCTTGATAGTGAGGCGTGCCTTCTGCAGGGCCTCCAAACCTTTCCACAGGTGGACCAGGTGATCATCCCAGGTGGAGCTAAAGACAGCTATATCATCCAGATATGCTGCACTAAAAGCTCCCAACTGTTGCAGGACTGTGTTCACCAACCTTTGAAAAGTGGCAGGTGCATTCTTCAGACTAAAGGGCATCATAGTGAATTGATAGTGCCCTCCAATGGTTGGAAATGCAGTCTTGGGTTTAGCATCTTCTGATAATTTAATCTACCAATACCCTGCAGTTAAATCAAAAGTGCTTAGATACTTGGCAGAAGCCAGTGTATCTATCAGCTCATCTGCCTTGGGTATAGGGTGAGCATCTGTCTTGGTTACTTGGTTGAGCCCTCTATAGTCAACACAAAACCTCATCTCTCTTTTACCATCCTTACTGTGAAGTTTTGGAACAAGCACCACTGGGCTAGCCCATGGGCTCTCTGAAGACTCAATCACTCCTAAGTCTAACATTTTCTGAACCTCTTGGTTTATGCAGTCCCTGACATGGTCAGACTGCCTATAAATCTTACTTTTGACAGGTAAACTGTCTCCAGTATTGATTGTATGCTCACACCAAGTAGTGGTACCTGGTATCAGTGAGAAGAGTTCAGAAAACTGACTTAAGAGATTTACACAGTTGTCCTTCTGCTCTGCAGTAAGACAATCTGCAAGTACTACTCCCTCCACTAAGCCATCAGCTTCAGTGGTGGAGAGATCAGGGAGAGGGTCACTCTCTTCTTCCTGTCCCTCATCAGTTGCCATGGGCAGGGTGAGATCAGCCCTGTCATAGTAGTGTTTTAGGCGGTTGACATGTGTAGGAGGCTGGCCTGGCTTGTAGTGGGTACCAGAGGTACTTACGCCTTGCGCCAGGTCCAGTTTTCCTTATTAGTGTAGAAGAGGTGTTTCTAACAGCTTAGACTGATAGAAGGTAGCTATGACAAAGCAGCTTAGGCTGAACTAGGAGACATGTAAAGCTCCTACTATACCACCGGTGTCATATGCACAATATCATAAGAAAACACAATAAAGAGAATTACTAAAAATAAAGGTACTTTATTTTTATGACAATATGCCAAAAGTATATCAGTGAGTACCCTCAGAATGAGGATAAGTTATAAACACAAGATATATGTACACAAACCAAAATTATGCAAGTAATAGCAAGAAAAGTAATGCAAGCAGTGTACAATTACAGTAGATTGCAATAGGAGCACATAGGTATGGGGCAACACAAACCATATACTCCAAAAGTGGAATGCGAACCACGAATAGACCCCAAACCTATGTGAGCTTGTAGAGGGTCACTGGGGCTGTAAGAAAACAGTGAGGGTTAGAAAAATAGCCCACCCCAAGACCCTGAAAAGTCGGCGTAAAGTGCACCTACTACCCCCAGAGAGCACAGAAGTCGTGATAGGGGGTTTCTGCAGGAAGAACAAACACCAGCAATGCAACAACAGTGGATTTCTGGACCTGAGTGCCTGTAAGACAAGGGGACCAAGTCCAATAGTCGCGACAGTGTTGAGAGTGGGCAGGAGCACCGGAAATGCAAGCTGAGGGTACAAGGAAGCTGCCACCGAATGTAAGAAGCTTGGAGTTCTGCAAGAAAGAAGATGGCTAGGGACTTCTCCTTTGGAAGACAGATGTCCCATGCAGCGATGAAGCTTGCAGAGGTGTTCCCACACAAAAGGAACGCAAACAAGCCTTGCTAGCTGCAAGGGTTGCAGTAGAGGTTTTTGGGTGCTGATGTGGCCCAGGAGGGACCAGGATGTCGCCACTTTGAGGCGGAGACAGAGGGGGCGTCCAGCAACTCAGGAAGCCCTCACAGAAGCAGGCAGCACCAGCAGAAGTACCTGAACAGGCACTTGGAAGAAGAGTGAAACGGAGTCCACGCGAAGTCACAAAAGGTAGTCCAACGATGCCGGAGGACAACTCAGAAGATTGGGCACTGCAGGAATGAGTGTCGGGGACCCAGGCTTGGCTGTGCATGAAGGAAATCCTGGAAGAGTGCACAGGAGCTGGAGCAGCTGCAAATCATGCAGTACCCAGCAATGCAGTCTAGCGTGGGGAGGCAAGGACTTACCTCCACCAAACTTAGACTGAAGAGTCACTGGACTGTGGGAGTCACTTGGACAGAGTTGCTGAGTTCCAGGGACCACGCTCGTCGTGATAAGAGGGTTCCAGAGGACCAGTGATGCAGTTTTTTGGTGCCTGCGTTAGCAGGGGGAAGATTCCGTCAAGCCACAGGAGATTTCTTCAGAGCTCCTGGTGCGGGGAGGAGGCATGCTATCCCCAGAGCATGCACAGCCTGGAAACAGTCGAGAAAGCCGACAGGATGAGGCGATATAAGGTTGCTAGTAGTCGTCTTGCTACTTTGTTTCGGATTTGCAGGCATTCTGAGCAGTCAGCGGTCGATCCTTTGGCAGAAGGTGAAGAGGGAGATGGAGAGGAACTCTGATGAGCTCTTGCATTCATTATTGGGTGAAATCCCCAAAGCAGAGACCCTAATTAGCCAGAAAAGGAAGTTTGGCTACCTAGGAAGGAGGATTGGCTACCAAGAGCCTATCAGAAGGAGCCTCTGACGTCACCTGCTGGCACTGGCCACTCAGAGCAGTCCAGTGTGCTCCCAACACCTCTGTTTCCAAGGTGGCAGAGGTCTGGGACACACTGGAGGAGCTCTGGGCACCTCCCCTGGGAGGTGCAGGTCAGGGGAGTAGTCACTCCCCTTTCCTTTGTCCAGTTTAGCGCCAGAGCAGGGCTGGGGGATCCCTGAACCGGTGTAGACTGGCTTATGCAGAGATGGGCACCATCTGTGCCCATCAAAGCATTTAAAGAGGCTGGGGGAGGTTACTCCTCCCCAGCCCTCACACCTATTTCCACAGGGAAGTCCTTTGTTCCGCATTCCTGAGCCAGGGCTGCCTGGACCCCAGCAGGGCAGAAACCTGTCTGAGGGGTTGGCAGTAGCAGCAGCTGCAGTGGAGACCCCGGAAAGGCAGTTTGGCAGTACCCGGGTCCTGTGCTAGAGACCCGGGGGATCATGGAATTGTCCCCCCAATACCAGAATGGTATTGGGGGGACAATTCCATGATCTTAGACATGTTACATGGCCATGTACGGAGTTACCATTGTGAAGCTATACATAGGTAGTGACCTATGTATAGTGCACGTGTGTAATGGTGTCCCCGCACTCACAAAGTCCGGGGAATTTGCCCTGAACAATGTGGGGGCACCTTGGCTAGTGCCAGGGTGCCCACACACTAAGTAACTTTGCACCCAACCTTCACCAGGTGAAGGTTAGACATATAGGTGACTTATAAGTTACTTAAGTGCAGTGGTAAATGGCTGTGAAATAACGTGGATGTTATTTCACGCAGGCTGCACTGGCAGGCCTGTGTAAGAATTGTTAGGGCTCCCTAAGGGTGGCAAAAGAAATGCTGCAGCCCATAGGGATCTCATGGAACCCCAATACCCTGGGTACCTCAGTACCATATACCAGGCAATTATATGGGTGTACCAGTATGCCAATGTGAATTGGTAAATTTAGTCACTAGCCTGTTAGTGACAAATTTGGAAAGCAGAGAGATCTTAACCACTGAGGTTCTGGTTAGCAGAGCCTCAGTGAGACAGTTAGGAATCACACAGGGAACACATACAGGGCACATACATATGAACACTGGGGCCCTGCCTGGCAGGGTCCCAGTGACACATTGGGGGTTATTACAACTTTAGAGGAGGTGTTAAACCGTCCCAAATGTGACGGATATACCACCAGCCGTATTACGAGTTCCATAGGATATAACGGACTCGTAATACGGCTGGTGGTATATCCGTCACTTTACCGTCACTTTTGGGACAGATTAACACCTGCTCCAAAGTTGTAATAACCCCCATAGACTAAAACAACATATATACAGTGAAATATGGGGGTAACATGCCAGGCAAGATGGTACTTTCCTACACAACCCCCCTGCCCCCAAACGAAGGACAATAAGACTAGCCATGACCTGATGAGTCTTCATTGTCTAAGTGGAAATATCTGGAGAGTCCATTGGAGTGGACACTCCTAGGTCTATGTTCCACTATATAGGCCATTCCCTGTAGAGATATAGACCACCTCAACAATTTAGGGTTTTCACCTTTCATTTGTTTTAGCCAAAGTAGAGGTTTGTGGTCTGTCTGAACAATAAAGTAAGTGCCAAACAGGTATGGCCTCAACTTTTTCAGTGCCCAAACCACAGCAAAGGCCTCCCTCTCTTTGGCAGACCAACACTTTTACCTAGGGGTCAACCTTCTGCTGATAAAAGCAACTGGTTGATCCTGGCCCTCAGAATTCAGTTGTGATAAGACTTGCCCGTACCCCTAATTCAGATGCATCAGTTTGAACAATTAATTTCTTGGAGTAACATGGGCTTTTTAGGACAGGTGCAGAGAACATGGCTTGTTTGAGCTCCTCAAAAGATTTCTGACAGCTATCTGTCCACAAAACCTTTTTAGGCGTCTTTTTACTAGTGAGATCATTAAGAGGGGCTGCTATGGATCCCTAATTTTTAATGAATCTCTTGTAATTCCCAGTGAGGCCTAAGAAGGCTCTCACCTGGGTCTGTGTTGTAGGGGGAACCCAATCCATGATTGTCTGGATTTTCCCCTGAAGTGGTGCAATCTGTTCTCCACCTACCAGGTGTCCCAGATAAACCACCTTTCCTTGCCCTATCTGGCACTTTGAGGCCTTGATAGTGAGGCCTGCCTTTTGCAGGTTCTCTAAAACTTTCTAAAGGTGGACCAGGTGCTCATCCCAGGTGGAGCTAAAGACAGCTATATCATCTAGATGGGCTGCACTAAAAGCCTCTAACCTTTGCAGGACTGTGTTCACCAACCTCTGAAAAGCGGCAGGTGCATTTTTCAACCCAAAGGGCATCACTGTGAATTGGTAGTGCCCTCCTATAGTTGAAAATGCAGTTTTAGGTTTAGCATCCTCAGCCAATTTGATCTGCCAATACCCTGCAGTCAAATCAAAGGTGCTTAGATACTTGGCAGATGCCAGTGTACCTATGAGCTAATCTGCCCTGGGTTTAGTGTGAGCATCAGTTTTTGTTACCTGATTGAGACCTCTGTAGTCTACACAAAAACTCATATCCCTTTTTCCATCTTTTGAGTGAAGCTTTGGTACAAGCACCACAGGACTCGCCCATGGGCTTTCAGAAGGTTCAACCACTCCTAGATCAAGCATTTTCTGCACCTCTTGTTTTATGCAGTCCCTGACATGGTCAGGCTGCCTATAGATTTTACTTTTAACAGGCAAGCTGTCTCCAGTATCAATTGTGTGTTCACACCAGGATGTGGCACCTGGCACAATTGAAAAGAGTTCAGAAAATTGTCCAAGGAGATTTATGCAGTTGTCTTTCTGTTCTGCAGTCAGACAATCTGCTAAAACTACTCCCTCCACTAAAGCATCATTTTCAGTGGTGGAAAAGAGATCAGGGAGAGGGTCACTCTCTTCTTCCTGTCCCTCATCTGTTGCCATGAGCAGGGTGAGATCAGCCCTGTCATAGTAGGGTTTTAGGTGGTTGACATGAATCTATAAACAAAATAAGTACACTGTTCCAGGCTAAATTAACACAGGGGACAAGAAAGGACTGCAATCAGGAAGTTGTAGGAGTGCCCTCAAGCATCACATTAGGATGCTAGGCATCATCATCGGGCTGACTCCTCGCCAGACTGGCACTGCAATGTCTGACGGGCCACCATCCATAAGATGGAGGCTCTTCAACCAGAAAGATGTTTAATAAATCGAGAGAGGTCTGCAGCCCATGCTGACAGGGGAGAAAAAGGAGAGTCAAGGGTATAAAATTGGCTCTAAACACCTCATACTTAGTTTTAATATTTTCGATAAGGGTTAGGTCAAGGTTAAAAAACACAAATAGGAGTATTCAGGCGAACAATGCTCCCAATACTCCTTCAAAACTAGAAAGGAGACAAATTGTTTGCTCCTAGCATTTGGTCGACATGTTTCGCGCCCTCACGGTCACACAAGGATCCATTGGCGCTTCATCAGGACCGATAGTAGTTGCTTCTCCATGAAAAAAACAAGACAATAAATGCTGGAAGGTCACTTACAGTCTGCAGATCTATTGTATCAGTCAGTCAGGTGGTTAGTCGCCCTGTGTTAGAGACAAAAAACCGAATAAGGAAAAGGAAAATTGTTTGTAAACAACCAGACATTCATTGGTGTTATAGTCACAATGGGAGCCATACGCATGGTAAATATTCGGCGTCTACTCACACCAAAGTGGTACTCAGGTATAAAACAAGAAACAAAACAGAAAACGAAGCTTACCATCCCATGTAGGAAACGGGCATCATAGGGACGCTTAAAACCTCATACCCAAGGAGAGTACACTACATATGAAAGAAAAATTCATAATAGAGAAGGTAATTGCACGCTTCTGAGGCCACAATGTGTTCTACAAGTACTGTTAAGGAATCACCCATTCAAAAATATCTAGATACATATGTGTAGCATGACACTATGGAATTTCAGCATATATTGACACACAAAGTCAGTCTCGTAGTCAGAGGGACTCGTGCCCATAGATTCTACCAAGTCTCAAAATCCGTCATGTCTATTGTAATATACTCCATTCACCTGTCAAAATCGGTGTCGTATAGCAGAATAACTTATTAGTCATGAGAATCAACATTTGTAATGGGAACAATATATAGCTGTCAATGTTAGTGTTTAAAGTACGAAAGCGGACATGGGACAATAAGTAATTGTTCAGTTGTACTCAATAAACATCAAAATGTTATTATCAATACAGGCCGACATGTTTATAGGTTCATGTAAAGGGAGACAGTACACTGGACCAATAATCTCCCTGTCCCTCTTGTCTTTAGAAGTAGGTTGACATGAATCACTCTAAGGGGACTCCTGGCAGTGCCCAGGTCTACCAGATAGGTAACCTCACCCTTCTTTTCGAAAATGAGATGGGGTCCACTCCATTTGTCTTGGAGTGCTCTTGGGGCCACAGGCGCCAATACCCACACCTTCTGTCCTGGTTGGTACTGAATCAGAACAGCCTTCTTGTAGGAAAGTACCATCTTGCCTGGCATGTTACCCCCATTTTTCACTGTATATATGTTGTTTTAGTTGTATGTGTCACTGGGACCCTGGTAACCCAGGGCCCCAGTGCTCATAAGTGTGCCTGAATGTGTTACCTGTGTAGTGACTAACTGTCTCACTGAGGCTCTGCTAATCAGAACCTCAGTGGTTATGCTCTCTCATTTCTTTCCAAATTGTCACTAACAGGCTAGTGACCATTTTTACCAATTTACATTGGCTTACTGGAACACCCTTATAATTCCCTAGTATATGGTACTGAGGTACCCAGGGTATTGGGGTTCCAGGAGATCCCTATGGGCTGCAGCATTTCTTTTGCCACCCATAGGGAGCTCTGACAATTCTTGCACAGGCCTGCCGCTGCAGCCTGAGTGAAATAACGTCCACGTTATTTCACAGCCATTTTACACTGCACTTAAGTAACTTATAAGTCACCTATATGTCTATCCTTTACCTGGTAAAGGTTAGGTGCAAAGTTACTTAGTGTGAGGGCACCCTGGCACTAGCCAAGGTGCCCCCACATTGTTCAGAGCCAATTCCCTGAACTTTGTGAGTGCGGGGACACCATTACACGCGTGCACTACATATAGGTTACTACCTATATGTAGCTTCACAATGGTAACTCCGAATATGGCCATGTAACATGTCTATGATCATGGAATTGCCCCCTCTATGCCATCCTGGCATAGTTGGCACAATCCCATGATCCCAGTGGTCTGTAGCACAGACCCTGGTACTGCCAAACTGCCCTTCCTGGGGTTTCACTGCAGCTGCTGCTGCTGCCAACCCCTCAGACAGGCATCTGCCCTCCTGGGGTCCAGCCAGGCCTGGCCCAGGATGGCAGAACAAAGGACTTCCTCTGAGAGAGGGTGTTACACCCTCTCCCTTTGGAAAATGGTGTGAAGGCAGGGGAGGAGTAGCCTCCCCCAGCCTCTGGAAATGCTTTGTTGGGCACAGATGTGCCCAATTCTGCATAAGCCAGTCTACACCGGTTCAGGGGACCCCTTAGCCCTGCTCTGGCGCGAAACTGGACAAAGGAAAGGGGAGTGACCACTCCCCTGACCTGCACCTCCCCTGGGAGGTGTCCAGAGCTCCTCCAGTGTGCTCCAGACCTCTGCCATCTTGGAAACAGAGGTGCTGCTGGCACACTGGACTGCTCTGAGTGGCCAGTGCCACCAGGTGACGTCAGAGACTCCTTCTGATAGGCTCCTTCAGGTGTTAGTAGCCTATCCTCTCTCCTAAGTAGCCAAACCCTCTTTTCTGGCTATTTAGGGTCTCTGTCTCTGGGGAAACTTTAGATAACGAATGCAAGAGCTCATCCGAGTTCCTCTGCATCTCTCTCTTCACCTTCTGCCAAGGAATCGACTGCTGACCGCGCTGGAAGCCTGCAAACCTGCAACATAGTAGCAAAGACGACTACTGCAACTCTGTAACGCTGATCCTGCCGCCTTCTCGACTGTTTTCCTGCTTGTGCATGCTGTGGGGGTAGTCTGCCTCCTCTCTGCACCAGAAGCTCCGAAGAAATCTCCCGTGGGTCGACGGAATCTTCCCCCTGCAACCGCAGGCACCAAAAAGCTGCATTACCGGTCCCTTGGGTCTCCTCTCAGCACGACGAGCGAGGTCCCTCGAATCCAGCGACTCTGTCCAAGTGACCCCCACAGTCCAGTGACTCTTCAGTCCAAGTTTGGTGGAGGTAAGTCCTTGCCTCACCTCGCTGGGCTGCATTGCTGGGAACCGTGACTTTTGCAGCTATTCCGGCCCCTGTGCACTTCCGGTGGAAATCCTTTGTGCACAGCCAAGCCTGGGTCCACGGCACTCTAACCTGCATTGCACAACTTTCTAAGTTGGTCTCCGGCGACGTGGGACTCCTTTGTGCGACTTCGGGTGAGCACCGTTTCACGCATCCTTGTAGTGCCTGTTTCTGGCACTTCTCCGGGTGCTACCTGCTGCTGAGAGGGCTCCTTGTCCTGCTCGACGTCCCCTCTCTCTCCTGGTCCAATTTACGACCTCCTGGTCCCTCCAGGGCCACAGCAGCGTCCAAAAACGCTAACTACACAATTTGCAGCTAGCAAGGCTTGTTGGCGTTCTGTCGGCGGGAAACACCTCTGTACGACTCTCCACGGCGAGAGGGATCCGTCCACCAAAGGGGAAGTCTCTAGCCCTTTTCGTTCCTGCAGAAACCTCAGCTTCTTCTGTCCAGTAGAAGCTTCTTTGCACCCGCAGCTGGCATTTCCTGTGCATTTGCCCATCTCCGACTTGCTTGTGACTTTTGGACTTGGTCCCCTTGTTCCACAGGTACCCTAGATTGGAAATCCACAGTTGTTGCATTGTTGGTTTGTGTCTTTCCTGCATTATTCCTCTAACACGACTTCTTTGTCCTTAGGGGAACTTTAGTGCACTTTGCACTCACTTTTCAGGGTCTTGGGGAGGGTTATTTTTCTAACTCTCACTATTTTCTAATAGTCCCAGCGACCCTCTACAAGGTCACATAGGTTTGGGGTCCATTCGTGGTTGGCATTCCACTTTTGGAGTATATGGTTTGTGTTGCCCCTATCCCTATGTTTCCCCATTGCATCCTATTGTAACTATACATTGTTTGCACTGTTTTTTAAGACTATACTGCATATTTTTGCTATTGTGTATATATATCTTGTGTATATTTGCTATCCTCTCACTGAGGGTACACTCTAAGATACTTTGGCATATTGTCATAAAAATAAAGTACCTTTATTTTTAGTATAACTGTGTATTGTGTTTTCTTATGATATTGTGCATATGACACTAAGTGGTGCTGTAGTAGCTTCACACGTCTCCTAGTTCAGCCTAAGCTGCTCTGCTAAGCTACCATTATCTATCAGCCTAAGCTGCTAGACACCCTATACACTAATAAGGGATAACTGGGCCTGGTGCAAGGTGCAAGTACCCCTTGGTACTCACTACAAGCCAGTCCAGCCTCCTACATTGGTGGCAGCGGTGGGATAAGTGCTGTGAGACTACTTACCACTCTTGTCATTGTACTTTTCATAAGAGAAAAATATACAAAACAAGGTCAGTGTATATACACATAGCCAAAAAGTTTTGCATTTCCTCTTTTCACTCTTTTCTAAGTGCTGAAAAGTACTCCTAACTTTCTAAAAAGTTCTAAAAAGTTTTTTCTCTGTCTTTCTAAAAGCTCTGACAAACTTTTTATCTTTTACTATCACTTTAACTCTCTCTAAAAATGTCTGGCACAGGCCAACATGTTGATCTGTCCAAACTTGCATATGACCACCTTAGCTGGAAAGGAGCAAGGAGTCTCTGCATAGAGAGAGGTTTGAGTGTAGGGAAGAATCCTTCCTTGGAACTGTTACTTAACATGCTTAGAGAACAGGATAAGGCTAGAAGTGCCCCATCTGTTGAAAAAGTAGCTAATGGTTCTCAATCTGATCCAGGGACTCCCCCAGGAAAAGATTCAGGAAAGAAACTTCCTAGCCTGCCCATTACTAGACAGTCTAGCATAGTTGGTAATGATGATGAGCCACACCATATAAATAGTGTTGTCTCACATCATAGCAAAAGCATTTATTCTCACCATACTGGTAGTGATGTTTCTGTTAGCCAAGCTGTTAGGGTGGCTTCTGTAAGGGACAGGTCTCCTTCTGTCCATTCTCACCATACTTCTGTTTCAAGGCATGTCCCTCCCACCCACCCTGATGACAGATTGTTAGAAAGGGAGCTCAATAGATTGAGAGTGGAACAAACCAGACTGAAGCTCAAGAAGCAACAGCTGGATTTGGATAGACAGACTTTAGAAGTAGAGAAGGAGAGACAGAAACTGGGTTTAGAAACCCATGGTGGCAGCAGCAGTATTCCCCATAGTCATCCTGCAAAAGAGCATGATTCCAGGAATCTGCACAAGATAGTTCCCCCTTATAAGGAGTGGGATGACATTAACAAGTGGTTTGCTGCACTTGAGAGGGCCTGTGTTGTACAGGATGTCCCTCAAAGGCAGTGGGCTGCTATCCTATGGCTATCATTTAGTGGAAAAGGTAGGGATAGGCTCCTTACTGTGAAAGAAAATGATGCAAATAATTTCCAAGTTCTTAAGAATGCACTCCTGGATGGTTATGGCTTAACCACTGAACAATACAGGATAAAGTTCAGAGAGACCAAAAAGGAGCCTTCACAAGACTGGGTTGATTTCATTGACCATTCAGTGAAGGCCTTGGAGGGGTGGTTACATGGCAGTAAAGTTACTGATTATGACAGCCTGTATAACTTGATCCTGAGAGAGCATATTCTTAATAATTGTGTGTCTGATTTGTTGCACCAGTACTTGGTGGACTCTGATCTGACCTCTCCCCAAGAATTGGGAAAGAAGGCAGACAAATGGGTCAGAACAAGGGTGAACAGAAAAGTTCATACAGGGGGTGACAAAGATGGCAACAAAAAGAAGGATGGTAAGTCTTCTGACAAGGGTGGGGACAAATCTAAAAATGAGTCTTCATCAGGCCCACAAAAACACTCTGGTGGGGGTGGTGGGCCCAAATCCTCTTTTAATCAGAACAAGGAAAATAAACCATGGTGCTATTTATGTAAAATAAAAGGCCATTGGACAACAGATCCCAGTTGTCCAAAGAAAGGCACCAAGCCTCCTACCACTACAACCCCTACTGCTACACCTAGTGTCCCTACCAATAGCAGTGGTGGTGGGAGCAAACCGACTAATAGCCAATCCAAGGGAGTAGCTGGGCTCACTATTGGTAACTTAGTTGGGGTTGGCCTTGTTAGGGAGGCCACAGAGGCTTTGTTAGTCTCTGAGGGGGCTATTGATTTAGCCACCTTAGTTGCTTGTCCCCTTAATATGGATAAGTACAAGCAGCTACCCCTAATAAATGATGTTGAGGTTCAGGCCTACAGGGACACTGGTGCCAGTGTGACTATGGTCACAGAGAAACTGGTCCACCCTGAACAACACCTACTTGGTCACCAGTACCAAGTAACCGATGCTCACAACAACACACTTAGCCACCCCATGGCTGTTGTAAATCTCAACTGGGGGGGGGTTACTGGTCCAAAGAAAGTTGTGGTAGCTTCAGATTTACCTGTAGACTGTCTATTAGGGAATGATTTGGAGACATCAGCTTGGTCAGATGTGGAGTTGGAGGCCCATGCAGCAATGCTGGGCATCCCAGGGCATATTTTTGCTTTGACAAGGGCTCAGGCCAAAAAGCAAAAAGGACAGGGAAGCTTGGATCCTGGAACAATGGGCCAAGTGCTCCCTAAAGCTAGGGCTAGTAGAAGCCAACCACTTCCTACTATCCCTCCCTCTACAGTGGATTCTACTTCTGAGGAAGAAGAATTCCCTCCCTGTGCAGAACCTACACCAGAGGAGCTGGAAGCAGACACTGCTGAGCTTTTGGGTGAAGGGGGGCCTGCCAGAGAGGAGCTGAGTGTGGCACAGCAAACCTGTCCCACATTAGAGGGTCTCAGACAGCAAGCTGTCAAACAGGCTAATGGGGATGTCAGTGACTCTCACAGAGTTTACTGGGAGGACAACCTCTTGTACACTGAGCATAGGGATCCTAAACCTGGAGCTGCCAGGAGATTAGTGATTCCTCAGGAGTACAGAAAGTTCCTCCTAACCCTGGCACATGACATTCCCCTAGCTGGACACCTGGGTCAAATGAAAACTTGGGACAGACTGGTTCCATTGTTTCATTGGCCTAGGATGTCTGAGGACACAAAGGAATTTTGTAAGTCCTGTGAAACCTGTCAAGCCAGTGGCAAGACAGGTGGCACCCCAAAGGCACCCCTTATTCCACTGCCTGTGGTTGGGGTTCCCTTTGAAAGGGTAGGGGTTGACATAGTTGGCCCCCTTGACCCTCCTACTGCTTCAGGCAATAGATTTATCTTGGTGGTAGTGGACAATGCCACAAGATATCCTGAAGCTATTCCTTTAAGGACCACTACAGCACCTGCAGTGGCAAAGGCCCTCCTGGGAATATTTTCCAGGGTGGGCTTCCCAAAGGAAGTAGTATCAGACAGGGGAAGCAATTTCATGTCTGCATACTTAAAGGCCATGTGGAAGGAGTGTGGTGTGACTTACAAGTTCACAACACCCTATCATCCACAAACAAATGGACTGGTGGAGAGATTTAATAAAACTCTCAAAGGCATGATTATGGGTCTCCCTGAAAAACTCCGCAGGAGATGGGATATCCTTCTACCATGCCTCCTTTTTGTCTACAGGGAGGTACCCCAGAAAGGAGTGGGCTTCAGCCCCTTTGAACTTCTTTTTGGACACCCTGTTAGGGGTCCACTCACACTTGTAAAGGAGGGTTGGGAACAACCTTTAAAAGCTCCTAAGCAGGATATTGTGGATTATGTACTTGGCCTCAGATCAAGGATGGCTGAGTACATGAAAAAGGCCAGTAAAAACCTTCAGGCCAGCCAAGAGCTCCAGAAGCAATGGCATGATCAGAAGGCTGTTTTGGTTCAGTACCAACCAGGGCAGAAAGTGTGGGTCTTGGAGCCTGTGGCCCCAAGAGCACTCCAAGATAAATGGAGTGGACCCCACACAATTGTTGAAAAGAAGGGAGAAGTCACCTATTTAGTTGACGTAGGCACTGCCAGGAGTCCCCTTAGGGTGCTCCATGTCAATCGCCTGAAACCCTACTATGACAGGGCTGATCTCACCCTGCTCATGGCAACTGATGAGGGACAGGAAGAAGACAGTGATCCTCTACCTGATCTCTTCTCTTCCACAGAACAAGATGCTCTTGTGGAAGGTGTAGTTTTGGCTGATTGTCTTACTGCTGAGCAGAAAGACAATTGCATAAATCTCCTAGATCAATTCTCTGAACTCTTCTCTACTGTGCCAGGTACCACTTCTTGGTGTGAGCACACTATAGATACTGGAGACAGCTTGCCTGTCAAAAGTAAGATCTATAGGCAGCCTGACCATGTCAGGGACTGCATAAAGCAAGAGGTCCAGAAAATGTTAGAACTAGGAGTGGTTGAGCACTCTGACAGTCCATGGGCTTCTCCTGTGGTACTGGTACCAAAACCCCATTCCAAAGATGGAAAGAAGGAAATGCGGTTTTGTGTAGACTATAGAGGTCTCAACTTGGTAACCAAAACTGATGCTCACCCTATACCCAGGGCAGATGAGCTCATAGATACACTGGCATCTGCCAAGTATCTAAGCACTTTTGACTTGACTGCAGGGTATTGGCAGATCAAATTGTCAGAAGATGCTAAACCTAAAACTGCATTTTCTACCATTGGAGGACATTATCAGTTTACTGTAATGCCTTTTGGTTTGAAAAATGCACCTGCCACTTTTCAGAGGTTGGTGAACACAGTCCTGCAAGGGCTGGAAGCTTTCAGTGCAGCATATTTGGACGATATAGCTGTCTTTAGCTCCAGCTGGGATGATCACCTGGTCCACCTATGGAAAGTTTTGGAGGCCCTGCAAAAGGCAGGCCTCACTATCAAGGCTTCAAAGTGCCAGATAGGGCAGGGTAAGGTGGTTTATCTGGGACACCTTGTTGGTGGGGAACAGATTGCACCACTTCAGGGGAAAATCCAAACAATTATTGATTGGGTTCCCCCTACCACTCAGACTCAGGTGAGAGCCTTCCTAGGCCTCACTGGGTATTACAGGAGGTTCATTAAGAACTATGGCTCCATTGCAGCCCCTCTTAATGACCTCACATCCAAGAAAATGCCTAAAAAGGTATTATGGACAGCAAACTGTCAGAAAGCTTTTGAGGAGCTGAAGCAGGCCATGTGCTCTGCACCTGTCCTGAAAAGCCCTTGTTACTCTAAAAAATTCTATGTCCAAACTGATGCATCTGAATTAGGAGTAGGGGCAGTCCTATCACAACTTAATTCTGAGGGCCAGGATCAACCTGTTGCTTTTATTAGTAGGAGGTTGACCCCTAGAGAAAAGCGTTGGTCTGCCATTGAGAGGGAGGCCTTTGCTGTGGTCTGGGCTCTGAAGAAGTTGAGGCCATACCTGTTTGGCACTCACTTCATTGTTCAGACAGACCACAAACCTCTACTTTGGCTAAAACAAATGAAAGGTGAAAATCCTAAATTGTTGAGGTGGTCCATATCCCTACAGGGAATGGACTATACAGTGGAACATAGACCTGGGAGTAGCCACTCCAATGCAGATGGACTCTCCAGATATTTCCACTTAGACAATGAAGACTCATCAGGTCATGGCTAGTCTTATTGTCCTTCGTTTGGGGGGGGGGTTGTGTAGGAAAGTACCATCTTGCCTGGCATGTTACCCCCATTTTTCACTGTATATATGTTGTTTTAGTTGTATGTGTCACTGGGACCCTGGTAACCCAGGGCCCCAGTGCTCATAAGTGTGCCTGAATGTGTTACCTGTGTAGTGACTAACTGTCTCACTGAGGCTCTGCTAATCAGAACCTCAGTGGTTATGCTCTCTCATTTCTTTCCAAATTGTCACTAACAGGCTAGTGACCATTTTTACCAATTTACATTGGCTTACTGGAACACCCTTATAATTCCCTAGTATATGGTACTGAGGTACCCAGGGTATTGGGGTTCCAGGAGATCCCTATGGGCTGCAGCATTTCTTTTGCCACCCATAGGGAGCTCTGACAATTCTTGCACAGGCCAGCCGCTGCAGCCTGAGTGAAATAACGTCCACGTTATTTCACAGCCATTTTACACTGCACTTAAGTAACTTATAAGTCACCTATATGTCTAACCTTTACCTGGTAAAGGTTAGGTGCAAAGTTACTTAGTGTGAGGGCACCCTGGCACTAGCCAAGGTGCCCCCACATTGTTCAGAGCCAATTCCCTGAACTTTGTGAGTGCGGGGACACCATTACACGCGTGCACTACATATAGGTCACTACCTATATGTAGCTTCACAATGGTAACTCCGAATATGGCCATGTAACATGTCTATGATCATGGAATTGCCCCCTCTATGCCATCCTGGCATAATTGGCACAATCCCATGATCCCAGTGGTCTGTAGCACAGACCCTGGTACTGCCAAACTGCCCTTCCTGGGGTTTCACTGCAGCTGCTGCTGCTGCCAACCCCTCAGACAGGCATCTGCCCTCCTGGGGTCCAGCCAGGCCTGGCCCAGGATGGCAGAACAAAGGACTTCCTCTGAGAGAGGGTGTTACACCCTCTCCCTTTGGAAAATGGTGTGAAGGCAGGGGAGGAGTAGCCTCCCCCAGCCTCTGGAAATGCTTTGTTGGGCACAGATGTGCCCAATTCTGCATAAGCCAGTCTACACCGGTTCAGGGGACCCCTTAGCCCTGCTCTGGCGCGAAACTGGACAAAGGAAAGGGGAGTGACCACTCCCCTGACCTGCACCTCCCCTGGGAGGTGTCCAGAGCTCCTCCAGTGTGCTCCAGACCTCTGCCATCTTGGAAACAGAGGTGCTGCTGGCACACTGGACTGCTCTGAGTGGCCAGTGCCACCAGGTGACGTCAGAGACTCCTTCTGATAGGCTCCTTCAGGTGTTAGTAGCCTATCCTCTCTCCTAAGTAGCCAAACCCTCTTTTCTGGCTATTTAGGGTC
The DNA here is from genome assembly GCF_031143425.1 of Pleurodeles waltl. NCBI lineage: Eukaryota > Metazoa > Chordata > Amphibia > Caudata > Salamandridae > Pleurodeles > Pleurodeles waltl. The sequence continues at coordinate 587,095,016 of NC_090451.1, forward strand.
TCTGTCTCTGGGGAAACTTTAGATAACGAATACAAGAGCTCATCCGAGTTCCTCTGCATCTCTCTCTTCACCTTCTGCCAAGGAATCGACTGCTGACCGCGCTGGAAGCCTGCAAACCTGCAACATAGTAGCAAAGACGACTACTGCAACTCTGTAACGCTGATCCTGCCGCCTTCTCGACTGTTTTCCTGCTTGTGCATGCTGTGGGGGTAGTCTGCCTCCTCTCTGCACCAGAAGCTCCGAAGAAATCTCCCGTGGGTTGACGGAATCTTCCCCCTGCAACCGCAGGCACCAAAAAGCTGCATAACCGGTCCCTTGGGTCTCCTCTCAGCACGACGAGCGAGGTCCCTCGAATCCAGCGACTCTGTCCAAGTGACCCCCACAGTCCAGTGACTCTTCAGTCCAAGTTTGGTGGAGGTAAGTCCTTGCCTCACCTCGCTGGGCTGCATTGCTGGGAACCGCGACTTTTGCAGCTACTCCGGCCCCTGTGCACTTCCGGCAGAAATCCTTTGTGCACAGCCAAGCCTGGGTCCACGGCACTCTAACCTGCATTGCACGACTTTCTAAGTTGGTCTCCGGTGACGTGGGACTCCTTTGTGTGACTTCGGGTGAGCACCGTTTCACGCATCCTCGTAGTGCCTGTTTCTGGCACTTCTCCGGGTGCTACCTGCTGCTGAGAGGACTCCTTGTCTTGCTCGACGTCCCCTCTCTCTCCTGGTCCAATTTGTGACCTCCTGGTCCCTCCCGGGCTACAGCAGCGTCCAAAAATGCTAACCGCACGATTTGCAGCTAGCAAGGCTTGTTGGCGTTCTTTCGGCGGGAAAACACTTTTGCACGACTCTCCACAGCGAGAGGGATCCGTCCACCAAAGGGGAAGTCTCTAGCCCTTTTCGTTCCTGCAGAAACCTCAGCTTCTTCTGTCCAGTAGAAGCTTTTTTGCATCCGCAGCTGGCATTTCCTGGGCATTTGCCCATCTCCGACTTGCTTGTGACTTTTGGACTTGGTCCCCTTGTTCCACAGGTATCCTAGATTGGAAATCCACAGTTGTTGCATTGTTGGTTTGTGTCTTTCCTGCATTATTCCTCTAACACAACTTCTTTGTCCTTAGGGGAACTTTAGTGCACTTTGCACTCACTTTTCAGGGTCTTGGGGAGGGTTATTTTTCTAACTCTCACTATTTTCTAATAGTCCCAGCGACCCTCTAAAAGGTCACATAGGTTTGGGGTCCATTCGTGGTTCGCATTCCACTTTTGGAGTATATGGTTTGTGTTGCCCCTATCCCTATGTTTCCCCATTGCATCCTATTGTAACTATACATTGTTTGCACTGTTTTCTAAGACTATACTGCATATTTTTGCTATTGTGTATATATATCTTGTGTATATTTGCTATCCTCTCACTGAGGGTACACTCTAAGATACTTTGGCATATTGTCATAAAAATAAAGTACCTTTATTGTTAGTATAATTGTGTATTGTGTTTTCTTATGATATTGTGCATATGACACTAAGTGGTACTGTAGTAGCTTCACACGTCTCCTAGTTCAGCCTAAGCTGCTCTGCTAAGCTACCATTATCTATCAGCCTAAGCTGCTAGACACCCTATACACTAATAAGGGATAACTGGGCCTGGTGCAAGGTGCAAGTACCCCTTGGTACTCACTACAAGCCAGTCCAGCCTCCTACACTTCTGGTCATGCCATTGCTTCTGGAGCTCTTGGCTGGCCTGAAGGTTTTTACTGGCCTTTTTCATGTACTCGGCCATTCTGGATCTTAGGCCAAGTACATAGTCCACTATGTCCTGTTTGGGAGCTTTTAAAAGTTGTTCCCAACCCTCCTTCACAAGTGTTAGTGGACCTCTTACAGGGTATCCAAAGAGAAGTTCAAAGGGGCTGAAGCCCACTCCTTTCTGGGGTACCTCCCTGTAAGCAAAAAGGAGGCAAGGTAACAGGACATCCCATCTCCTCCTGAGTTTTTCAGGGAGTCCCATTATCATACCTTTGAGAGTTTTATTAAATCTCTCTACCAGTCTATTAGTCTGTGGATGATAAGGAGTGGTGAATTTGTAGGTTACACCACATTCCTTCCACATTGCTTTCAAGTATGCAGACATGAAGTTGCTACCCCTGTCTGATACAACCTCTTTAGGGAAACCCACCCTGGAAAAGATTCCCAGGAGGACCTTTGCCACTACAGGTGCTGTAGTGGTCCTTGGAGGAACTGCTTCAGGATATCTTGTGGCATGGTCCACAACCACCAAGATAAACCTATTGCCTGAAGCAGTAGGAGGGTCAAGGGGGCCAACTATGTCAACCCCTACCCTTTCAAAGGGGACCCCAACCACAGGTAGTGGAATAAGGGGAGCCTTTGGGGTGCCACCAGTCTTGCCACTGGCTTGGCTGGTCGCACAGGACTTGCAAAAATCTTTAGTGTCCTCTGACATCCTAGGCCAGTGAAACAGGGGTACAAGCCTTTCCCATGTTTTGATCTGGCCCAAATGCCCAGCCAAAGGAATGTCATGTGCAAGAGTTAGGAGGAACTCTCTGTACTGCAGGGGAATCACCAATCTCCTGGCTGCCCAAGGTTTTGGGCCTCTTGCCTCGGTGTACAAGAGGTTGTCCTCCCAGTAAACTCTATGTAAGTCATTGACATCCCCATTTTGCTGTTTGAGAGCTTGCTGTCTGAGACCCTCTAATGTGGGACAGGTTTGCTGTGCCGCACTCAGCTCTTTCCTGGCAGGCCCCCCTCCACCCAAAAGCTCAGCAGTGTCTGCTGCCAGCTCATCTGGTGAAGGTTCTGCACAGGGAGGAAATTCTTCTTCTTTAGAAGGAGAATCATCTGTAGAGGGAGGTATGGATTTACCCTTGCTACCCCTAGCTTTAGGGAGCACTTGGTCCATTGTTCCAGGATCGAAGTTACCCTGTCCTTTTTGCTTTTTGGCCTAAGCCCTTATCAAAGCAAAAATATGCACAGGAATGCCCAGCATTGCTGCATGAGCCTCCAACTCCACTTCTGCCCAAGCTGATGTCTCTAAATCATTTCCTAGTAGACAGTCTACAGGTAAATCTGAAGCAACCACAACTTTCTTTGGACCAGTAACCCCCCCACAGTTGAGATTCACAACAGCCATGGGGTGGCTAAGAGTGTTGTTATGAGCGTCTGTCACTTGGTACTGCTCACCAAGTAGGTGTTGTTCAGGGTGCACCAGTTTCTCTATCACCATGGTAACACTGGCACCTGTGTCCCTGTAGGCCTGAACCTCAACACCATTTATTAGGGGAAGTTGCTTGTACTTATCCATATTAAGGGGACAAGCAACCAAGGTGGCCAAATCAATGGCACCTTCAGAGACTAACACAGCCTCTGTGGTCTCCCTAATAAAACCAACCCCAGCTAATCCCTTGGATTGGCTATTTGTAGGCTTGCTCCCACCACCACTGCCATTACTAGGGGCACTAGAATTTGCAGCAGGGGTTGTGGTAGTGGGAGGTTTGGTGTTTTTCTTTGGACAACTGGCATCAGTTGTCCAATGGCCTTTGACTTTACACAAATAACACCAAGGCTTTTTAGGTTGATTTGAAGAGGATCTGGACCCACCACCCCCACCAGAGGATTTTTATGGGCCTGATGAAGACTCAGTTTTACTTCTCTCCCCACCCTTGTCAGAAGATTTACCATCCTTCTTCTTTCCATCCTTGTCACCCCGTGTATGAACTTTTCTGTTCACTCTTGTTCCGACCCATTTGTCTGCCTTCTTTCCCAATCCTTGGGGAGAGGTCAGATCTGAGTCCACTAGATATTGGTGTAACAAGTCAGACATACAGTTATTCAGAATATGCTCTCTCAGACTAAGATTATACAGGCTTTTGATAGTCAGAAACTCTACTGCCATGTAACCACCCCTCCAAGGCCTTCACTGAACCGTCTAAAAAGTCTGTCCAGTCTTGTGAGGACTCTTTCTGGTGTCTCTGAACTTAATCCTGTATTGTTCAGTGGTTAAGCCAAATCCATCCAAGAGTGCTTCCTTCAAAACTGCAAAATTGTTAGCATCACTTTCTCAAACAGTAAGGAGCCTATCCCTACCCTTTCCAGTGAAAGATAGCCACAATATAGCAGCCCACTGCCTTTGAGGTACCCCCTGTACCATACAGGCCCTCTAAAGTGCAGCAAACCACTTGTTGATGTCACCCCCCTCCTTGCAAAGGGGGGCTATCTTGTGCAGAATCCTGGAATCATGCTCTCTAACAGGATTACTATCAGGAATACTGCTGCTGCCACCATGGGGTCCCTACCCCAATCTCTGTCTTTCCTTCTCCAGGTCTAGGGATTCCTTATCTAAGGCCAGCTATTGCTGTTTAAGCTTCAGTCTGGTCTCTTCTACCCTCAACTTTTTGAGTTCCCTTTCTAACATGTTATCCTCAGGGTGGGTGGGTTGGGAATGCTTGGACACAGAAGATAAATTGGAAACAACAGAGGGGGATTGTAGAAGGCTGGACTGGCTTGTAGTGAGTACCAAGGGGTACTTGCACCTTGCACCAGGCCCAGTTATCCCTTATTAGTGTATAGGGTGTCTAGCGGCATAGGCTGATAGATAATGGTAGCTTAGCAGAGCAGCTTAGGCTGAACTAGGAGACGAGTGAAGCTCCTACAGTACCACTAGTGTCACTTGCACAATATCATAAGAAAACACAATACACAGATATACTAAAAATAAAGGTACTTTATTTTTATGACAATATGCCAATGTATCTCAGAGTGTACCCTCAGTATGAGGATAGCAAATATACACAAGATATATGTACACAATACCAAAAATATGCAGTATAATCTTAAAAAACAGTGCAAACAATGTATAGTTACAATAGGATGCAATGGGGACACATAGGGATAGGGGCAACACAAACCATATACTCCAAAAGTGGAATGCGAACCACGAATGGACCCCAAACCCATGTGACCTTGTAGAGGGTCGCTGGGACTATTAGAAAATAGTGAGAGTTAGAAAAATAGCCCACCCCAAGACCCTGAAAAGTGAGTGCAAAGTGCACTAAAGTTCCCCAAAGGACAAAGAAGTCGTGATAGGGGAATTCTGCAGGTAAGACACAAACCAGCAATGCAACAACGATGGATTTCCAGTCGAGGGTACCTGTGGAACAAGGGGACCAAGTCCAAAAGTCACAAGCAAGTCGGAGATGGGCAGATGCCCAGGAAATGCCAGCTGTGGGTGCAAAGAAGCTGCTACTGGACAGTAGAAGCTGAGGATTCTGCAGGAACGACAAGGGCTAGAGACTTCCCTTTTGGAGGATTGATCCTCCACGCCGTGGAGAGTCGCACAGAAGTCTTTTCCCGCCGAAAGACCGCCAACAAGCCTTGCTAGCTGTAAGTCGTGCGGTTAGCGTTTTTGGATGCTGCTGTGGCCCAGGAGGGACCAAGATGTCGCCAATTGCGTCTGGGGACAGAGGGGGCATCGAGCAAGACAAGGAGCCCTCTTAGAAGCAGGCAGCACCCGCAGAAGTGCCAGAACAGGCACTTCAAAGAAGAGTGAAATGGTGCTCACCCGAAGTTGCACAAAGGAGTCCCACGTCGCCGGAGACTAACTTAGAAAGTCGTGCAATGCAGGTTAGAGTGCCGTGGACCCAGGCTTGGCTGTGCACAAAGGATTTCCACCGGAAGTGCACAGAGGCCGGAGTAGCTGCAAAAGTCGCAGTTCCCAGCAATGCAGTCTGGCGTGGGGAGGCAAGGACTTACCTCCACCAAACTTGGACTGAAGAGTCACTGGACTGTGGGAGTCACTTGGACACAGTTGCTGGATTCAAGGGACCTCGCTCGTCATGCTGAGAGGGGACCCAGGGGACCGGTGATGCAGTTCTTTGGTGCCTGCGGTAGCAGGGGGAAGATTCCGTCGACCCACGGGAGATTTCTTCGGAGCTTCTACCCACAGCATGCACCACCAGGAAAACAGTTGAGAAGGCGGCAGGATCAGCGTTACAGAGTTGCAGTAGTCGTCTTAGCTACTTTGTTGCAGTTTTGCAGGCTTCCAGCGCGGTCAGCCATTGATTCCTTGGCAGAAGGTGAAGAGAGAGATGCAGAGGAACTCTGATGAGCTCTTGCATTCGTTATCTAAGGAATTCCCCAAAGCAGAGACCCTAAATAGCCAGAAAAGAGGGTTTGGCTACTTAGGAGAGAGGATAGGCTAGCAACACCTGAAGGAGCCTATCAGAAGGAGTCTGTGACGTCACCTGCTGGCCCTGGCCACTCTGAGCAGTCCAGTGTGCCAGCAGCACCTCTGTTTCCAAGATGGCAGAGGTCTGGAGCACACTGGAGGAGCTCTGGGCACCTCCCAGGGGAGGTGCAGGTCAGGGGAGTAGTCACTCCCCTTTCCTTTATCCAGTTTCGCGCCAGAGCAGGGCTAAGGGGTCCCTGAACCAGTGTAGACTGGCTTATGCAGAAATGGGCACCAAATGTGCCCATGAAAGCATTTCCAGAGGCTGGGGGAGGCTACTCCTCCCCTGCCTTCACACCATTTTCCAAAGGGAGAGGGTGTAACACCCTCTCTCAGAGGAAGTCCTTTGTTCTGCCATCCTGGGACAAGCCTGGCTGGACCCCAGGAGGGCAGAAGCCTGTCTGAGGGGTTGGCAGCAGCAGCAGCTGCAGTGAAACCCCTGAAAAGGCAGTTTGGCAGTGCCAGGGTCTGTGCTACAGACCACTGGGATCATGGGATTGTGCCAACTATGCCAGGATGGCATAGAGGGGGCAATTCCATGATCATAGACATGTTACATGGCCATATTCAGATTTACCATTGTGAAGCTACACATAGGTAGTGACTTATTTGTAGTGCACATGTGTAATGGTGTCCCCGCACTCACAAAGTCCGGGGAATTTGCTCTGAACAATGTGGGGGCACCTTGGCTAGTGCCAGGGTGCCCTCACACTAAGTAACTTTGCACCTAACCTTTACCAGGTAAAGGTTAGACATATAGGTGACTTATAAGTTACTTAAGTGCAGTGGTAAATGGCTGTGAAATAACGTGGACGTTATTTCACTCAGGCTGCAGTGGCAGGCCAGTGTAAGAATTGTCAGAGCTCCCTATGGGGGCAAAAGAAATGCTGCAGCCCATAGGGATCTCCTGGAACCCCAATACCCTGGGTACCTTAGTACCATATACTAGGGAATTATAAGGGTGTTCCAGTAAGCCAATGTAAATTGGTAAAATTGGTCACTAGCCTGTTAGTGACAATTTGAAAGAAATGAGAGAGCATAACCACTGAGGTTCTGGATAGCAGAGCCTCAGTGAGACAGTTAGTCACCACACAGGTAACACATTCAGGCACACTTATGAGCACTGGGGCCCTGGCTGGCAGGGTCCCAGTGACACATACAACTAAAACAACATATATACAGTGAAAAATGGGGGTAACATGCCAGGCAAGATGGTACTTTCCTACACCTCCCCCCCCCCCCCAAACGAAGGACAATAAGACTAGTCATTCCCTGATGGGTGTTCATTGTCTAAGTGGAAATATCTGGAGAGTCCATCTGCATTGGAGTGGCTACTCCCAGGTCTATGTTCCACTGTATAGTCCATTCCCTATAGGGATATGGACCACCTCAACAATTTAGGATTTTCACCTTTCATTTGTTTTAGCCAAAGTAGAGGTTTGTGGTCTGTCTGAACAATGAAGTGAGTGCCAAACAGGTATGGCCTCAACTTCTTCAGTGCCCAGACCACAGCAAAGGCCTCCCTCTCAATGGTAGACCAACGCTTTTCTCTAGGGGTCAACCTCCTACTAATAAAAGCAACAGGTTGATCCTGGCCCTCAGAATTAAGTTGTGATAGGACTGCCCCTACTCCTAATTCAGATGCATCAGTTTGGACATAGAATTTGTTTGAGTAACAAGGGCTTTTCAGGACAGGTGCAGAGCACATGGCCTGCTTCAGCTCCTCAAAAGCTTTCTGACAGTTTGCTGTCCATAATACCTTTTTAGGCATTTTCTTGGATGTGAGGTCATTAAGAGGGGCTGCAATGGAGCCATAGTTCTTAATGAACCTCCTGTAATACCCAGTGAGGCCTAGGAAGGCTCTCACCTGAGTCTGAGTAGTAGGGGGAACCAAATCTATAATAGTTTGGATTTTCCCCTGAAGTGGTGCAATCTGTTCCCCACCAACAAGGTGTCCCAGATAAACCACCTTTCCCTGCCCTATCTGGCACTTTGAAGTCTTGATAGTGAGGCCTGCCTTTTGCAGGGCCTCCAAAACTTTCCATAGGTGGACCAGGTGATCATCCCAGCTGGAGCTAAAGACAGCTATATCGTCCAAATATGCTGCACTGAAAGCTTCCAGCCCTTGCAGGACTGTGTTCACCAACCTCTGAAAAGTGGCAGGTGCAATTTTCAATCCAAAAGGCATTACTGTGAATTGGTAATGGCCTCCAATGGTTGAAAATGCAGTTTTAGGTTTAGCATCTTCTGATAATTTGATCTGCCAATACCCTGCAGTCAAATCAAAAGTGCTTAGATACTTGGCAGATGCCAGTGTATCTATGAGCTCATCTGCCCTGGGTATAGGGTGAGCATCAGTTTTGGTTACCTGGTTGAGACCTCTGTAGTCTACACAAAACCACATTTCCTTCTTTCCATCTTTGGAATGAGGTTTTGGTACAAGTACCACAGGAGAAGCCCATGGACTTTCAGAGTGCTCAACCACTCCCAGTTCTAACATTTTCTGCACCTCTTGCTTTATGCAGTCCCTGACATGGTCAGGCTGCCAATGATCTTACTTTTGACAGGCAAGCTGTCTCCAGTATCTATAGTGTGCTCACACCAAGAAGTGGTACCTGGCACAGTAGAGAAGAGTTCAGAAAACTGACCAAGAAGATTTATGCAATGGTCTTTCTGCTCAGCAGTAAGACAATCAGCCAAAACTACCCCTTCCACCAGAGCATCTTGTTCTGTGGAAGAGAAGAGATCAGGAAGAGGATCACTGTCTTCTTCCTGTCCCTCATCAGTTGCCATGAGCAGGGTGAGATCAGCCCTGTCATAGTAGGGTTTCAGGCGATTGACATGGAGCACCCTAAGGGGACTCCTGGCAGTGCCTAAGTCAACTAAATAGGTGACTTCACCCTTTTTTTCTACAATTGTGTGGGGTCCACTCCATTTATCTTGGAGTGCTCTTAGGGCCACAGGCTCCAAGACCCAAACTTTCTGCCCTGGTTGGTACTGAACCAAAACAGCCTTCTGATCATGCCATTGCTTCCGGAGCTCTTGGCTGGCCTGAAGGTTTTTACTGGCCTTTTTCATGTACTCAGCCATCCTTGATCTGAGGCCAAGTACATAATCCACAATATCTTGTTTTGGAGCTTTTAAAGGTTGTTCCCAACACTCCTTTGTAGGAGGCTGGACTGGCTTGTAGTGAGTACCAAGGGGTACTTGCACCTTGCACCAGGCCCAGTTATCCCTTATTAGTGTATAGGGTGTCTAGCAGCTTAGGCTGATAGATAATGGTAGCTTAGCAGGGCAGCTTAGGCTGAACTAGGAGACGTGTGAAGCTACTACAGTACCACTTAGTGTCATATGCACAATATCATAAGAAAACACAATACACAGTTATACTAAAAATAAAGGTACTTTATTTTTATGACAATATGCCAAAGTATCTTAGAGTGTACCCTCAGTGAGAGGATAGGAAATATACACAAGATATATATACACAATAGCAAAAATATGCAGTATAGTCTTAGAAAACAGTGCAAACAATGTATAGTTACAATAGGATGCAATGGGGAAACATAGGGATAGGGGCAACACAAACCATATACTCCAAAAGTGGAATGCGAACCACGAATGGACCCCAAACCTATGTGACCTTGTAGAGGGTCGCTGGGACTATTAGAAAATAGTGAGAGTTAGAAAAATAACCCTCCCCAAGACCCTGAAAAGTGAGTGCAAAGTGCACTAAAGTTCCCCTAAGGACAAACTAGTTGTGTTAGAGGAATAATGCAGGAAAGACACAAACCAGCAATGCAACAACTGTGGATTTCCAATCTAGGGTACCTGTGGAACAAGGGGACCAAGTCCAAAAGTCACAAGCAAGTCGGAGATGGGCAGATGCCCAGGAAATGCCAGCTGTGGGTGCAAAGAAGCTTCGACGGGACAGAAGAAGCTGAGGTTTCTGCAGGAACGAAAAGGGCTAGAGACTTCCCCTTTGGTGGACGGATCCCTCTTGCCGTGGAGAGTTGTGCAGAAGTGCTTTCCCGCCGAAAAAACGCCAACAAGCCTTGCTAGCTGCAAATCGTGCGTTTGGCGTTTTTGGATGCTGCTGGGGCCCAGGAGGGACCAGGAGGTCGCAAATTGGACCTGAGGAGAGAGGGGACGTCGAGCAAGACAAAGAGCCCTTACTAAAGCAGGTAGCACCCGGAGAAGTGCCAGAAACAGGCACTACGAGGATGCGTGAAACGGTGCTCGCTGAAGTTGCACAAAGGAGTCCCACGTCGCCGGAGACCAACTTAGAAAGTCGTGCAATGCAGGTTAGAGTGCCGTGGACCCAGGCTTGGCTGTGCACAAAGGATTTCTGCCGGAAGTGCACAGGGGCCGGAGTAGCTGCAAAGTCGCGGTTCCCAGCAATGCAGCCCAGCGAGGTGAGGCAAGGACTTACCTCCACCAAACTTGGGCTGAAGAGTCACTGGACTGTGGGGGTCACTTGGACAGAGTTGCTGGATTCGAGGGACCTCGCTCGTCGTGCTAAGAGGAGACCCAAGGGACCGGTAATGCAGCTTTTTGGTGCCTGCGGTTGCAGGGGGAAGATTCCGTCGACCCACAGGAGATTTCTTCGGAGCTTCTGGTGCAGAGAGGAGGCAGACTACCCCCACAGCATGCACAAGCAGGAAAACAGTCGAGAAGGCGGCAGGATCAGCGTTACAGAGTTGCAGTAGTCGTCTTTGCTACTATGTTGCAGGTTTGCAGGCTTCCAGCGCGGTCAGCAGTCGATTCCTTATCAGAAGGTGAAGAGAGAGATGCAGAGGAACTCGGCTGAGCTCATGCATTCGTTATCTAAAGTTTCCCCAGAGACAGAGACCCTAAATAGCCAGAAAATAGGGTTTGGCTACCTAGGAGAGAGGATAGGCTACTAACACCTGAAGGAGCCTATCAGCAGGAGTCTCTGACGTCACCTGGTGGCACTGGCCACTCAGAGCAGTCCAGTGTGCCAGCAGCACCTCTGTTTCCAAGATGGCAGAGGTCTGGAGCACACTGGAGGAGCTCTGGACACCTCCCAGGGGAGGTGCAGGTCAGGGGAGTGGTCACTCCCCTTTCCTTTGTCCAGTTTCGCGCCAGAGCAGGGGCTAAGGGGTCCCTGAACCGGTGTAGACTGGCTTATGCAGAATTGGGCACATCTGTGCCCAAGAAAGCATTTCCAGAGGCTGGGGGAGGCTACTCCTCCCCTGCCTTCACACCATTTTCCAAAGGGAGAGGGTGTCACACCCTCTCTCAGAGGAAGTTCTTTGTTCTGCCATCCTGGGCCAGGCCTGGCTGGACCCCAGGAGGGCAGCTGCCTGTCTGAGGGGTTGGCAGCAGCAGCAGCTGCAGTGAAACCCCAGGAAGGGCAGTTTGGCAGTACCAGGGTCTGTGCTACAGACCACTGGGATCATGGGATTGTGCCAACTATGCCAGGATGGCATAGAGGGGGCAATTCCATGATCATAGACATGTTACATGGCCATATTCGGAGTTACCATTGTGAAGCTACATATAGGTAGTGACCTATATGTAGTGCACGAGTGTAATGGTGTCCCCGCACTCACAAAGTTCAGGGAATTGGCTCTGAACAATGTGGGGGCACCTTGGCTAGTGCCAGGGTGCCCACACACTAAGTAACTTTGCACCTAACCTTTACCAGGTAAAGGTTAGACATATAGGTGACTTATAAGTTACTTAAGTGCAGTGTAAAATGGCTGTGAAACAACGTGGATGTTATTTCACTCAGGCTGCAGTGGCAGGCCTGTGTAAGAATTGTCAGAGCTCCCTATGGGTGGCAAAAGAAATGCTGCAGCCCATAGGGATCTCCTGGAACCCCAATACCCTGGGTACCTCAGTACCATATACTAGGGAATTATAAGGGTGTTCCAGTAAGCCAATGTAAATTGGTAAAAATGGTCACTAGCCTGTTAGTGACAATTTGGAAAGAAATGAGAGAGCATAACCACTGAGGTTCTGATTAGCAGAGCCTCAGTGAGACAGTTAGTCACTACACAGGTAATACATTCAGGCACACTTATGAGCACTGGGGCCCTGGGTTACCAGGGTCCCAGTGACACATACAACTAAAACAACATATATACAGTGAAAAAATGGGGGTAACATGCCAGGCAAGATGGTACTTTCCTACACAACCCCCCCCCAAACGAAGGACAATAAGACTAGCCATGACCTGTTGAGTCTTCATTGTCTAAGTGGAAATATCTGGAGAGTCCATCTGCATTGGAGTGGCTACTCCCAGGTCTATGTTCCACTGTATAGTCCATTCCCTGTAGGGATATGGACCACCTCAACAATTTAGGATTTTCACCTTTCATTTGTTTTAGCCAAAGTAGAGGTTTGTGGTCTGTCTGAACAATGAAGTGAGTGCCAAACAGGTATGGCCTCAACTTCTTCAGAGCCCAGACCACAGCAAAGGCCTCCCTCTCAATGGCAGACCAACGCTTTTCTCTAGGGGTCAACCTCCTACTAATAAAAGCAACAGGTTGATCCTGGCCCTCAGAATTAAGTTGTGATAGGACTGCCCCTACTCCTAATTCAGATGCATCAGTTTGGACATAGAATTTTTTAGAGTAACAAGGGCTTTTCAGGACAGGTGCAGAGCACATGGCCTGCTTCAGCTCCTCAAAAGCTTTCTGACAGTTTGCTGTCCATAATACCTTTTTAGGCATTTTCTTGGATGTGAGGTCATTAAGAGGGGCTGCAATGGAGCCATAGTTCTTAATGAACCTCCTGTAATACCCAGTGAGGCCTAGGAAGGCTCTCACCTGAGTCTGAGTGGTAGGGGGAACCCAATCAATAATTGTTTGGATTTTCCCCTGAAGTGGTGCAATCTGTTCCCCACCAACAAGGTGTCCCAGATAAACCACCTTACCCTGCCCTATCTGGCACTTTGAAGCCTTGATAGTGAGGCCTGCCTTTTGCAGGGCCTCCAAAACTTTCCATAGGTGGACCAGGTGATCATCCCAGCTGGAGCTAAAGACAGCTATATCGTCCAAATATGCTGCACTGAAAGCTTCCAGCCCTTGCAGGACTGTGTTCACCAACCTCTGAAAAGTGGCAGGTGCATTTTTCAAACCAAAAGGCATTACAGTAAACTGGTAATGTCCTCCAATGGTAGAAAATGCAGTCTTAGGTTTAGCATCTTCTGATAATTTGATCTGCCAATACCCTGCAGTCAAATCAAAAGTGCTTAGATACTTGGCAGATGCCAGTGTATCTATAAGCTCATCTGCCCTGGGTATAGGGTGAGCATCAGTTTTGGTTACCAAGTTGAGACCTCTATAGTCTACACAAAACCGCATTTCCTTCTTTCCATCTTTAGAATTGGGTTTTGGTACCAGTACCACAGGAGAAGCCCATGGACTGTCAGAGTGCTCAACCACTCCTAGTTCCAACATTTTCTGAACTTCTTGCTTTATGCAGTCCCTGACATGGTCAGGCTGCCTATAGATCTTACTTTTGACAGGTAAACTGTCTCCAGTATCTATAGTGTGCTCACACCAAGAAGTGGTACCTGGCACAGTAGAGAAGAGTTCAGAGAATTGATCTAGGAGATTTATGCAATTGTCTTTCTGCTCAGCAGTAAGACAATCAGCCAAAACTACACCTTCCACAAGAGCATCTTGTTCTGTGGAAGAGAAGAGATCAGGTAGAGGATCACTGTCTTCTTCCTGTCCCTCATCAGTTGCCATGAGCAGGGTGAGATCAGCCCTGTCATAGTAGGGTTTCAGGCGGTTGACATGGAGCACCCTAAGGGGACTCCTGGCAGTGCCTAAGTCAACCAAGTAGGTGACTTCACCCTTCTTTTCAACAATTGTGTGGGGACCACTCCATTTATCTTGGAGTGCTCTTGGGGCCACAGGCTCCAAGACCCACACTTTCTGCCCTGGTTGGTACTGAACCAAAACAGCCTTCTGATCATGCCATTGCTTCTGGAGCTCTTGGCTGGCCTGAAGGTTTTTACTGGCCTTTTTCATGTACTCAGCCATCCTTGATCTGAGGCCAAGTACATAATCCACAATATCCTGCTTAGGAGCTTTTAAAGGTTGTTCCCAACCCTCCTTTACAAGTGTGAGTGGACCCCTAACAGGGTGTCCAAAAAGAAGTTCAAAGGGGCTGAAGCCCACTCCTTTCTGGGGTACCTCCCTGTAGGCAAAAAGGAGGCATGGTAGAAGGATATCCCATCTCCTGCGGAGTTTTTCAGGGAGACCCATAATCATGCCTTTGAGAGTTTTATTAAATCTCTCCACCAGTCCATTTGTTTGTGGATGATAGGGTGTTGTGAACTTGTACGTTACACCACACTCCTTCCACATGGCCTTTAAGTATGCAGACATGAAATTGCTTCCTCTGTCTGATACTACTTCCTTTGGGAAGCCCACCCTGGAAAATATTCCCAGGAGGGCCTTTGCCACTGCAGGAGCTGTAGTGGTCCTTAAAGGAATTGCTTCAGGATATCTTGTGGCATGGTCCACTACCACCAAGATAAACCTATTGCCTGAAGCAGTAGGAGGGTCAAGGGGGCCAACTATGTCAACCCCTACCCTTTCAAAGGGAACCCCAACCACAGGCAGTGGGATAAGGGGTGCCTTTAGGGTGCCACCTGTCTTGCCACTGGCTTGACAGGTTTCACAGGACTTACAAAATTCCTTTGTGTCCTCAGACATCCTAGGCCAATGAAACAGGGGAACAAGCCTGTCCCAAGTTTTCATTTGTCCTAGATGCCCAGCTAAGGGAATGTCATGTGCCAGTGTTAGGAGGAACTTTCTGTACTCCTGAGGAATCACTAATCTCCTGGCAGCTCCAGGTTTAGGATCCCTATGCTCAGTGTACAAGAGGTTGTCCTCCCAGGAAACTCTGTGAGAGTCACTGACATCCCCATTAGCCTGTTTGACAGCTTGCTGTCTGAGACCCTCTAATGTGGGACAGGTTTGCTGTGCCACACTCAGCTCCCCTCTGGCAGGCCCCCCTTCACCCAAAAGCTCAGCAGTGTCTGCTTCCAGCTCCTCTGGTGTAGGTTCTGCACAGGGAGGGAATTCTTCTTCCTCAGAAGTAGAATCCACTGTAGAGGGAGGGATAGTAGGAAGTGGTTTGCTTCTACTAGCCCTAGCTTTAGGGAACACTTGGTCCATTGTTCCAGGATCCAAGCTTCCCTGTCCTTTTTGCTTTTTGGCCTGAGCCCTTGTCAAAGCAAAAATATGCCCTGGGATGTCCAGCATTGCTGCATGGGCCTCCAACTCCACATCTGACCAAGCTGATGTCTCCAAATCATTCCCTAATAGACAGTCTACAGGTAAATCTGAAGCTACCACAACTTTATTTGGACCAGTTACCCCCCCCCAGTTGAGATTTACAACAGCCATGGGGTGGCTTTGTGTTATGTTGTGAGCATCGGTTACTTGGTACTGGTGTCCAAGTATGTGTTGTTCAGGGTGCACCAGTTTCTCAATCACCATTGTGACACTGGCACCTGTGTCCCTGTAGGCCTGGACCTCAACACCATTTATTAGGGTTAGTTGCTTGTACTTCTCCAAGTTATGGGGGCAAGCAACCAAAGTGGCTAAATCAATAGCCCCTTCAGAGACTAAAGTAGCCTCTGTGGTCTCCCTAATCAGACCAACCCCAACTAAGTTACCAAAAGTGAGCCCAGCTACTCCCTTGGATTGGCTATTAGTAGGTTTGCTCCCACCACCACTGCTATTAGTAGGGACACTAGGTGTAGCAGTAGGGGTTGTAGTGGTAGGAGCAGTGGTGCCTTTCTTTGGACAACTGGGATCTGTTGTCCAATGGCCTTTTATTTTACATAAATAGCACCATGGTTTCTTTTCCTTGTTCTGATTAAAGGAGGATTTGGACCCACCACCCCCACCAGAGTGTTTTGTGGGTCTGATGAAGACTCATTTTTAGATTTGTCCCCACCCTTGTCAGAAGACTTACCATCCTTCTTTTTGTTGCCATCTTTGTCACCCCCTGTATGAACTTTTCTGTTCACTCTTGTTCTGACCCATTTGTCTGCCTTCTTTCCCAATTCTTGGGGAGAGGTCAGATCAGAGTCCACCAAGTACTGGTGCAACAAATCAGACACACAATTATTAAGAATATGCTCTCTCAGGATCAAGTTATACAGGCTGTCATAATCAGTAACTTTACTGCCATGTAACCACCCCTCCAAGGCCTTCACTGCCTGGTCAATGAAATCAACCCAGTCTTGTGAAGACTCCTTTTTGGTCTCTCTGAACTTTATCCTGTACTGTTCAGTGGTTAAGCCATAACCATCCAGGAGTGCATTCTTAAGAACTTGGAAATTATTAGCATCATTTTCTTTCACAGTAAGGAGCCTATCCCTACCTTTTCCACTAAATGATAGCCATAGGATAGCAGCCCACTGCCTTTGAGGGACATCCTGTACAACACAGGCCCTCTCAAGTGCAGCAAACCACTTGTTAATGTCATCCCCCTCCTTATAAGGGGGAACTATCTTGTGCAGATTCCTGGAATCATGCTCTTTTGCAGGATGACTATGGGGAATACTGCTGCTGCCACCATGGGTATCTAAACCCAACTTCTGTCTTTCCTTCTCTAATTCAAAAGACTGTCTATCCAAATCCAGCTGTTGCTTTTTAAGCTTCAGTCTGGTTTGTTCCACCCTCAACTTATTGAGTTCCCTCTCTAACATTCTGTCATCAGGGTTGGTGGGAGGGACATTTCTAGAAACAGAGCTATGATGGGAATGAACAGAAGGAGACCTGTCCCTTACAGAAGCCACCCTAACAGCTTGGTTTACAGAAACATTACTACCAGTATGGTGAGAATAAATGCTTTTGCTATGATGTGAGACAACACTATTTATTTGGTGTGGCTCATCATCATTACCATCTATGCTAGATTGTCTAGTAATGGGCAGGCTAGGAAGTTTCTTTCCTGAATCTTTTCCTGGGGGAGTCCCTGAATCAGATTGGGAACTATTAGGTACTTTTTCAACAGATGGGGCACCTATGGCCTTATCCTGTTCTCTAAGCATGTTAAGTAACAGTTCCAAGGAAGGATTTTTCCCTACACTCAAACCTTTCTCTATACAGAGACTCCTTGCTCTTTTCCAGCTAAGGTTGTCATATGCAAGTTTGGACAGATCAACACTTTGGCCTGTGCCAGACATTTTTTTAGAGAGAGTTAAAGTGATAGAAAAAGAGAAAAAAGTTTTCAGAACTTTTTGGAAAGACAGAAAAAAACTTTTTAAACTTTTAAGAACTTTTTGAAAGTTTAGAAGTACTTTTCAGCACTTAGAAAAGAGTGAAAAGAGGAAATGCAAAACTTTTTGGCTATGTGTATATACACTGACCTTGTTTTGTATATTTTTCTCTTATGAAAAGTACAATGACAAGAGTGGTAAGTAGTCTCAAGCACTTATCCCACCACTGCACAACCAATGTAGGAGGCTCGACTGGCTTGTAGTGAGTACCAAGGGGTACTTGCACCTTGCACCAGGCCCAGTTATCCCTTATTAGTGTATAGGGTGTCTAGCAGCTTAGGCTGATAGATAATGGTAGCTTAGCAGGGCAGCTTAGGCTGAACTAGGAGACGTGTGAAGCTACTACAGTACCACTTAGTGTCATATGCACAATATCATAAGAAAACACAATACACAGTTATACTAAAAATAAAGGTACTTTATTTTTATGACAATATGCCAAAGTATCTTAGAGTGTACCCTCAGTGAGAGGATAGGAAATATACACAAGATATATATACACAATAGCAAAAATATGCAGTATAGTCTTAGAAAACAGTGCAAACAATGTATAGTTACAATAGGATGCAATGGGGAAACATAGGGATAGGGGCAACACAAACCATATACTCCAAAAGTGGAATACAAACCACGAATGGACCCCAAACCTATGTGACCTTGTAGAGGGTCGCTGGGACTATTAGAAAATAGTGAGAGTTAGAAAAATAACCCTCCCCAAGACCCTGAAAAGTGAGTGCAAAGTGCACTAAAGTTCCCCTAAGGACAAACTAGTCGTGTTAGAGGAATAATGCAGGAAAGACACAAACCAGCAATGCAACAACTGTGGATTTCCAATCTAGGGTACCTGTGGAACAAGGGGACCAAGTCCAAAAGTCACAAGCAAGTCGGAGATGGGCAGATGCCCAGGAAATGCCAGCTGCGGGTGCAAAGAAGCTTCGACTGGACAGAAGAAGCTGAGGTTTCTGCAGGAACGAAAAGGGCTAGAGACTTCCCCTTTGGTGGACGGATCCCCCTCACCGTGGAGAGTTGGGCAGAAGTGTTTTCCCGCCGAAAAAGCACCAACAACCCTTGCTAGCTGCAAATCGTGCGTTTGGCGTTTTTGGACGCTGCTGGGGCCCAGGAGGGACCAGGAGGTCGCAAATTGGACCTGGAGAGAGAGGGGACGTCGTGCAAGACAAAGAGCTCTCACTGAAGCAGGTAGCACCCGGAGAAGTGCCAGAAACAGGCACTACGAGGATGCGTGAAATGGTGCTCGCTGAAGTTGCACAAAGGAGTCCCACGTCGCCGGAGACCAACTTAGAAAGTCGTGCAATGCAGGTTAGAGTGCCGTGGACCCAGGCTTGGCTGTGCACAAAGGATTTCCGCCGGAAGTGCACAGGGGCCGGAGTAGCTGCAAAGTCGCGGTTCCCAGCAATGCAGCCCAGCGAGGTGAGGCAAGGACTTACCTCCACCAAACTTGGGCTGAAGAGTCACTGGACTGTGGGGGTCACTTGGACAGAGTTGCTGGATTTGAGGGACCTCGCTCGTTATGCTGAGAGGAGACCCAAGGGACCGGTAATGCAGCTTTTTGGTGCCTGCGGTTGCAGGGGGAAGATTCCGTCGACCCACGGGAGATTTCTTCGGAGCTTCTGGTGCAGAGAGGAGGCAGACTACCCCCACAGCATGCACAAGCAGGAAAACAGTCGAGAAGGCGGCAGGATCAGCGTTACAGAGTTGCAGTAGTCGTCTTTGCTACTATGTTGCAGGTTTGCAGGCTTCCAGCGCGGTCAGCAGTCGATTCCTTATCAGAAGGTGAAGAGAGAGATGCAGAGAAACTCGGCTGAGCTCATGCATTCGTTATCTAAAGTTTCCCCAGAGACAGAGACCCTAAATAGCCAGAAAAGAGGGTTTGGCTACCTAGGAGAGAGGATAGGCTACTAACACCTGAAGGAGCCTATCAGCAGGAGTCTCTGACATCACCTGGTGGCACTGGCCACTCAGAGCAGTCCAGTGTGCCAGCAGCACCTCTGTTTCCAAGATGGCAGAGGTCTGGAGCACACTGGAGGAGCTCTGGACACCTCCCAGGGGAGGTGCAGGTCAGGGGAGTGGTCACTCCCCTTTCCTTTGTCCAGTTTCACGCCAGAGCAGGGGCTAAGGGGTCCCTGAACCGGTGTAGACTGGCTTATGCAGAATTGGGCACATCTGTGCCCAAGAAAGCATTTCCAGAGGCTGGGGGAGGCTACTCCTCCCCTGCCTTCACACCATTTTCCAAAGGGAGATGGTGTCACACCCTCTCTCAGAGTAAGTTCTTTGTTCTGCCATCCTGGGCCAGGCCTGGCTGGACCCCAGGAGGGCAGCTGCCTGTCTGAGGGGTTGGCAGCAGCAGCAGCTGCAGTGAAACCCCAGGAAGGGCAGTTTGGCAGTACCAGGGTCTGTGCTACAGACCACTGGGATCATGGGATTGTGCCAACTATGCCAGGATGGCATAGAGGGGGCAATTCCATGATCATAGACATGTTACATGGCCATATTCGGAGTTACCATTGTGAAGCTACATATAGGTAGTGACCTATATGTAGTGCACGCGTGTAATGGTGTCCCCGCACTCACAAAGTTCAGGGAATTGGCTCTGAACAATGTGGGGGCACCTTGGCTAGTGCCAGGGTGCCCACACACTAAGTAACTTTGCACCTAACCTTTACCAGGTAAAGGTTAGACATATAGGTGACTTATAAGTTACTTAAGTGCAGTGTAAAATGGCTGTGAAATAACGTGGACGTTATTTCACTCAGGCTGCAGTGGCAGGCCTGTGTAAGAATTGTCAGAGCTCCCTATGGGTGGCAAAAGAAATGCTGCAGCCCATAGGGATCTCCTGGAACCCCAATACCCTGGGTACCTCAGTACCATATACTAGGGAATTATAAGGGTGTTCCAGTAAGCCAATGTAAATTGGTAAAAATGGTCACTAACCTGTTAGTGACAATTTGGAAAGAAATGAGAGAGCATAACCACTGAGGTTCTGATTAGCAGAGCCTCAGTGAGACAGTTAGTCACTACACAGGTAACACATTCGGGCACACTTATGAGCACTGGGGCCCTGGGTTACCAGGGTCCCAGTGACACATACAACTAAAACAACATATATACAGTGAAAAAATGGGGGTAACATGCCAGGCAAGATGGTACTTTCCTACATCCTTGACAAGTGTTAGTGGACCCCTAACAGGGTGTCCAAAGAGGAGTTCAAAGGGGCTGAAGCCCACTCCTTTCTGGGGTACCTCCCTGTAGGCAAAAAGGAGGCATGGTAACAGGATATCCCATCTCCTGCAGAGTTTTTCAGGGAGACCCATAATCATGCCTTTGAGAGTTTTGTTAAATCTCTCCACCAGTCCATTTGTTTGTGGATGATAGGGTGTGGTGAACTTGTATGTCACCCCACACTCCTTCCACATGGCCTTTAAGTATGCAGACATGAAATTGCTTTCCCTGTCTGATACCACCTCTTTTGGGAAGCCCACCCTGGAAAAGATTCCCAGGAGGGTCTTTGCCACTGCAGGAGCTGTAGTGGTCCTTAGAGGAATTGCTTCAGGATATCTGGTGGCATGGTCCACTACCACCAAGATAAACCTATTGCCTGAAGCTGTAGGAGGGTCAAGGGGGCCAACTATGTCAACCCCTACCCTTTCAAAGGGAACCCCAACCACAGGCAGTGGAATAAGGGGTGCCTTTGGAGTGCCACCTGTCTTGCCACTGGCTTGACAGGTTTCACAGGACTTACAAAAATCTTTTGTGTCCTCAGACATTCTAGGCCAATGAAACAAGGGAACAAGCCTGTCCCAAGTTTTCATTTGCCCCAAATGTCCAGCAAGGGGAATGTCGTGAGCAAGAGTTAGGAGGAACTTTCTGTACTCCTCAGGAATCACCAATCTCCTGGCAGCTCCAGGTTTTGGATCCCTTGCTTCAGTGTACAAGAGGTTGTCCTCCCAGTAAACTCTGTGAGAGTCACTGACATCCCCATTTGCTTGTTTGACAGCTTGTTGTCTTAGACCCTCTAGTGTGGGACAGGTCTGCTGTGCCACACTCAGTTCCTCCCTGGCAGGCCCCCCTTCACCCAAAAGCTCAGCAGTGTCTGCTTCCAGCTCCTCTGGTGTAGGTTCTGCACAGGGTGGAAATTCTTCTTCCTCAGAAGTAGAATCCACTGTAGAGGGAGGGATAGTAGGTAGTGCTTTACTTCTACTAGCCCTAGCTTTAGGGAGCACTTGGTCCATTGTTCCAGGATCCAAGTTTCCCTGTCCTTTTTGCTTTTTGGCCTGAGCCCTTGTCAAAGCAAAAATATGCCCTGGAATGCCCAGCATTGCTGCATGAGCCTCCAACTCCACTTCTGCCCAAGCTGATGTCTCTAAATCATTCCCTAATAGACAGTCTACAAGTAAATCTGAGGCAACCACAACTTTCTTTGGGCCAGTAACCCCCCCCCACCAGTTGAGATTTAAAACAGCCATGGGGTGGCTAAGGGTGTTGTTGTGAGCATCGGTTACTTGGTACTGGTGACCAAGTAGGTGTTGTTCAGGGTGGACCAGTTTCTCTATCACCATTGTGACACTGGCACCTGTGTCCCTGTAGGCCTGAACCTCAACACCATTTATTAGGGGTAGTTGCTTGTACTTATCCATGTTAAGGGGACAAGCAACCAAGGTGGCTAAATCAATAGCCCCCTCAGAGACTAACACAGCCTCTGTGGTCTCCCTAATCAGACCAACCCCAACTAAGTTACCAAAGGTGAGCCCAGCTACTCCCTTAGATTGGCTATTAGTAGGTTTGCTCCCACCACCACTGCTATTAGTAGGGACACTAGGTGTAGCAGTAGGGGTTGTAGTGGTAGGAGGCTTGGTGCTTTTCTTTGGACAACTGGGATCTGTTGTCCAATGGCCTTTTATTTTACATAAATAGCACCATGGTTTCTTTTCTTTGTTTTGAGTGGAAGAGGATTTGGACCCACCACCCCCACCAGAGTGTTTTTGTGGGCCTGATGAAGACTCATTTTTAGATTTGTCCCCACCTTTGTCAGAAGACTTACCATCCTTCTTCTTGTTGCCATCTTTGTCACCCCCTGTATGAACTTTTCTGTTCACCCTTGTTCTGACCCATTTGTCTGCCTTCTTTCCCAATTCTTGGGGAGAGGTCAGATCAGAGTCCACCAAGTACTGGTGCAACAAATCAGACACACGATTATTAAGAATATGCTCTCTCAGGATCAAGTTATACAGGCTATCATAATCAGTAACTTTACTGCCATGTAACCACCCCTCCAAGGCCTTCACTGAATGGTCAATGAAATCAACCCAGTCTTGTGAAGACTCCTTTTTGGTCTCTCTGAACTTTATCCTGTATTGTTCAGTGGTTAAGCCATAACCATCCAGGAGTGCATTCTTAAGAACTTTGTAATCATTGGCTTCATTTTCTTTCACAGTAAGGAGCCTATCCCTACCTTTTCCACTAAATGATAGCCATAGGATATCAGCCCACTGCCTTTGAGGGACATCCTGTACAGCACAGGCCCTCTCAAGTGCAGCAAACCACTTGTTAATGTCATCCCCCTCCTTATAAGGGGGAACTATCTTGTGCAGATTCCTGGAATCATGCTCTTTTGCAGGATGACTATGGGGAATAATGCTGCTGCTACCATGGGTTTCTAAACCCAGTTTCTGTCTTTCCTTCTCTACTTCTAAGGTCTGTCTATCCAAATCCAGCTGTTGCTTCTTGAGCTTCAGTCTGGTTTGTTACACTCTCAATCTATTGAGCTCCCTTTCTAACAATCTGTCATCAGGGTGGGTGGGAGGGACATGTCTTGAAACAGAAGTATGGTGAGAATGGACAGAAGGAGACCTATCCCTTACAGAAGGCACCCTAACAGCTTGGTTAACAGAAACCTCACTTCTACTGTGGTGAGAAGGAATGCTCTTGTTATGATGTGAGACAACACTATCTGTATGGTGCGACTCTACATCAGTACCAACTATGCTAGACTGTCTAGTAATGGGCAGGCTAGGAATTTTCTTTCCTGAATCTTTTCCTATGGGAGTCCCTGGATCAGATTGGGATTCATTAGCTACTTTTTCAACAGATGGGACCCTTTTGACCTTATCCTGTTCTCTAAGCATGTTAAGCAACAATTCCAAAGAAGGATTCTTCCCTACACTCAAACCTCTTTCTACACAGAGACTCCTTGGTCCTTTCCAGCTAAGGTGATCATATGCAAGTTTGGACAGATCAACATTTTGGCCTGTGCCAGACATTTTAGAAAGAGTTTAAGTGATAGAAAAAGTGAAGAAAAAGTTTTTCAGAACTTTTGGAAAGACAGAAAAAAACTTTTAAAACTTTTGAAGAACTTTTTGAAAGTTTAGAAGTACTTTTCAGCACTTAGAAAAGAGTGAAAAGAAGAAATGCAAAACTTTTTAGTTATGTGTACATACACTGAACTTGTTTTGTATATTTTTCTCTTATGAAAAGTACAATGACAAGAGTGGTAAGTACTCTCAAAGCACTTATCCCACCGCTGCACAACCAATGTAGGAGGCTGGACTGGCTTGTAGTGAGTACCAAGGGGTACTTGCACCTTGCACCAGGCCCAGTTATCCCTTATTACTGTATAGGGTGTCTAGCGGCATAGGCTGATAGATAATGGTAGCTTAGCAGAGCAGCTTAGGCTGAACTAGGAGACGAGTGAAGCTCCTACAGTACCACTAGTGTCACTTGCACAATATCATAAGAAAACACAATACACAGATATACTAAAAATAAAGGTACTTTATTTTTATGACAATATGCCAAAGTATCTCAGAGTGTACCCTCAGTATGAGGATAGCAAATATACACAAGATATATGTACACAATACCAAAAATATGCAGTATAATCTTAGAAAACAGTGCAAACAATGTATAGTTACAATAGGATGCAATGGGGACACATAGGGATAGGGGCAACACAAACCATATACTCCAAAAGTGGAATGCGAACCACGAATGGACCCCAAACCTATGTGACCTTGTAGAGGGTCGCTGGGACTATTAGAAAATAGTGAGGGTTAGAAAAATAGCCCACCCCAAGACCCTGAAAAGTGAGTGCAAAGTGCACTAAAGTTCCCCAAAGGACAAAGAAGTCGTGATAGGGGAATTCTGCAGGAAAGACACAAACCAGCAATGCAACAACGATGGATTTCCAGTTGAGGGTACCTGTGGAACAAGGGGACCAAGTCCAAAAGTCACAAGCAAGTCGGAGATGGGCAGATGCCCAGGAAATGCCAGCTGTGGGTGCAAAGAAGCTGCTACTGGACAGTAGAAGCTGAAGATTCTGCAGGAACGACAAGGGCTAGAGACTTCCCCTTTGGAGGATAGATCCTCCACGCCGTGGAGAGTCGCGCAGAAGTCTTTTCCCGCCGAAAGACTGCCAACAAGCCTTGCTAGCTGTAAGTCGTGCGGTTAGCGTTTTTGGATGCTGCTGTGCCCCAGGAGGGACCAGGATGTCGCCAATTGCGTCTGGCGACAGAGGGGGCGTCGAGCAAGACAAGGAGCCCTCTCAGAAGCAGGCAGCACCCGCAGAAGTGCCAGAACAGGCACTTCGAAGAAGAGTGAAATGGTGCTCACCCGAAGTTGCACAAAGGAGTCGCCGGAGACCAACTTAGAAAGTCGTGCAATGCAGGTTAGAGTGCCGCGGACCCAGGCTTGGCTGTGCACAAAGGATTTGCACCGGAAGTGCACAGAGGCCGGAGTAGCTGCAAAAGTCGCAGTTCCCAGCAATGCAATCTGGCGTGGAGAGGCAAGGACTTACCTCCACCAAACTTGGACTGAAGAGTCACTGGACTGTGGGAGTCACTTGGACACAGTTGTTGGATTCAAGGGACCTCGCTCGTCATGCTGAGAGGGGACCCAGGGGACCGGTGATGCAGTCCTTTGGTGCCTGCGGTAGCAGGGGGAAGATTCCGTCGACCCACGGGAGATTTCTTCGGAGCTTCTACCCACAGCATGCACCACCAGGAAAACAGTTGAGAAGGCGGCAGGATCAGCGTTACACAGTTGCAGTAGTCGTCTTAGCTACTGTGTTGCAGTTTTGCAGGCTTCCAGCGCGGTCAGCCGGTGATTCCTTGGCAGAAGGTGATGAGAGAGATGCAGAGGAACTCTGATGAGCTCTTGCATTCGTTATCTAAGGAATTCCCCAAAGCAGAGACCCTAAATAGCCAGAAAAGAGGGTTTGGCTACTTAGGAGAGAGGATAGGCTAGCAACACCTGAAGGAGCCTATCAGAAGGAGTCTGTGACGTCACCTGCTGGCCCTGGCCACTCAGAGCAGTCCAGTGTGCCAGCAGCACCTCTGTTTCCAAGATGGCAGAGGTCTGAAGCACACTGGAGGAGCTCTGGGCACCTCCCAGGGGAGGTGCAGGTCAGGGGAGTAGTCACTCCCCTTTCCTTTGTCCAGTTTCGCGCCAGAGCAGGGCTAATGGGTCCCTGAACCAGTGTAGACTGGCTTATGCAGAAATGGGCACCAAATGTGCCCATGAAAGCATTTCCAGAGGCTGGGGGAGGCTACTCCTCCACTGCCTTCACACCATTTTCCAAAGGGAGAGGGTGTAACACCCTCTCTCAGAGGAAGTCCTTTGTTCTGCCATCCTGGGACAAGCCTGGCTGGACCCCAGGAGGGCAGAAGCCTGTCTGAGGGGTTGGCAGCAGCAGCAGCTGCAGTGAAACCCCTGAAAAGGCATTTTGGCAGTGCCAGGGTCTGTGCTACAGACCACTGGGATCATGGGATTGTGCCAACTATGCCAGGATGGCATAGAGGGGGCAATTCCATGATCATAGACATGTTACATGGCCATATTCAGAGTTACCATTGTGAAGCTACACATAGGTAGTGACCTATGTGTAGTGCACGCGTGTAATGGTGTCCCCACACTCACAAAGTACGGGGAATTTGCCCTGAACAATGTGGGGGCACCTTGGCTAGTGCCAGGGTGCCCTCACACTAAGTAACTTTGCACCTAACCTTTACCAGGTAAAGGTTAGACATATAGGTGACTTATAAGTTACTTAAGTGCAGTGGTAAATGGCTGTGAAATAACGTGGACGTTATTTCACTCAGGCTGCAGTGGCAGGCCTGTGTAAGAATTGTCAGAGCTCCCTATGGGTGGCAAAAGAAATGCTGCAGCCCATAGGGATCTCCTGGAACCCCAATACCCTGGGTACCTTAGTACCATATACTAGGGAATTATAAGGGTGTTCCAGTAAGCCAATGTAAATTGGTAAAATTGGTCACTAGCCTGTTAGTGACAATTTGAAAGAAATGAGAGAGCATAACCACTGAGGTTCTGGATAGCAGAGCCTCAGTGAGACAGTTAGTCACCACACAGGTAACACATTCAGGCACACTTATGAGCACTGGGGCCCTGGCTGGCAGGGTCCCAGTGACACATACAACTAAACCAACATATATACAGTGAAAAATGGGGGTAACATGGCAGGCAAGATGGTACTTTCCTACACCCCGCCCCCCCCCCCCCCAAACGAAGGACAATAAGACTAGTCATTCCCTGATGGGTCTTCATTGTCTAAGTGGAAATATCTGGATAGTCCATCTGCATTGGAGTGGCTACTCCCAGGTCTATGTTCCACTGTATAGTCCATTCCCTGTAGGGATATGGACCACCTCAACAATTTAGGATTTTCACCTTTCATTTGTTTTAGCCAAAGTAGAGGTTTGTGGTCTGTCTGAACAATGAAGTGAGTGCCAAACAGGTATGGCCTCAACTTCTTCAGTGCCCAGACCACAGCAAAGGCCTCCCTCTCAATGGCAGACCAACGCTTTTCTCTAGGGGTCAACCTCCTACTAATAAAAGCAACAGGTTGATCCTGGCCCTCAGAATTAAGTTGTGATAGGACTGCCCCTACTCCTAATTCAGATGCATCAGTTTTGACATAGAATTTTTTAGAGTAACAAGGGCTTTTCAGGACAGGTGCAGAGCACATGGCCTGCTTCAGTTCCTCAAAAGCTTTCTGACAGTTTGCTGTCCATAATACCTTTTTAGGCATTTTCTTGGATGTGAGGTCATTAAGAGGGGCTGCAATGGAGCCATAGTTCTTAATGAACCTCCTGTAATACCCAGTGAGGCCTAGGAAGGCTCTCACCTGAGTCTGAGTAGTAGGGGGAACCGAATCTATAATAGTTTGGATTTTCCCCTGAAGTGGTGCAATCTGTTCCCCTCCAACAAGGTGTCCCAGATAAACCACCTTTCCCTGCCCTATCTGGCACTTTGAAGTCTTGATAGTGAGGCCTGCCTTTTGCAGGGCCTCCAAAACTTTCCATAGGTGGACCAGGTGATCATCCCAGCTGGAGCTAAAGACAGCTATATCGTCGAAATATGCTGCACTGAAAGCTTCCAGCCCTTGCAGGACTGTGTTCACCAACCTCTGAAAAGTGGCAGGTGCAATTTTCAATCCAAAAGGCATTACTGTGTATTGGTAATGGCCTCCAATGGTTGAAAATGCAGTTTTAGGTTTAGCATCTTCTGATAATTTGATCTGCCAATACCCTGCAGTCAAATCAAAAGTGCTTAGATACTTGGCAGATGCCAGTGTATCTTTGAGCTCATCTGCCCTGGGTATAGGGTGAGCATCAGTTTTGGTTACCTGGTTGAGACCTCTGTAGTCTACACAAAACCGCATTTCCTTCTTTCCATCTTTGGAATGAGGTTTTGGTACAAGTACCACAGGAGAAGCCCATGGACTTTCAGAGTGCTCAACCACTCCCAGTTCTAACATTTTCTGCACCTCTTGCTTTATGCAGTCCCTGACATGGTCAGGCTGCCTATAGATCTTACTTTTGACAGGCAAGCTGTC
Organism: Pleurodeles waltl; assembly: GCF_031143425.1. NCBI lineage: Eukaryota > Metazoa > Chordata > Amphibia > Caudata > Salamandridae > Pleurodeles > Pleurodeles waltl. The sequence goes on from NC_090451.1 coordinate 587,123,383, forward strand.
TCCAGTATCTATAGTGTGCTCACACCAAGAAGTGGTACCTGGCAAAGTAGAGAAGAGTTCAGAAAACTGACCAAGGAGATTTATGCAATGGTCTTTCTGCTCAGCAGTAAGACAATCAGCCAAAACTACCCCTTCCACCAGAGCATCTTGTTCTATGGAAGAGAAGAGATCGGGAAGAGGATCACTGTCTTCTTCCTGTCCCTCATCAGTTGCCATGAGCAGGGTGAGATCAGCCCTGTCATAGTAGGGTTTCAGGCGATTGACATGGAGCACCCTAAGGGGACTCCTGGCAGTGCCTAAGTCAACTAAATAGGTGACTTCACCCTTTTTCTCTACAATTGTGTGGGGTCCACTCCATTTATCTTGGAGTGCTCTTGAGGCCACAGGCTCCAAGACCCACACTTTCTGCCCTGGTTGGTACTGAACCAAAACAGCCTTCTGATCATGCCATTGCTTCTGGAGCTCTTGGCTGGCCTGAAGGTTTTTACTGGCCTTTTTCATGTACTCAGCCATCCTTGATCTGAGGCCAAGTACATAATCCACAATATCTTGTTTTGGAGCTTTTAAAGGTTGTTCCCAACCCTCCTTGACAAGTGTTAGTGGACCCCTAACAGGGTGTCCAAAGAGGAGTTCAAAGGGGCTGAAGCCCACTCCTTTCTGGGGTACCTCCCTGTAGGCAAAAAGGAGGCATGGTAACAGGATATCCCATCTCCTGCTGAGTTTTTCAGGGAGACCCATAATCATGCCTTTGAGAGTTTTGTTAAATCTCTCCACCAGTCCATTTGTTTGTGGATGATAGGGTGTGGTGAACTTGTATGTCACCCCACACTCCTTCCACATGGCCTTTAAGTATGCAGACATGAAATTGCTTTCCCTGTCTGATACCACCTCTTTTGGGAAGCCCACCCTGGAAAAGATTCCCAGGAGGGTCTTTGCCACTGCAGGAGCTGTAGTGGTCCTTAGAGGAATTGCTTCAGGATATCTGGTGGCATGGTCCACTACCACCAAGATGAACCTATTGGCTGAAGCTGTAGGAGTATCAAGGGGGCCAACTATGTCAACCCCTACCCTTTCAAAGGGAACCCCAACCACAGGCAGTGGAATAAGGGGTGCCTTTGGAGTACCACCTGTCTTGCCACTGGCTTGACAGGTTTCACAGGACTTACAAAAATCTTTTGTGTCCTCAGACATTCTAGGCCAATGAAACAAGGGAACAAGCCTGTCCCAAGTTTTCATTTGCCCCAAATGTCCAGCAAGGGGAATTTCGTGAGCAAGAGTTAAGAGGAACTTTCTGTACTCCTGAGGAATCACCAATCTCCTGGCAGCTCCAGGTTTTGGATCCCTTGCTTCAGTGTACAAGAGGTTGTCCTCCCAGTAAACTCTGTGAGAGTCACTGACATCCCCATTTGCTTGTTTGACAGCTTGTTGTCTTAGACCCTCTAGTGTGGGACAGGTCTGCTGTGCCACACTCAGTTCCTCCCTGGCAGGCCCCCCTTCACCCAAAAGCTCAGCAGTGTCTGATTCCAGCTCCTCTGGTGTAGGTTCTGCACAGGGTGGACATTTTTCTTCCTCAGAAGTAGAATCCACTGTAGAGGGAGGGATAGTAGGTAGTGCTTTACTTCTACTAGCCCTAGCTTTAGGGAGCACTTGGTCCATTGTTCCAGGATCCAAGTTTCCCTGTCCTTTTTGCTTTTTGGCCTGAGCCCTTGTCAAAGCAAAAATATGCCCTGGAATGCCCAGCATTGCTGCATGAGCCTCCAACTCCACTTCTGCCCAAGCTGATGTCTCTAAATCATTCCCTAATAGACAGTCTACAAGTAAATCTGAGGCAACCACAACTTTCTTTGGGCCAGTAACCCCCCCCCCCCCAGTTGAGATTTACAACAGCCATGGGGTGGCTAAGGGTGTTGTTGTGAGCATCGGTTACTTGGTACTGGTGACCAAGTAGGTATTGTTCAGGGTGGACCAGTTTCTCTATCACCATTGTGACACTGGCACCTGTGTCCCTGTAGGCCTGAACCTCAACACCATTTATTAGGGGTAGTTGCTTGTACTTATCCATGTTAAGGGGACAAGCAACCAAGGTGGCTAAATCAATAGCCCCCTCAGAGACTAACACAGCCTCTGTGGTCTCCCTAATCAGACCAACCCCAACTAAGTTACCAAAGGTGAGCCCAGCTACTCCCTTAGATTGGCTATTAGTAGGTTTGCTCCCACCACCACTGCTATTAGTAGGGACACTAGGTGTAGCAGTAGGGGTTGTAGTGGTAGGAGGCTTAGTGCTTTTCTTTGGACAACTGGGATCTGTTGTCCAATGGCCTTTTATTTTACATAAATAGCACCATGGTTTCTTTTCTTTGTTTTGATTGGAAGAGGATTTGGACCCACCACCCCCACCTGAGTGTTTTTGTGGGCCTGATGAAGACTCATTTTTAGATTTGTCCCCACCTTTGTCAGAAGACTTACCATCCTTCTTCTTCTTGCCATCTTTGTCACCCCCTGTATGAACTTTTCTGTTCACCCTTGTTCTGACCCATTTGTCTGCCTTCTTTCCCAATTATTGGGGAGAGGTCAGATCAGAGTCCACCAAGTACTGGTGCAACAAATCAGACACACGATTATTAAGAATATGCTCTCTCAGGATCAAGTTATACAGGCTGTCATAATCAGTAACTTTACTGCCATGTAACCACCCCTCCAAGGCCTTCACTGAATGGTCAATGAAATCAACCCAGTCTTGTGAAGACTCCTTTTTGGTCTCTCTGAACTTTATCCTGTATTGTTCAGTGGTTAAGCCATAACCATCCAGGAGTACATTCTTAAGAACTTTGTAATCATTGGCTTCATTTTCTTTCACAGTAAGGAGCCTATCCCTACCTTTTCCACTAAATGATAGCCATAGGATAGCAGCCCACTGCCTTTGAGGGACATCCTGTACAGCACAGGCCCTCTCAAGTGCAGCAAACCACTTGTTAATGTCATCCCCCTCCTTATAAGGGGGAACTATCTTGTGCAGATTCCTGGAATCATGCTCTTTTGCAGGATGACTATGGGGAATACTGCTGCTGCCACCATGGGTTTCTAAACCCACTTTCTGTCTTTCCTTCTCTACTTCTAAGGTCTGTCAAACCAAATCCAGCTGTTGCTTCTTGAGCTTCAGTCTGGTTTGTTCCACTCTCAATCTATTGAGCTCCCTTTCTAACAATCTGTCATCAGGGTGGGTGGGAGGGACATGTCTTGAAACAGAAGTATGGTGAGAATGGACAGAAGGAGACCTATCCCTTACAGAACGCACCCTAACAGCTTGGTTAACAGAAACCTCACTTCTACTGTGGTGAGAAGGAATGCTCTTGTTATGATGTGAGACAACACTATCTGTATGGTGTGACTCTACATCAGTACCAACTATGCTAGACTGTCTAGTAATGGGCAGGCTAGGAAGTTTCTTTCCTGAATATTTTCCTAGGGGAGTCCCTGGATCAGATTGGGAACCATTAGCTACTTTTTCAACAGATGGGGCCCTTTTGTCCTTATCTTGTTCTCTATGCATGTTAAGCAACAATTCCAAAGAAGGATACTTCCCTACACTCAAACCTCTTTCTACACAGAGACTCCTTGCTCCTTTCCAGCTAAGGTGATCATATGCAAGTTTGGACAGATCAACATTTTGGCCTGTGCCAGACATTTTAGAAAGAGTTTAAGTGATAGAAAAAGTGAAGAAAAAGTTTTTCAGAACTTTTGGAAAGACAGAAAAAAACTTTTGAAACTTTTTAAGAACTTTTTGAAAGTTTAGAAGTACTTTTCAGCACTTAGAAAAGAGTGAAAAGAAGAAATGCAAAACTTTTTAGTTATGTGTACATACACCGAACTTGTTTTGTATATTTTTCTCTTATGAAAAGTACAATGACAAGAGTGGTAAGTAGTCTCAAAGCACTTATCCCACCGCTGCACAACCAATGTAGGAGGCTGGACTGGCTTGTAGTGAGTACCAAGGGGTACTTGCACCTTGCACCAGGCCCAGTTATCCCTTATTAGTGTATAGGGTGTCTAGCAGCATAGGCTGATAGATAATGGTAGCTTAGCAGAGCAGCTTAGGCTGAACTAGGAGACGAGTGAAGCTCCTACAGTACCACTAGTGTCACTTGCTCAATATCATAAGAAAACACAATACACAGATATACTAAAAATAAAGGTACTTTATTTTTATGACAATATGCCAAAGTATCTCAGAGTGTACCCTCAGTATGAGGATAGCAAATATACACAAGATATATGTACACAATACCAAGAATATGCAGTATAGTCTTAGAAAACAGTGCAAACAATATATAGCTACAATAGGATGCAATGGGGACACATAGGGATAGGGGCAACACAAACCATATACTCCAAAAGTGGAATGCGAACCACAAATGGACCCCAAACCTATGTGACCTTGTAGAGGGTCGCTGGGACTATTAGAAAATAGTGAGGGTTAGAAAAATAGCCCACCCCAAGACCCTGAAAAGTGAGTGCAAAGTGCACTAAAGTTCCCCAAAGGACAAAGAAGTCGTGATAGGGGAATTCTGCAGAAAAGACACAAACCAGCAATGCAACAACGATGGATTTCCAGTCCAGGGTACCTGTGGAACAAGGGGACCAAGTCCAAAAGTCACAAGCAAGTCGGAGATGGGCAGATGCCCAGGAAATGCCAGCTGTGGGTGCAAAGAAGCTGCTACTGGACAGTAGAAGCTGAGGATTCTGCAGGAACGACAAGGGCTAGAGACTTCCCCTTTGGAGGATAGATCCTCCACGCCGTGGAGAGTTGTGCAAACGTGTTTTCCCGCCAAAAGACCGCCAACAAGCCTTGCTAGCTGCAAGTCGTGCAGTTAGTGTTTTTTGATGCTGCTGTGGCCCAGGAGGGACCAGGATGTCCCCAATTGTGTCTGGGGACAGAGGGGGCGTCAAACAAGACAAGGAGCCCTCTCAAAAGCAGGCAGCACCCGCAGAAGTGCCAGAACAGGCACTTCGAAGAAGAGTGAAACGGTGCTCACCCGAAGTTGCACAAAGGAGTCCCACGTCACCGGAGACCAAGTTAGAAAGTCGTGCAATGCAGGTTAGAGTGGCGTGGACCCAGGCTTGGCTGTGCACAAAGGATTTCCGCCGGAAGTACACAGAGGCCGGAGTAGCTGCAAAAGTCGCGGTTCCCAGCAATGCAGTCTGGCGTGGGAAGGCAAGGACTTACCTCCACCAAACTTGGACTGAAGAGTCACTGGACTGTGGGAGTCACTTGGACACAGTTGCTGGATTCAAGGGACCTCGCTCGTCGTGCTGAGAGGGGACCCAGGGGACCGGTGATGCAGTTCTTTGGTGCCTGCGGTATAAGGGGAAAGATTCCGTCGACCCACAGGAGATTTCTTCGGAGCTTCTAGTGCAGAGAGGAGGCAGACTACCCCCACAGCATGCACCACCATGAAAACAGTCGAGAAGGCGGCAGGATCAGCGTTACAGAGTTGCAGTAGTCGTCTTAGCTACTTTGTTGCAGTTTTGCAGGCTTCCAGCGCGGTCAGCCGTCGATTCCTTGGCAGAAGGTGAAGAGAGAGCTGCAGAGGAACTCTGATGAGCTCTTGCATTCGTTATCTAAGGAATTCCCCAAAGCAGAGACCCTAAATAGCCAGAAAAGAGGGTTTGGCTACTTAGGAGAGAGGATAGGCTAGCAACACCTGAAGGAGCCTATCAGAAGGAGTCTCTGACGTCACGTGCTGGCTCTGGCCACTCAGAGCAGTCCAGTGTGCCAGCAGCACCTCTGTTTCCAAGATGGCAGAGGTCTGGAGCACACTGGAGGAGCTCTGGGCACCTCCCAGGGAGGTGCAGGTCAGGGGAGTGGTCACTCCCCTTTCCTTTGTCCAGTTTCGCGCTAGAGCAGGGCTAAGGGGTCCCTGAACCGGTGTAGACTGGCTTATGCAGAAATGGGCACCAAATGTGCCCATGAAAGCATTTCCAGAGGCTGGGGGAGGCTACTCCTCCCCTGCCTTCACACCATTTTCCAAAGGTGTAACACCCTCTCTCAGAGGAAGTTCTTTGTTCTGCCATCCTGGGACAAGCCTGGCTGGACCCCAGGAGGGCAGAAGCCTGTCTGAGGGGTTGGCAGCAGCAGCAGCTGCAGTGAAACCCCTGAAAAGGCAGTTTGGCAGTACCAGGGTCTGTGCTACAGACCACTGGGATCATGGGATTGTGCCAACTATGCCAGGATGGCATAGAGGGGGCAATTCCATGATCATAGACATGTTACATGGCCATATTCGGAGTTACCATTGTGAAGCTACACATAGGTAGTGACTTATGTGTAGTGCACGAGTGTAATGGTGTCCCCGCACTCACAAGGTCTGGGGAATTTGCCCTGAACAATGTGGGGGCACCTTGGCTAGTGCCAGGGTGCCCTCACACTAAGTAACTTTGCACCTAACCTTTACCAGGTAAAGGTTAGACATATAGGTGACTTATAAGTTACTTAAGTGCAGTGGTAAATGGCTGTGAAATAACGTGGACGTTATTTCACTCAGGCTGCAGTGGCAGGCCTGTGTAAGAATTGTCAGAGCTCCCTATGGGTGGCAAAAGAAATGCTGCAGCCCATAGGGATCTCCTGGAACCCCAATACCCTGGGTACCTTAGTACCATATACTAGGGAATTATAAGGGTGTTCCAGTAAGCCAATGTAAATTGGTAAAATTGGTCACTAGCCTGTTAGTGACAATTTGAAAGAAATGAGAGAGCATAACCACTGAGGTTCTGGATAGCAGAGCCTCAGTGAGACAGTTAGTCACTACACAGGTAACACATTCAGGCACACTTATGAGCACTGGGGCCCTGGCTGGCAGGGTCCCAGTGACACATACAACTAAAACAACATATATACAGTGAAAAATGGGGGTAACATGCCAGGCAAGATGGTACTTTCCTACAGGGATCTGTCCCTAACTGACTGAACCCTAGCAACTTGGCCTCTAGGAATAAAGACTTTCCTACTGTGATGGGAACCTCCATTACTACCAACATTACTGGGTGTCTTGTTAGAGGGCAAATCCTGATCAGAACCCTCCCTATCTCCCTCAAGGAGATCCCCTTAGTCAGATTGGGAACCTTCTATTAACCTCTCATTTGATGTGCCTGCTTAGGACTCATCATTCACAGTAAGCATGTTAAATATAAATTCTTTGGTAGTGTTCTTTCCTATCACTAAACCTCTTTCTAAGCAGAGACTCCTTAGGCTCTTGTAATTCAAATTGTCATAAGTAGTATTGACCATTTTAAGAGTAGAATCTTCTGTAGACATGATAGTAAAAGGTTTAGAAATAGTGAGAAGGAAGAAAAAGTTTTAGAACTTTTTAAAGAACAGAGAAAAAACTTTTTCTAACTTTTAGAAAACTTTTAGAAGTTTTTAGAGAAACTTTTCAGAACTTTGTAAAAGGTTTAAGAGGAGAAAAGCAAAACGTTTTGGTTAGGTGTACATACACTGAACTTGTTTTGTATATTATTCTCTTATGAAAAGTACACAATGATAAAGTGGTAAGTAGTTACAAGTACTTATCACAGCGCTGCACAACTAATGTAGGAGGCTGGCCTGGCTTGTAGTGAGTACCAAAGGTACTTACACCTTGTGCCAGGTCCAGTTATCCCTTATTAGTGTAGAAGAGGTGTTTCTAACAGCTTAGACTGATAGAAGGTAGCTATGGCAAAGCAGCTTATGCTGAACTAGGAGACATGTAAAGCTCCTGCTATACCACTGGTGTCATATGCGCAATATCATAAGAAAACACAATACACAGAATTACTAAAAATAAAGGTACTTTATTTTTATGACAATATGCCAAAAGTATCTCAGTGAGTACCCTCAGTATGAGGATGAGAAATATACACAAGATATATGTACACAAACCAAAATTATGCAAGTAATAGCAAAAGGAAGTAATGCAAGCAATGTAAAGTTACAGGGGATTGCAATAGGAGCACATAGGTATAGGGGCAACACAAACCATATACTCCAAAAGTGGAATGCGAACCACGAATGGACCCCAAACCTATGTGAGCTTGTTGAGGGTCGCTGGGACTGTAAGAAATCAGTGAGGGTTAGAAAAATAGCCCACCCCAAGACCCTGAAAAGTATGTGTAAAGTGCACCTACTACCCTCAGAGAGCACAGAAGTCGTGATGGGGGTTTCTGCAGGAAGAACAAACACCAGCAATGCAACAAAGTGGATTTCTGGACCTGAGTACCTGTAAGACAAGGGGACCAAGTCCAATAGTCGCGACAGTGTTGAGAGTGGGCAGGAGCCCAGGAAATGCCAGCTGAGGGTGCAAGGAAGCTGCCACAGGATAGAAGAAGCTTGGAGTTCTGCAAGAAAAAAGAGAGCTAGGGACTTCTCCTTTGGATGACGGATGTCCCACATCGCAATAAAGCTTGCAGAGGTGTTCCCACGAAGAAAGACTGCAAACAAGCCTTGCTAGCTGTAAGGGTCTTGGTAGAGGTTTTTGGGTGCTGCTGTGGCCCAGGAGGGACCAGGATGTTGCCACTTGGAGGAAGAGATAGAGGGGGTGCCCCGCAACTCAGGGAGCCCTCACAGAAGCAGGCAGCACCCGCAGAAGTACCCTTACAGGCACTTGGAAGAAGGGTGAACCAGAGTCCATGCGAAGTCACAAAAGGGAGTCCCACGACGCTGGAGGAGAACTCAGAAGGTTGTGCACTGCAGGAAGGAGTGTCGGGGACCCAGGCTTGACTGTGCACAAAGGAAATCCTGGAAGAGTGCACAGGAGCCAGAGGAGCTGCAAATCACTTGGTACCCAGCAATGCAGTCTAGTGTGGGGAAGCAAGGAGTTACCACCACCAAACTTGGACTGAAGTGTCACTGGACTGTGGGAGTCACTGGACAGAGTTGCTGAGTTCCAGGGACCACGCTCGTTGGGATGAGAGGGGACTCAGAGGACCAGTGATGCAGTCTTTTGGTGCCTGCATTAGCAGGGGGAAGATTCCGTTGACCCACAGAAGATTAATTCAGAGCTCCTGGTGCAGGGAGGAGGCAGGCTACCCCCAGAGCATGCACCACCTGGAAACAGTCGAGAAAGCCAGCAGGATGAGGCAATACAAGGTTGCTAGTAGTCGTATTGCTACTTTGTTGCGGTTTTGCAGGCATCCTGAGCAGTCAGTGGTCGATCCTTTGGCAGAAGGTGAAGAGGGAAATGCAGAGGAACTCTGATGAGCTCTTGCATTTGTTGTCTGGTGAAATCCCCAAAGCAGAGACCCTAAATAGCCAGAAAAGGAGGTTTGGCTACCTGGGAAGGAGGATTCCTCGGCTACCAAGAGAGGTAAGAGCCTATCAGAAGGAGCCTCTGACGTCACCTGCTGGCACTGGCCACTCAGAGCAGTCCAGTGTGCCCCCAACACCTCTGTTTCCAAGATGGCAGAGGTCTGGGACACACTGGAGGAGCTCTGCGCACCTCCCCTGGGAGGTGCAGGTCAGGGGAGTGGTCACTCCCCTTTCCTTTGTCCAGTTTCGCGCCAGAGCAGGGCTGGGGGATCCCTGAACCGGTGTAGACTGGCTTATGGAGAGATGGGCACCATCTGTGCCCATCAAAGCATTTCCAGAGGCTGGGGGAGGCTACTCCTCCCCAGCCCTCACACCTATTTCCAAAGGGAGAGGGTGTTCCACCCTCTCTCAGAGGAAGGCCTTTGTTCTGCCTTTCTGGGACAGGGCTGCCTAGACCCCAGGAGGGCAGAAACCTGTCTGAGGGGTTGGCAGAAGCAGCAGTGGAGACCCCGGAAAGGCAGTTTGGCAGTACCCGGGTCCTGTGCTAGAGACCCGGGGGATCATGGAATTGTCCCCCCAATACCAGAATGGCATTGGGGTGACAATTCCATGGTCTTAGACATGTTACATGGCCATGTTCGGAGTTACCATTGTGACACTATATATAGGTAGTGACCTATGTATAGTGCACACGTGTAATGGTGTCCCTGCACTCACAAAGTCCGGGGAATTTGCCCTGAACGATATGGGGGCACCGTGGCTAGTGCCAGGTTCCCCACACACTAAGTAACTTTGCACCCAGCCTTCACCAGGTGAAGGTTAGACATATAGGTGACTTATAAGTTACTTAAGTGCAGTGGTAAATGGCTGTGAAATAACGTGGACATTATTTCACGCAGGCTGCAGTGGCAGGCCTGTGTAAGAATTGTCAGAGCTCCCTATGGGTGGCAAAAGAAATGCTGCAGCCCATAGGGATCTCCTGGAGCCCCGATACCCTGGGTACCTCAGTACCATATACTAGGGAATTATATGGGTGTACCAGTATGCCAATGTGAATTGGTAAATTTAGTCACTAGCCTGTTAGTGACAAATTTGGAAAGCAGAGAGAGCATAACCACTGAGGTTCTGGTTAGCAGAGCCTCAGTGAGACAATTGGGCATCACACAGGGAACACATACAGGGCACATACTTATGAGCACTGGGGCACTATCTGCAGGGTCCCAGTGACACTTATACTAAAACGACATATATACAGTGAAATATGGGGGTAACATGACAAGCATGATGGTACTTTCCTACAACATGGAGCACCCTCAGGGGACTCCTGGCAGTGCCCAGGTCTACCAAGTAAGTAACCTCACCCTTTTTCTCAACAATTAGATGGGGTCCACTCCATTTGTCCTGGAGTGCTCTTGGGGCTACAGGCTCCAATACCCACACATTCTGTCCTGAGTGATACTGTATCAGGACAGCCTTCTGGTCATGCCAATGATTTTGCAGCTTCTGGCTTGCCTGAAGGTTTTTACTGGCCTTTTTCATGTACTCAGCCATTCTTGATCTTAGGCCAAGTACATAGTCCACAATGTCCTGTTTAGGAGCTTTTAAAGGTTGTTCCCAACCCTCCTTAACAAGTGCAAGGGGACCTCTCACAGGGTGCCCAAAGAGGAGTTCAAAGCGGCTAAAGCCCACTCCTTTCTGGGGTCCTTCCCTGTAAGCAAAAAGTAGGCAAGGTAACAGGACATCCCATTGCCTTCTGAGTTTTTCAGGGAGTTCCATTATCATACCTCTCAACCAGACCATTTGTTTGTGGATGATAAGGAGTAGTGAACTTGTATGTTACACCACACTCCTTCCACATTGTTTTGAGGTATGCAGGCATGAAGTTACTACCTCTGTCTGACACCACTTACTTCGGGAAACCCATCCTGAAAACGATTCCCAGGAGGGCCTTTGTCACTGCAGGAGCTGTAGTGGTCCTTAAGGGGATAGCTTCAGGATACCTAGTGGCATGGTCCACTACCATTAGGATAAACCTATTGCCTGAAGATGTTGGAGGGTCAAGGGGTCAACTATGTCAACCCCTACCCTTTCAAAGGGCACCCCAACCACAGGAAGTGAAATTAAGGGGGCTTTTGGAGTGCCACCAGTCTTACCACGGGCTTGGCAGGTGACACAAGAGCGACAAACCTCTTTTGTGTCCTCTGCCATATGAGGCCAATGAAACAGGGGAACAAGTCTGTCCCAAGTTTTACTTTGGCCCAAATACCCAGCCAAAGGAATGTCATGTGCAAAAGTAAGAAGGAACTCCCTGTACTGCAAATGGATGACCAATCTCCTGGCAGCTCCAGGTTTAGGGTCCCTTGATCAGTATACAGGAGGTTGTCTTCCCAATACACCTTATGGCCATCACTGACATCCCCATTCTGCTGTTTGACAGCTTGCTGTCTCAAACCCTCTAGTGTGGGACAGGTTTGCTGTGCCACACTCAGCTCTTCCCTAGCAGGCCCCCCTGCACCCAAAAGCTCAGCAATGTCTGCTGCAAGCTCCTCTGGTGTAGGTTCTGCACAGGGAGAGGATTCCTCTTCCTCAAAAGGGGAATCTTCTGGTGAGGGAGGGATAGTGGACCAGGATTTACCCTTCCTACCCCTAGCTTTTGGGAGCACTTGGTCCATTGTTCCAGGATCCAAGTTTCCCTGTACTTTTTGCTTTTTAGCCTGAGCCCTTGTTAAAGCAAAACTATGTCCAGGAATGCCCAGCATTGCTGCATGAGCCTCCAACTCTACTTCAGCCCAAGCTGATGTCTCCGAATCATTGCCTAGTAAGCAATCTATAGGTAATTCAGTGGCTCCCACAACTTTCTTTGGACTAGTAACCCCCCCATTTGAGATTCACAACAGCCATAGGGTGGGTAAGTGTGTTATTGCGAGCATCAGTCACTTGGTACTGCTGACCAAGTAGGTGTTGATCAGGGTGAACCAGTTTCTCTATGACCATAGTTACACTGGCTCCTGTGTCCCTGTAGGACTCAACCTCAACACCATTAATTAGGGGTAGTTGCTTGTACATACCCATATTAAGGGGACAAGCAACCAAGAAGGCAAAGTCAATGCCACCATTAGAGACTAAAACAGCCTCTGTAGTCTCCCTAACAAGACCAACCCCAACTACACTGCCAAAAGTGAGCCAAGCTACACTCTTGAATTGGCTATTTGTAGTAGACTTCCCACCACCACTGCTAATACTAGGGGCACCAGAGGTTGCAGTTGGGGTTGTGGTAGTCGGAGCCTTGGGTGTTTTTCTTTGGACAAGTGGCATCACTTGCCCAATGCCCTTTTTCTTTACATAAATACCACCATGGCTTTTTCTGATTGTGAGAAGAGGATTTGGGCCCACCACTCCAGAGGATTTTTGTGGGCCTGATGAAGACTCAGGATGTTTTTTAACTTTGTCCCCACCCTTGTCAAAGGACTTACCATCCTTCTTCTTGTCATCCTTGTCACCCCCTGTATGAACTTTTCTGTTCACTCTTGTTCTGACCCATTTGTATGCCTTCTTTCCCAATTCTTGGGGAGAGGTCAGATTTGAGTCTACCAAGTACTGGTGCAACAAATCAGACACACAATTGTTCAAAATATGCTCTCTCAGGATTAGATTACACAGGCTTCCATAGTCAGTCACCTTACTGACATGTAGCCAACCCTCCAAGGCCTTCACTGAACAGTCTACAAAGTCTGTCCAGTCTTGAGGTAACTCTTTTCTGGTGTCTCTGAACTTAGGGCCAGATGTAGCAAAGGTTTGTACCCATTCTGTGTCTATGGGAAAAAGTTTTTGTACATATGGCCCTTTATCCTGTATTGTTCAGTGGTTAAGCCAAATCCATCCTTCAAAACTCTGTAGTTATTAGCATCACTTTCTCTGACAGTAAGGAGCCTATACCTACCCTTACCTGTGAAAGATAGACACAAGATAGCAGCCCACTGCCTTGGAGGGACCAACTGTACAATGCAGGCCCTCTCAAGTGCAGCAAACCACTTGTTAATGTCATCCCCCTCCTTGTTAGGGGGGACTATCTTATGCAGGTTTCTTAAATCTTGCTCTCTAACAGGATTACTATCAAAAAACACTGCTGCTGCCACCAATGGGAACTAACCCCAACCTCTGCCTTTCCCTTTCCACATCCAAAGATTCCCTGTCTAATGCCAGCTGCTGGTGTTTAAGCTTCAGTCTGGCTTCTTCCAACCTCAGCTTTTTGAGTTCCCTTTCCATTAAGTTATCCTCAGGGTGGGAGGCTTGGGAATTGTGAGGCACAGAAGAAATGTGGGAATTGGCAGAGAAAGACCTTTCCCTAACTGGCTAGACTCTAGTAACCTGGCCTTTAAGAGTGAAAGGTGCCCTACTAGTGTGTGACCCCCTCCTACTACCAGTGTCACTAGATGTCCTGTTAGCTGCCAGGTCCTTGGAAGAACACTCCCCAGCATCCTCAGGGGACTCCTCTGAGTCTTGCTGGGTAACCCCCTCCTCTAGCTCCTGATCCTGGGATGGGCCAGACTGCTTCTGGTCACTTTCTAGGAGAAGGGTAAGGAGAAGATCTGTTGTACAATTCTTACCAATTGCTAAACCTCTTTCAATGCAGAGACACCCTCAAACGTTTAAAGTTTAGATTCCCATATGTTGCCTGGACAACTGTGGGAGTAAGCTCTATTGCAGACATGACAGAAAAGGTTTAGGACAGAGAGAGAAAAAAAGTTTTTGGAACTTTTTAAAGAACAGAGAAAAACTTTTGAAAACTTTTAAAAGTTTTCAGAAACTTTTTTGAAAATTTTAGAGAAGGAAAGTTAAACTGTTTAGGTAACTGTGAATATTCTGAAGTATTAGGTATATGTTATTCTTATGAAAAACACCAATGACAAAGTGGTAAAGCAGTTACAAGTACTTATCCCACCGCTGCACCACCAATGTAGGAGGCTTGCCTGGCTTATAGTGGGCACCTTGTGGTACTTACACCTTGTGCCAGGTCCAATTATCCCCTATTATTAGTAGATTAGTAGTGTCCTAGCAGCTTAGGCTGATAGAGGTAGCTATAGCAGAGCAGTTTAGGCTTAACTAGGAGGCATGCAAAGCCCCTACTATACCACTTATGATATAGCACTATATCATAAGAAACACAATACTCAGAGTTACTAAAAATAAAGGTACTTTATTTTAGTGACAATATGCCAAAAGTATCTCAGAGGATATACTCCCTTAGGAGGTAAGTAAAATAAACAAAATATACATCCAAACCAAAATCAGGTAAGTAAAACACTTAGAAAAGTAGTGCAAACACTTTAGAACACAATAAAATGCAATAGGAGACAACAGGCCTAGGGGCAACACAAACCACATACTCCAAAAGTGGAATGCGAACCACAAATGGAGCCCAGCCTTGTGTAGTATGTAGAGGGTCTCTGGAAGTGTAAGAAAACACTAAGGGTGTCCAAGATACTCCACCCCAAGACCCTGAAAAGTAGGAGTAAAGTTACCCTACTACCCCAGAAAGACAGTAAAGTCAACCTAGGGGATTCTGCAAAGGCAACAACTGACTGCAAAGCACTGAATACGGTTTCCTGGACCTGAGGACCTGCAAAGGAAGGGGACCAAGTCCAAGAGTCATGCAAGTGTCCGGGGGGCAGGAGCCCACTGGACCCTGGATGAAGGTGCAAAAGGGCTGCCTCCGGGTGGAAGAAGCCAAAGATTCTGCATCAACGGAAGGTGCCAGGAACTTCTGCTTTGGTCAGAAGATGTCCCATGGTGTGCTGGAAGATGCAGAGTTGTTTCCACACAGAAAAACGGTAAACAAGCCTTGTTAGCTGCAAGGGTCATAGTTGAAGATTATGGGTAATGCCAGGGCCCAGGAAGGACATTGAGGTAGCCCCTTGGAGGAGATGACAGAGGGGGCACTCAGCAATACAGAGAGCCCTCGCAGAAGCAGGCAGCACCCGCAGAAGCACCTGAACAGGCATTCAGGAAATCTGAGCATGGCGGTCATCTCAACACAACAAAAGAGGGTAACGAGAAGCAGGAGGTCAACTCAGCAAATTGGGCAATGCAGGATGGACTGCTGGGGACCTGGGCTGTGCTGTGAATGAAGGAAGTCTTGCAAAAGTGCGCAGAAGCCCTAGCAGCTGCAGATCACGCAGTACACATGATTACCATCTGGCGTGGAGAGGTAAGGACTTACCTCCACCAAATTTGGACAGACGGACCACTGGACTGTCGGGGTCATTTGGATCCAGCTCCTGTGTTCCAGGGACCACGCTCGGCAAGATGAGAGGGGACCCAGAGGACCGGCGATGCAGAAATTTGGTGCCTGCATTGGCAGGGGGGAGATTCGGTTGACCCACAGGAGATTTCTTCTTGGCTTTCAGTGCAGGGTAAAGGCAGACAGCCCTCAGAGCATGCACCACCAGGAAACAGTCGAGAAAGCCGTCAGGATTAGGCGCTACAATGTTGCTGGTAGTCTTGTTGCTAGTTTGTTGCGTTTTGCATGCATCCTGGAGCAGTCAGCGGTTGATCCTTGTCAGAAGTTGAAGAGAGAAGTGCAGAGGAACTCTTGTGAGCTCTTGCATTCGTTATCTGAAGAGTAACCCACAGAAGAGACCCTAAATAGCCCTTGGAGGAGGATTGGCTACCTAACCGGTAAAAGCCTATCAGGAGGGGTCTCTGACATCGCCTGCTGGCAATGACCACTCAGATGTCTCCATTGTGCCCTCACACCTCTGCATTCAAGATGGCAGAGGTCTGGGACACACTGAAGGAGCTCTGAGCACCACCCCTGGGGTGGTGATGGACAGGGGAGTGGTCACTCCCCTTTCCTTTGTCCAGTTTTGCGCCAGAGCAGAGGCTGGGGGCTCCCTGAACCAGTGTAGACTGGCTTATGCAAGGAGGGCACCATCTGTGCCCTTCAAATCATTTTCAGAGGCTGGGGGAGGCTACTCCTCCCCAGCCCTTCACACCTATTTCCAAAGGGAGAGGGTGTAACATCCTCTCTCAGAGGAAATTCTTTGTTCTGCCTTCCTGGGACCAGGCTGCCCAGGCCCCAGGGAGGCAGAAACCTGTCTGAGGGGTTGGCAGCAGCAGTAGCTGCAGTGGAGACCCCTTAAAGTTAGTTTGGCAGTACCCGGGCTCTGTGTTGGAGACCCGGGGATGCATGAAATTATCCCCCCAGTACCAGAATGGTATTGGGGTGACAATTCCATGATCCTAGACATGTTACATGGCCTTATTCGGAGTTACCATGGTGACACTACATATAGGTATTGACATATATGTGGTGTATGCATGTAATGGTGTCCCCGCACTCACAAAGTCTGAGGAATTTGCCCTGAACAATGTGGGGGCACCTTGGCTCGTGCCAGGGTGCCCACACACTAAGTAACTTTGCACCTAACCTTCACCAAGTGAGGGTTAGACATATAGGTGACTTATAAGTTACTTAGGTGCAGTGTAAAATGTCTGTGAAATAATGTGGACGTTATTTCACTCAGGCTGCAGTGGCAGTCCTGTGTAAGAATTGTCTGAGCTCCCTATGGGTGGCAAAAGACATGCTGCAGCCTATAGGGATCTCCTGGAACCCCAATACCCTGGGTACCTAGGTACCATATGCAAGAGAATTATAAGGGTGTTCCAGTGTGCCAATGAGAATTGGTAAAATTAGTCACTAGCCTGCAGTGACAATTTTAAAAGCAGAGAGAGCATAAACACTGAGGTTCTGGTTAGCAGAGCCTCAGTGATACAGTGAGGCACCCCACAGGGAACACATATAGGGGGTCATTACAACATTGGAGGTAAAAGCCGCTTACTGCTGTGCAGAAGACCGCCAGCACACCGCCGTGGCCGTGGAATTCCGCTACGGTCATTATGACCCAAAGCCCAGAATCCGCCAAAATCTAGACACCCACACAAGTCCGCCACACCAAACATCAGTGATAAACTGGCGATAATAAAACCTCCACCATCACGCCAACAGGAATACGCCCACACTATCACGACCCACGAATCCACGCGGCGGTCTTTCAACCGCGGTATTCCATTGGTGGTACACACCGCCGCGCTCAAAACACACACACATTTACAAAACACAGCCACATTGAACAATTCGAAATACACACACCTGATACACATACACACACCACTCCCACACATCCAATACAATATAAAACACACACCCACATCACCCACAAACCCCTACGACAACAATTGAGAAAGAAGCACAGAGAGAGACACCACCATCTACAAACGAGCGTCCACAGGCACTCAACACCATCACTCACATAACATCCACGCACCTCACACAACACACCTCTAAATATCACCCCACACATTACAACACACACCACCCAACACATCACCCACACCACACCATGGCACCGCAAAGACACCCCAGGTTTTCTGAGGAGGAGCTCAGGGTCATGGTGGAGGAAATCATCCGAGTAGAGCCACAGCTATTCGGGTCACTGGGGCAACACACCTCCATAGCTAGGAAGATGGAGCTATGGCGAAGAATCGTGGACAGGGTCAACGCAGTGGGACAGCACCCAAGTACTAGGGATGACATCAGGAAGAGGTGGTACGACCTACGGGGAAGGTGCGTTCCGTGGTCTCAAGACACCACATCGCGGTACAGAGGACTGGTGGCGGACCCATGATTTCCTCCACCAGGACCCCCACCTCCTTCCCCACAACTAACAACATGGGAGGAGCAGGTCTTGGCTATTCTGCATCCTGAGGGCCTCGCAGGAGTAGCTGGAGGAATGGACTCTGGTAAGTCAATTCTTTCATTACTTCATCCCCACCCACCTGCATGCTATCACATACCCCCGTCCTCACCCCCATCACTCCAACTCCTCACACATGTCCCAATAACAAACCACACATCCCAAACCCAAGCCCTGCATGCAACACCAAAGCATGGACACCCATCACCAAAGCATGGCCACTGCACATACCCATACACCCTCCTAAACCATCATCATCAAGGTCCTACACAGGAATGCAAGCACTGGGGTACACGGTCACCCACCCATTGCACGCCATGGCACACACAGATGCAATAATCATGCTTTTACACCCCTGCAGGACCCCTACCCAACGTCACTGGACAGGAGGGTCCAGATAAGTCCACTCCACCCACAGAAGAGGCCCACAGTGATGACAGCAGCTCTGTCCAACTGGATCTAGATGACCAGCCCGGCCCATCTGGGACCTCAGGACAGTCGGTTCCCCTCACACTGGCACAAGCCACTACAGAGCTTTCCTCCTCTGGAAACACCAGCACAGCACCCACCCAGCGGGCCCATACCTCTGTCCCCAGGACACGTCCAGCAGCAGTGTGTCCACCACTACAGGGAATCCAGGCTAACCCACCACCCCAACAACACCAGGGACCTGGGGGCAGGGGGCACACGGTTCAGGGGACAGAGGCCCAGGAACACAGGGGAACTGGGAGGGCTGCTGTGCAACAAGGGGAGGACAGGCCCAGGGAACCCACTCTCCACGAGGCCCTCTCCAACATCATGGGAGCCTACCACCATTCCCAGGAGATGATGGCAACGGTACTGGCCAAGTTTCAGGAGACCCAGCAGCTGCAGGAGGAACAGTATTTGGGGTTCAGGGAGAAACTCAAATCCATCAATTCCACGCTGGGCACCATTGTAGGGGTGCTGAAGGAACTCGTCAACACCAGGAGGGACACTGTGGCACAACAAGGGGCCCCTGACACTAGCCTGGACGATGAACTGCCCACCACCTCCGCCCGCGCTAGTGGACAGGAGGTACCGCCACAGGACCACCACACCAGCACCACACTTCCTGCAGAGGCAGAACCACCCTGCAAACTGTCCCTGCGATCCAGGACAAAGACAGAGAACGATGCCAAGACCCCCACCAAGAAATGAGACCACCCGGATTGTCATCCTTTTGTCCCATCTTGTCACCCTGTCCATTCTTAAACTGCCCCAGCTCCACTTCCTATGCCCCTTTGGACAATGCAGCTGTGAGACTAATAGACTGGACTCTGCCATGGACATTCCTCCACCATCACCCCTCACCATTTTACAACCCCCTCCAATATTGAGCATTTAAATAAACACCCTTAAAGCACAAAACAATCAGGAGCCTGTCTGGGATTTCGAAATAGTGTATTAGCAATTACAGTGGCAAAATGCTCTTTCAAATGTAATGTCAACATACCTATGTCACAGAGCTCTAGTCCATGAGGAAACAAAGCAGATGTCACACAGTGGGACCCACATCTGTGAAATCGTGAGGGAAAGTGACAACTCAGTGACCATACACTGGGTGAAAATGACAGACAGTAGAGAGGTAGTAGATGTAAATCAGATGTAGCAGGCAGTGTTGTCTTCTTACCTGTGTCCTTTTCTTCTGCTTCCTCGTCTTCACTGTCCACAGGCTCCACAGCTGCCACAACACCTCCATCTGGACCACCCTCCTGCAGAAAAGGCACCTGTCATCGCAAAGCCAAGTTGTGAAACATGCAGAAGGCCACAATGATCTGGCATACCTTCTTTGGTGAGTAGAACAGGGAACCACCTGTCATATGGAGGCACCAGAACAGGGTCTTCAGGAGGCCGAAGGTCCGCTTTATAATCCTCCTAGTTCGCCCATGGGCCTCATTGTAGCGTTCCTCTGCCCTTTTCCTGGGATTCCTCACTGGGGTCAGTAACCATGACAGGTTGGGGTAACCAGAGTCACCTGCAAATGGCGAGGGACAACTGTTAGTCATACACTAACTCATAGGGACATCCACAGACCCAGACAATTATTCCCACTGTATTGGGTCCATGTCCTCACCTAATAGCCACACCCGGTGCTTATGGATTTGCCCCATCACATAAGGGATGCTGCTATTCCGCAGGATGTAAGTTTCATGCACTGAGCCAGAGAATTTTGCATTTACATGGGAGATGTACTGGTCTGCCAAACGCCATCTGCACATTCATGGAATGGTAACTCTTCCGGTTACTGTACACCTGTTTGTTGTAAATCAGTAGCGATTAGATTAAGCATTAGCAGAAGACATCTTGTATTTAGCAACAATTGTGAACATTTCGCAGAATCCATTTTGTATTCATGGTAGCCATTTTCTCTGCCACATGCTGCCATGTGCTCGCCATGTTCTCTGTCCTACCTTTCTGTTAACTACTCTTGAACATCTGTCTAGTGACGAGTTATATTTAGCATCTCCCACTTTCGCACATGCCCAGTAAGATCTGCAGCTGTTAGTAATCAGTAACAGACAGTAATGTGTCAACTAGGCCTTGAAAACTGTTAGCCCCTCCTACCCGTCGACTGTGCATTTCCATGTGACCTTCTATGTATATAAGTCTTGCTTCTATAAGTGTACCACCTTCTTTTAGCCCCTGCGTGGGTATAAAAGGACCATGCTTTCTTAGTTCAGTGTGCTACTTGAAACATTACCGAAGGGTGCTGTTTGTACTGTAGTACCACCTCATGAGGTTTAATAAACTTTGGGGGTCATTACAATCCTGGCGGACGGTGTTAAAGCGGCGGTAAGACCGCAAACAGGCCGGCGGAAAAAAATGGGAATTATGACCGTGGCGGAAACCGCCAACAAAGACAGCCACTTTAACACTCCGACCGCCACGGCGGTACAGACAAACAGCTTGGCGGTCACCGCCAACAGACAGGCAGAAGACAAAAGTACCGTCCACAGTATCACAACCTACCAATCCGCCACCTTTTCCGGGGCGGATTCACCGTGGAAACTGCAAGTCAAGCACCGCTGAACATGGCAAAGACCGCCATGGCAAGCACCGCTGAACAGGGCACAGTCGATAATAGTCTCCACTGGTTCTAGAGGGGGCCTTGTGCCCAGAGTGCTTCATCCTGCCAAGGACTGAGGTAGTGGATGTTTTTCTCCACTGGTTCTGGAGGGGGTCTGGTGCCCAGAGTGCTTCATCCTGTGAAGGACAGAGGTAGTGGATGTTTTCTCCACTGGTTCTGGAGGGGGACTGGTGCCCAGAGTGCTTCATCCTGTGAAGGACAGAGGTAGTGGATGCTGTTCTCCACTGGTTCTGGAGGGGGACTGGTGCCCAGAGTGCTTCATCCTGCCAAGGACTGAGGTAATGGATGTTTTTCTCCACTGGTTCTGGAGGGGGACTGGTGCCCAGAGTGCTTCATCCTGTGAAGGACAGAGGTAGTGGATGTTTTTCTCCATTGGTTCTGGAGGGGGACTGGTGCCCAGAGTGCTTCATCCTGCCAAGGACTGAGGTAGTGGATGCCTTTCTCCACTGGTTCTGGAGGGGGACTGGTGCCCAGAGTGCATTACTCTCCCCGTGACGGTCCCAGTTCTGTCACTGCCCCCGCCGCACATCGGCTAGCGGTGCTTGAGTTGGCGGTCTGTGCCCTGTTCAGCGGTGCTTGCCATGGCGGTCTTTGCCATGTTCAGCGGTGCTTGACTTTGCAGTTTCTGACCTGTTCAGCGGTGCTTGCAATGGCGGTCTTTGCCCTGTTCAGCGGTGCTTGCCCTGTTCAGCGGTGCTTGACTTTGCAGTTTCTGACCTGTTCAGCGGTGCTTACCATGGCGGTCTTTGCCCTGTTCAGTTGTGCTTGACTTTGCAGTTTCTGTCCTGTTCAGTGGTGCTTGCCATGGCGGTCTTTGCCCTGTTCAGCGGTGCTTGCCCTGTTCAGCGGCCTTGACTTTGCAGTTTCTGACCTATTCAGCAGTGCTTGCCATGGCGGTCTTTGCCCTGTTCAGCGGTGCTTGCCCTGTTCAGCGGTGCTTGACTTTGCAGTTTCTGACCTGTTCAGCAGTGCTTGCCATGGCGGTCCTTCATTGCCCAGCTGGGCTGGGGCTGGCGGTCCTTCATTGCCCAGCGGGGCTGTGGCTTCCGGGGCCCTCCTGGACACTGACTCTGGCGGTGGCCTCCTGGCCAGTGACGATGGGGCTGCCCTCCTGGGCACTGACTCTGGCGATAGCCTCCTGGCCAGTGATGATGGGGCTGCCCTCCTGGGCACTGACTCTGGCGGTGGCCTCCTGGCCAGTGACGATGGGGCTGGCGGTGGCCTCCTGGGCAGCAGTGATGATGGTGGTCTTTTCCGCAGTGCTGCTCTTCCCAGACTTTGGCGATTTCTTCTGCCCCTTCCCCACCTTGGGAGGAGTCACAGCTGAGTGGACACTCCCCCCGGGACCCTTGTGAGCGGCTTTGCCGGCTGGAGCCTTCCCCCACTCCCGCCGGGCACTGTCCAACTTCTGGTGCTTCACAGAGGGGGACTGGCTGTGCTGTGGCTCCGTATCACACTGGCTGCCCTGGTGCTCGGTGCACTCCACATACCTCTAACAGGCACCACTGGTACCGGTGATTTTTTGGCTGAGGTGCTAGTACGGGACCTATGAATTGGAGGTGGGGGTGGGTGGTGGGAAAGAGGTCCAGCTTGCTCAGGAAAAGTTTCTTAGGAACACTGGGACGGGTAGCTGGAGGGGGTCTGGGAGTGGAGGAAGTGGAGGTGGTTGCAGGAGGTGTAACCTTTGTGGCTTTGGGTGCAGGTGCATTCGCTGGAGGCTGTCGTGAGGTGGATGGCTGTTGGGTGGGTGTGTGCCTGCGTTTGTGTACTTTGGGAGGGGACATCACAGACACACTGGGAGAGGACACAGGGGACGTGTAAATGGTAGTGGGGGTGGTGAGTGCAGGTAGTGTATGCAGGTGAGAGTGTAGACGACACTGGGAGGGAGGAGGGAGACGACGAGGAGGGGGACACAGTGGAGGCAGTGGATGTTGCTGTGTCTGTATGTGTGTGATGCTTGCGTGAGTGCCTGTGGGATGTGTGGTGCTTATGTTTGCCTGAGCTTCCCTTGTGTGTTGAGGTGTGTGCAGGCTGGTCTGATGGTGTGCTTGGGATAGGCATAGGTACAGGAGATTGGGTCTGGGTGGAGGAAGTTGGAGGGGGGAGGCTAGAGACGGGTACAATGGCTGCCATCAGTGCTGAGGCCAGAGATTGCAGGGTTCGGTGAAGGGCAGCCTGACCAGAATGAATGCCCTCCAGGAATGCATTTGTGTGTTGCAATTCCCTTTCTACACCCTGGATGGCATTCAAAATGGTAGACTGCCCAACAGTGAGTGACCTGAGGAGGTCAATGGCCTCCTCACTGAGGGCAGCTGAGGTGACAGGGGCAGGGGCTGAGGTGCCTGGGGCAAAAGTGATGCCCACCCACCTGGGTGAGCGGGCACAGGGCGAAGGCTGAGGGGCTGCTGGGAGGGCGGTGCTGGTGGGGGGGTGGCGGCTGTACCTGTAGAAGTGGGGGGCACAGATTTTGCCGCCACTACAAGGGAGCTCCCATCGGAGGACGAGTCCGTGTCGCTGGTTGCTGATCCTGTGACCGCCGTGGAGCTCCCCTAGCCCTCTGTCCCACTGGTGTATTCAGAGTCCGTGGTGTGGCCCTCCATGGCCATATGGGATGCAGCTCCCTTGTGCTCCGGTGCCACTGTACCTCCGCCTGATGATGCTGATGCACACAAGAACAGGGAGAGCACAAAAAGGGGGGGCGACAGAAGAAAGACAGGTTGAGTGCATGGCTTACCGCTACTGTTGGCGGACAATACAGACACAGCAGCCCCCTGTACTACGCTGCGCTGTTGGGCTCTACAGATGCAGTTCCTGGGATATGGCCTACATGGCTATGGTGGACATCAGCACACATAGATGACACAGGGGCATGTATAGCTGTACTTGGCACTCTACAGAGGTGGGGTGGAGTGGCACATGGCCTGCATTACGGAGGGGCCTAGACTACGGAACTCGCCCTGGACTAGGGAAACCCACAGCCCTCCTCCCCCACCCAGACACCTTCACTGCGCGCAAAGTCCGCAGAATGATGTTGTACTCACCCCCTTGTGTCTGCTGTGATGCCCTCAAGCGCCCATCCAACTCAGGGTAGGCCACCGCCAGGACCCGGAACATCAAGGGGGTCATGGTGCGACGGGCACCCCTCCAATGTTGGGAGGTCATCCCCAGCTGAGCATCCGCCGTCTTCTTGCTCCAGCGGCGAATGCCTGCCCATCTTTTATGGCAGTGGGTGCTCCGTCTCTGGTGGACCCCCAGGGTCCGGACGTCCTTGGCGATGGTATGCCAAATATCCTTCTTCTGGTGGGCGCTGACCTACATGACATGTACAGGGGAAGAAGAGAAGTCATTACCAACTGCACCGTCAAAGTGAGTGGCCCACATCCCTACCATTGCCATGTGGCACATGCATTCACAGTCCTTCATGCACGCAGAACTGTGGCCTCTTCCTTCTTACAACCAGCCCTCTCCACACAGGCATAGTACATACAACTTGCTCCCTGTGTACTAACCTGTTGGTCTGGAGGACCGTAGAGTAGCGTGTACTGGGGGAGGACCCCGTCCATGAGCTTCTCCAACTCCTGTGCTGTGAAGGCAGGGGCCCTTTCCCCAGACGCAGCAGCCATTGTCTCTTCCAGACCGAGGTCACAGCAGCACTTGCAGTGTAGGTCCTCTCATGTCGAAGATCGGATGTCGGGTGATTGAACAGATAGAAAATGGCAGTCACGTCCGCGGCGGTGCGTATCATCACTGCAGGCGCACTTCGTCATTGGCTCCTGGGACCCATAGGGTCCAATGTTAACCAATGCAGCATTGCACCGCAGTTTTCGGCCGCCTACCGCAACGGTGTACAATGCCAGCGCAGTTACCTCACATCCCATTGTCCCAGTTTAGAGGTCAGGCAGCCGCCATTTCAGGGGCCCACATGGCTTCATTTTCAAATGCGTCACACATACCTAGGCCTGGACTCAACACACATACAGACAACTTTTAGGATTAATTTTCATGTTCTGTGTAGACTGTGGGTACATACCTCTGAGTTGTTTGACTCTGTGGTCGTTGTTGTCCTTCCTAGTCACCGTCAGCTGGGACATGAGAGAAAATGGTGGAATCCTCCGGTGTACCGACTGCTGGTGGACCTGTTGACAATGGAGGAGCGACATTTAATCATCACCTACAGGTTTGACCGTGCCACAATCCAGGAACTGTGTACCCAGTTGGAGCCTGACCTGATGTCAGCTATCCGCCATCCCACAGGGATCCCCCCTCAAGTGCAGGTGCTATCAGTGCTCCATTTCCCTGCAAGTGGGTCTTTTCAAACAACAGTGGCCATGGCATCAGGGATGTCCCAACTTATGTTTTCCAACGTGTTGTCCAGAGTGTTGTCTGCCCTGCTGAAACACATGGGGAGTTACATCGTTTTCCCTCAGGTGGAGGATTTGGCTATAGTGAAAGGTGACTTCTATGCCCTTGGACATATCCCTAACATCATAGGTGCCATTGATGGGACCCATGTAGCTCTGGTCCCCCCCCCCCCACAGGAGTGAACAGGTGTACAGGAACCGGAAGAGTTATCATTCGATGAATGTACAGATGGTATGTTTGGCAGACCAGTACATCTCCCAGGTAAATGCTATGTTCCCTGGCTCAGTGCATGACGCCTACATCCTGCGGAATAGCAGCATCCCTTATGTGATGGGTCAACTCCAGAGGCACCGTGTGTGGCTATTAGGGGACTCTGGTTACCCCAACCTGTCATGGCTACTGACCCCAGTGAGGAATCCCAGGACCAGGGCAGAGGAACGCTACAATGAGGCCCATGGGCGGACTAGGAGGGTGAGCGAACGCACCTTCGGCCTCCTGAAGGCCAGGTTCAGGTGCCTCCATTTGACAGGTGGTTCACTATTCTACTCACCAAGGAAGGTGTGCCAGATCATCATCGCCTGCTGTATGCTTCACAATCTGACTTTGCGACGCCAGGTGCCTTTTCTGCAGGAGGATGGTCCAGATGATGGTGTTGTGGCAGCTGTGGAGCCTGTGGACAGTGATGAGGAAGAAGCAGAGGAAGAAGACATTGACAACAGGGACTCAGTTATCCAGCAATATTTCCAGTGACACACAGGTGAGAACACATTCCTGCCTACTATAAGTACTTTCCCACTTCTACCTCTATCCTGTCTGTCAATTTCAACCTGTATATGGTAACTGAGTTGTACATTTCCATTACAGTTTCCCAGGTGTGGTTACCAACCTGTGTCATCTGCTTAGATTCCTCATGGACTTGAGATGTGTGACATAGGTATGTTGACATTACATTTGAGAACGGATTTTGTCACTGTCATTGCTAATACACATTTTCAAAATCACAGACTGACTCCAGATTGTTTTGTGCTTCAAGGGTGCTTATGGCAGTGCTAAATATTGGAGGGGGGTGGTAAACTGGTGAGGGGTGATGGTGGAGGAATGTCCATGGCAGATTCTAGTCTATTAGTCTCACAGGTGCACTGCCCATATGGGCATAGGAAGTGGAGCTGGGGCACTTCCAATATGGACAGGGTTACAAAGTGGGACAGTGGGATGACAATCAGGGTGGTCTCATTTCTTGGCTGGGGTCTTGCCATCGTGCTCTGACCTGTTCCTGGATCTCAGGGACCGCTTGCGGGGTGGTTCTCCATCTGCAAGGGGTGGGGTGCTGGTGTGGTGGTCCTGTGACGGGGCGTCCTGTGCACTAGCGCGGGTGGAGGTGGTGGGCAGTTCATCGTCCATGCTAGTGTCAGGGGCCCCTTGGAGTGCCACGGTGTCCCTCCTGGTGTTCAGTAGCTCCTTCAGCACCCCTACGATGGTGCCCAGGGCAGAGCTGATGGTTCTGAGTTCCTCCCTAAAGCCCAAATACTGTTCCTCCTGCAGGCGCTGGGTCTCCTGAAACTTGGACAGGACCGTAGCCATCGTCTCCTGGGAGTGGTGGTAGGCTCCCATGATGGAGGAGAGGGCCTCGTGGAGAGTGGGTTCCCTTGGCCTGTCTGCCCCCTGTCGCACAGCAGCCCTCCCAGTTCCCCTGTGTTCCTGGGCCTCCGTCCCCTGGACCGTGTGCCCACTACCACTTCCCCCAGGTCCCTGTTGTTGTTAGGGTGGTGGGTTATCCTGGGTTCCCTGTAGTGGTGAACACACAGCTGATTGACGTGTCCTGGGTACGGAGGTATGGGCCCGCTGGGTGGGTGCTGTGCTGGTGTTACCTGAGGGTGGAAGGTCTGTGATGGCCTGTGACTGGGTGTGGGGAACCGACTGTCCCGAGGCCCACGATGGTCCGGGCTGGTCATCTGGATCCAGTTGGCCAGAGCTGCTGTCATCACTGTGGGCCTCTTCTGTGGGTGGGGTGGAGCTGTCTGGACCCTCCTGTCTGGTGACGTTGGGTAGTGGTCCTGCAGGGGTGTAAAAGCATGATTATTGCATCTGTGTGTGTCATGGTGTGCAATGGGTGGGTGACCGTGTACCCCAGTGGTAGCATTCCTATAGGGGACTTGTGTGACGATGGTTGGGGGGGTGTTATGGGTATGTGCAGTGGGCATGCTTTAGTGAGGGGTGTCCATGCTTTGTTGTGTCATGCAGGGCTTGGTGTTGGGATGGGTGGTTTGTGTTAGTAGTACATATGTGAGGAGTTGGAGTGATAGGGGAGGGGGTGAGGGTGAGGGTCTGTGATAGCATGCAGGTAGGGTGGGGGATATGATAGTTAAGATTTGACTTACCAGAGTCCATTCCTCCTCCGAGGCCCTCAGGATGCATAATGGTCAAGACCTGCTCCTCCCATGTTGTTAGTTGTGGGAGAGGAGGTGGGCGTCCGCTGCCAGTCCGCTGTGCCGCAATGTTGTGCCTGGAGACCACGGAACGCACCTTCCCCCGTAGGTCGTTCCACCTCTTCCTGATGTCGTCCCGATTTCTTGGGTGCTGTCCCACTGCGTTGACCCTGTCTACTATTCTTCGCCATAGCTCCATCTTCCTAACTATGGAGGTGTGCTGCACCTGTGATCCAAATAGCTGAGGCTCTACCCGTACGATTTCCTCCACCATGACCCTGAGCTCCTCCTCCGAGAACCCGGGGTTTCTTTGCCGTGCCATGGGGTGGTGTAGGTGATGTGTGGGGTGGTGTATGTGGTGATGAGTGTGGTTATGTGTAGTGGTGTGTGGTTTTTTGTGCGTGGATTTTGTGTGGGTGATGGTGTTGGGTGCCTCTGTGTGGTGGGGTTGTCTATGCTGTGCTGTCTCTCTTGCCTTCGTCAAAATTTTTGGTCGTAGGGGTTTGTGGGTGATGTGGGTGTGTGTTTTATATAGTATTGATTGTGTGGGAGTGGTGTTTGTATGTGTATCAGGTGTGTGTATTTCGAATTGTCCAATGTGGCGGTGTTTTGGAGATGTGTGTGTATTTTGAGCGCAGCTGTGTGTACCGCCAATGGAATACCGCAGTTGAAAGACCGCCGCAAGGATTCGTGGGTCGTGATAGCATGGGCGTGTTTCTGTTGGCGTGACGGTGGAGGTTTTGTTTTCGCCAGTTTATCACTGACCTTTGGTGTGGCGGACTTGTGTGGGTGGATTCCGAGATGTGGGTCATAATAGCTGTGACGGATTTCCACAGCCGCGGCGGTGTATTGGCAGTCTTCTGCACGGCGGCAAGCGCCTTTTACCGCCAGTGTTGTAATGACCACCTTTGTCTTTTATTTCAGTTTCTGTGCCAACTTCTTCCTATATGGTCTGAGGATTTTTTGCAGAGAAAAGCGAACTCCTCGCACTAGTAGGCCTTGCTGAGGCTTACTTCGACATGTTCACTCCTGCGGGGGGTACCAAGGCTACATGTGTCCCATCAATGGCACCTATGATGTTGGGGATATGTCCCAGGGCATAGAAATAACCTTTCACTGTAGGCAAATCCTCCACCTGAGGGAAAACGATGTAGCTCTGCATGTGTTTCAGCAGGGCAGACAACACTCTGGACAACACGTTGGAAAACATAGGCTGGGACATCCCTGATGCTATGGTCACTGTTGTTTGAAAAGACCCACTTGCTAGGAAATGGAGTGCTGACAGCACCTGCACTTGAGGGGGGATTCCTGTGGGATGGCGGATAGCTGACATCAGGTCTGGCTCCAACTGGGCACACAGTTCCTGGATTGTGGCACAATCAAGCCTGTAGGTGATGATCACATGTCGCTCCTCCATTGTCGACAGGTCCACCAGCGGTCTGTACACCGGAGGATGCCGCCATCTCCTCACAGGCCCCAGCGGAAGGTGCCTATGGAGGAGAACAGTGAGCAGAGAGTCAACCAACTCTGAGGAGAAACTCGTGGATGGGGTCCTCCCCCAGTACATGCTACTCTACGGTCCTCCAGACAAACAGGTAAGTACACTGTGAGCATGCTGTATGGGCAATGCCTGTGTGGAGTTGGGTGGATGAAAGATAGAGGGGGTGAGAATGAGGCGTGCATGAAACAACGATGAGTGCATGTGCGTTATGGCAAGGGTAGGGATGTGGGCCAATGACTGTAACGGTGCAGATGATAATTGCTTCTCTTTTTTCCCTGTACAATTCCTGTAGGTCAGCGCCCACCAGAAGAAGGACATTTGGCGTGCCATCGCCAAGGAAGTCCGGACCCTGGGGGTCTACCGAAGACGGAGCACCCACTGCTGGAAAAGATGGGAGGATATTGGCCGCTGGAGCAAGAAGACCGCGGAGGCCCAGCTGGGGATGGCCTCCCAGCGTGGGAGGGGTGCCCGTCACAGGTACAGCCGACACCCCCCCTACCAGCACTGCCCTCCCAGCAGCCCATCAGCGTTTGCCCCGTGCCCGCTCACCCAGGAGGTTGGGCATCACCTTCGCCCCAGGCACCTCAGGCCCTGCCCCAGTCACCCCTGCTGCCCTCAGTGAGGAAGTCATTGACCTCCTCAGGTCCCTCAATGTTGGGCAGTCTACCATTTTGAATGCCATCCAGGGTGTAGAGAGGCAGTTGCAACAAACCAATGCATACCTGGAGGGCATTCATTCTGGTCAGGCAGCCCTTCAGCGAGCTTTTCAGACTCTGGCCTCAGCACTGATGGCAGCCATTGTCCCTGTCTCTAGCCTCCCCCCTCCAACTTCCTCCACCCAGACCCACACCTCTGTACCTCAGCCGATCCCAAGCACACCAGGAGACCAGCATACACACACCTCTACACACAAGGGAAGCTCTGGCAAACATAAGCACAACACATCCCACAGGCACTCACGTAAGCATCACACACATGCAGACACACCAACATCCACTGCCTCCACTGTGTCCCCCACCTCCTCGTCTCCCTCCTCCCTCCCCGTCTTGTCTCCACTCACACCTGCATGCGCTACATCCTCAGCCACTACGTCCATCACCAGCACACCCACCACCACACCCCGCTCATGTGCAGTCACCACCCCCAGTACCATTCACACGTCCCCTGTGTCCTCTCCCAGTGTGTCTGTGAGGCCACCTCCCAAGGCACACAAACGCAGCCACACACCCACCCAACAGCCATCAACCTCACGACAGCCTCCAGCCCATGCACCTTCACCCAAATTCAGCAAACGTACACCTCCTACAACCACTACCTCTTCCTCCACTCCCAAACTCCCTCCAGCTACCCGTCCCAGTGTTCCTAAGAAACTTGTCCTGGCCAATCTTGACCTCTTTCCTTCATCTCCCCCACCCCTTCAGTCTCCTTGGGCCCGACTCTCCAAGTCCCAACCTAGCACCTCAGCCACAACATCGGCGGGACCAGTTGTGCCAGTAGGCACCGGATTCTGAAGTGCAGCAGGGCAGCCAGTGTGGCAAGGAGCCAGAGCACGGACAGTCCACCACCTGTCAAGCATAAAAAGTTGACCAGTGCCCGTCGGGAGAGGGGAAGAAATCAGCCACCAAAGCCACTCCCAGGGGTACAGTTGAGAGTGTGGAGACAGCTGCGACACCATCCAAGGTGGGGAAGGGGCACAGTAAAACCGGCAAGTCTGGGAAGATCAGCACGGCGGACGAGACTGCCAGCAGCCCAGCTTCCCAGGACAAGACCGCCAGCAGCAGCCCCGCTCCCCAGGACAAGACCGCCAGCAGCCCCACTGCCCAGGACAAGACTGCCAGCAGCAGCCCCACTGCCCAGGACAAGACCGCCAGCAGCAGCCCCGCTGCCCAGGACAAGACAGCCAGCACCACCACAGGACAGTGAGCGCCAATGATTACAACTCTACTGAGGCCGCCACGGGCTGGATGAAGCACTCTGGGCACCAAGCCCCCTCCAGAACCAGTGGAGATTCACATCCACTACCTCTGTCCTTGGCAGGATGAAGCACTCTGGGCACCATGCCCCCTCCAGAACCAGTGAAGTATCACATCTACTACCTCTGTCCTTGGCAGGATGAAGCACTCTGGGCACCAAGCCCCCTCCAGAACCAGTGGAGAAAGGCATCCACTACCTCAGTCTTTGGCAGGATGAAGCACTCTGGGCACCAAGCCCCCTCCAGAACCAGTGGAGTATCACATCCACTACCTCTGTCCTTGGCAGGATGAAGCACTCTGGGCACCAAGCTCCCTCCAGAGCCAGTGGAGTATCACATCCACTACCTCTGTCCTTGGCAGGATGAAGCACTCTGGGCACCAAGCCCCCTCCAGAACCAGTGGAGAAAGGCATCCACTACCTCAGTCCTTGACAGGATGAAGCACTCTGGGCACCAAGCCTCTTCCAGAACCAGTGGAGACTGTTATCCACTTGAGAGACTGTGGCTTTGCACTCCCCAGGATTGAACAGTGGGCAACCCACCCACTTGAGAGACTTGAGAGACTGTGGCTTTGCACTCCCCAGGATTGAACAGTAGGCAACCCACCCACTGTAGAGACTTGAGAGACTGTGGCTTTGCACTCCCCAGGACTGTACAGTGGACATGGAGTCCCCTCGTGGATCTGGCGTCGTGCACTCATCCGGCTGAGGTGCCCCCCTTCCCCCTGAGGTGCCTGTTTTATTTCTACCTGATGCCCCAGCAGTGTTCTCTCTGTCTTGTTGGGGTATTGAGTGTGGGCCTCGCCCATGCCTTCTGGGCCCAGTGGTCCACAGACTATGATGGTGAAATCCCTTAGACTTGTGTTCTTGGTGTATATAATTGTTTATAGTGTAAATGTATATATATGTAAATATTTTTGATTAATGTAATTGAATATATAACAATTGTTCAACTAATTTCCTTTTGTCCATGCATTCTTCCGGGGGGGTGGTGGGGTGTAACTGTAATGTGTCATGTTGCATTAGTGTGTGTGTTGTTGTGGGTGAGGGTGGGGGTGTTGTGTGTTGCGTGTGTGTGTCACTCTCTTTTCCCTCCCCCCTCTCCTGTGTCGTAGGTGCAGTACTCACCGAGGTCTTCGCCGCCGGCGTTCGTGCTCCTGGTAGAGGAGCAGTAAGATAAAGGCTGGGAGTATCTGAAGTTCCGGTTCCATGGCATCCTGATTCCTCATGGGTTGTGTAGAGGTGAGCGTTTTCCCTTTCAAGTCCTGTTTCTGCCGTGTTTTCGTTCGCGGGGAATCCGCCCCGGAAAAGGTGGCGGATTGGACTTTTGTAAAAGTGTGGGTGGTACATTGTGTTACGCCTGTCTGTTGGCGGTTACCGCCGCAGTGTTTGTTTGTACCGCCGTGGGGGTCAGAGTGTTAAAGTGGCTGTCTATGTTGGCGGTTTCCGCCACGGTCGTGATTCCATTTTCTTTACCGCTGGCCTGTTGGCGGTTTTACCGCCACTTTAACACCGACCGCCAGGGTTGTAATGACCACCATAGGCCACAAACCGATGAGCAATGGGGTCCTGGCTAGCAGGATCCCAGTGACACAGACAAAAACAAACATACATACAGTAAAAGTTTGGGTAACATGCCAGGCAAGATGGTACTTTCCTAAACAGGCTAAACACAATTCTGTAGAAATTAGTAGTGAATACAGAATAAGATTCAGTCTATCGTACAATGATATATATTCAGTGATTGTTGGGATGGAAAAGTCCTCTGCATGGCAATGGACGTGCACCCCTTTCCTGGTTGCCCCAATTGTACTGGTGTCTGGATGATTTTGTTATAGGCAAACATGGATCATGTGTGGCGCCATGACATAGGCCTGTCTCATGGGTTGCGGTCTTGTTAGAGCAGGAGAGGTGCCCAAAGAGCTACCCTCATAGTGGTGGAAGGAAACTGCCTTCACCAGCAATTTAGCAGCATGAGAGTAATGATGTCATTAGGCCGTGCAGTGATAAGTAAAACGGTCCTTTTTAACCTGTGCCACTGCAGTGAAGCCTACAGTCTCACTTACTCAAAGTTCTGCTGCTCTGTGCTTAACTCATCCCATGGCCTACATCAGTTGATGTGGAATGCTGCACAGTGAATGATTGGAGTATCTGCATAAGGTGCCATCCAGGAACACAGCTACCACACAGTCTTCAGGATCAATCATGCTAGATATCGCAAAATAAGTTCGGAGGTTATATAGGGTGGAGTGACCCGGCACAAAGCCTGATTGATCCAGCAGAACCAGAGAAGGGAGCAGGGGCTGCAAGCGGGCCGCAATGAGCTTCGCCAGGATCTTATTGTCAATATTGATTAACGAGAGGGGCTTATAAGAATCGCAACAGCACGGATCTTTCCCGGGCTTTAGAATGGTCACAGTGAGAGCCTCCCACAGCAAGGACAGAAGGATCCTGGTCTCAAGAGCCTCCGCATAGACCTCCAAGAGGTGCAGTGCTAATATGTCAGCATATTCCTTATCAAAAGATAGTATCAGACCATCCAGCCCAGGTGCCTTATCCCCAGGTAAAGTGCGTATTGCCTGGATCACATCGTCCACGAAAAGGCTAATATCTGCAAAATAGTCAGAGTTCAGTCCCGGGGGTTCAGCATATAGATCCAAATAAAAGTCAGTGAGGATACGCTTGATCTCACCAGTGCCAGTGTGTCACGGTCCGGTCGAATCAGCCAGCTCTACAATATAATTACTATCCCACGGCTTACAGAGCATTGCGGCCAGTGGGCGGCCAGCCCTATCACCCTCGCCATATCTCCTTGACGTAGCGTTCTTTCCTAGAAAGCAGACTTCGCGAAGAGCAGCCTCCTCTAACTGTGTCATCTTTCCTTTTAGTGCAGCCAGAAGGTCCTCAGACCAGTTAGAGGCCAAGTGTTTTTTAAGATCGGCAATCAGGGCCACCAGCTCTGCCAAATCCCGCCTTAGCACCTTCAGCACACCGTGCTGTTTAGAGAGGCAGACCCTGCGGATCACCACCTTGCAGCCTCCCACATGGTGCCAGCAGAGGTCACCGACCCCTGATTCTCAGCAAAGTAATGGACGAGGCGTCACAAATCTCATCCCTGAATAACTGATCCTTAAGCGCACCATGAGGCAAAGGTAAAGGCATGACGTGGGCCTCCAGGAACAACCAACTCCAACATGATCGGCAAATGATCTGACAGAGTACGGGCCTTATGCTCAATTGACTGCTTCCAGAGCTCAACATCCCTGGTGGCGAGCCACCTGTCTATACGGGACCAACTACCATGCACATAATTGACGCAGTCGGTTCCATGCTTTGCCCTCCAAAGGTCCACCAAAGCACCCTCAGCCATCACAAGAGTCAGAACCCTGGCAGCCGCTACATGCTGTGGTCTAGCCTGGCTTTCATGATCTGCCACAAAGCCCAGCATCACGTTGAAGTTGCCCCCCCACAGCAGGGACCCGGGCCCAGCAAGTTAATCAGCCAACCCACTTCCCCAAACAATTCAGGGCCATCAGTATTTGGTCCGTATATCGATACCAATCTGCATGGTCTATCAAGCAGTGTGCCACACAGCATGACATATAGACCGTTCAGATCTACAAGTACCTTCTCAGTGCACCACTGAAGCCCCTTCCGAATCAGAATCGCCACACCTCAAGCATATCACGAATACATTGCAGCGTGCCATTCACCAATCCAACCAGCCTTCAGTCGGTGTTTTGTGGCTTCTACCAGGTGAGTCTCCTGCAGCATGCAAATATCAACCGCATGACGCTGCATATAGGCAGATATCAATCGAATCTTGCACCCATCATTCAGCCCGCAAACATTCCAGGTGAGGCAGCGCAAAGGCGTGTCACTTTTTTGTGCCACACCATTGCCTTATCTAAACATACATCTCTCCATAGCATCACAAGAGAGGCATCAGAGGCATGCAGGGAAATTACAAGGAAGATGAGATTAGATGGACCATTTTGGAAAAATAACTGCAAGAAATGATTTGTTTTCTGAGAAACTTAGAAAAAAAAAGGAGGTGTTTTATATTTTCTTTTTGGACTCCTTTAAAAGTGGTTTGAACAAAGACATCCCTTGGCATAATGCCCTGTGAGGAGGTTGTCAGGCTTGCGATATCGAGCAACACAGAAGAAGCTAGTGAGTGTTACTAGTTAGCTTGTGAGTTATTATTTCTCTAATCTTTATAGGTCATTATTTGTATTTAGGTTTTGTGACCATTGTTGGATTATGTTTTTGGTTGTTTTTTTGTTGTGGCTATTTGTTTATTTATGTTTTTATCAATGTTTCATGAAACTACTCCCTTCCAAGATGACCGGCAGTTTCTCTCGAATTACTGTAGCCGATTTAGAGGGGCAGTTGTTCCTCGTTTGTGTCTACACTATTATTGATCAACACCGGGCGTCTATGCAACGTCTTTTTGGTATCATGCTTGACAGAGACTCCGGTTCTGCTCGCCCGTATGGATTATTACAGCATATTTCATGGCGAATTCCCAAAGGTATGTTTTCTTTGGTTGAAATGACCCCAGCTTTGGGGTGTTTTGAATTTTATAGCGATGTGTTCAGCCGTGTCTGTCTCTTTCTTTAAAATGACTTCTGGTTTGCAGTTTTCAGCGCTTCGGCTTTCAGATCTCCTAGGCTAGTGGAGGTTTCTCTTTCTATGTGTCTTCTATTACCATCAGGTAAAATATGGAATTTCTCGATGTCAGATATTTTTCCTATCTGTTTTTATGTTTGAGATGAAGGTTCTTTTTATATTTTTTTTGTTCAGCATGAGGTTTGTAGTGGTTCTCTGCATGTCACACGATATCTGCACAGTAGTGTCTTGACTGGTCCCCACACTCATGGAAACGGGCCCCTGCACATGGGTACAGATTGAATATATGCCCTTACTATGTGATGTCTTCTGGATATAGAAGTAATTATGGGGGTCATTACGACCTTCGGCCGTACTCCCGCCGCGGCCATCCAGAGATCCCCGCTGGGCCGGCAGACGGAAACCTGGTTTCGCCCAGCAGGGATCTTGGCCGTGTAGGAGGCTGGCCTGACCTGTAGTGGGTATCAGAGGTACGTAGACCTTGTGCCAGGTTCAGTTATCCCTTATTGGTGTAGAAGAGGTATTTCATAGGGTTAGAATGGCATTGGGGTGACAATTCCGTGATCTTAGACATGTTACATGGCCATGTTCGGAGTTACCATTGTGACGCTATACATAGGTAGTGACCTATGTATAGTGCATGCGTGTAATGGTGTACTCGCACTCACAAAGTCAGGGGAATTTGCCCTGAACAATGTGGGGGCACCTTGGCTAGTGCCAGGGTGCCCACACACTAAGTAACTTTGCACCCAACCTTCACCAGGTGAAGGTTAGACATATAGGTGACTTATAAGTTACTTAAGTGCAGTGGTATATGGCTGCGAAATAACGTGGACGTTATTTCACTCAGGCTGCACTGGCAGGCCTGTGTAAGAATTGTCAGATCTCCCTATGGGTGGCAAAAGAAATGCTGCAGCCCATAGGGATCTCCTGGAACCCCAATACCCTGGGTATCCCAGTACCATATACTAGGGAATTATATGGGTGTTCTAGTATGCCAATGTGAATTCGGTGAAATTGGTCACTAGCCTGTTAGTGACAATATGGAAAGCAGAGAGAGCATAACCACTGAGGTTCTGGTTAGCAGAGCCTCAGTGAGACAGTTAGTCATCACACAGGGAACACATACTTATGAGCACTGGGGCCCTGCCTGGCAGGGTCCCAGTGACACATAGACTAAAACAACATATATACAGTGAAATATGGAGGTAACATGCCAGGCAAGATGGTACTTTCCTACACAACACTCCCCCCCAAACGAAGGACAATAAGACTAGCCATGACCTGATGAGTCTTCATTGTCTAAGTGGAAATATCTTCAGTGCCCAGACCACAGCAAAGGCCTCCCTCTCAATGGCAGACCAACGCTTTTCTTTAGGGGTCAACCTTCTGCTGATAAAAGCAACTGGTTGATCCTGGCCCTCAGAGTTAAGTTGTGATAAGACTGCCCCTACCCCTAATTCAGATGCATCAGTTTGAACAATGAATTTCTTGGAGTAACATGGGCTTTTTAGGACAGGTGCAGTGCACATGGCCTCTTTGAGCTCCTCATAATCTTTCTGACAGCTAGCTGTCCACAATACCTTTTTAGGCATCTTCTTGCTAGTGAGATCATTAAGTGGGGCTGCAATGGAGCCATAGTTTTTAATGAATCTCCTGTAATACCCAGTGAGGCCTAGGAAGGCTCTCACCTGGGTCTGAGTTGTAGGGGGAACCCAATCCATGATTGTCTGGATTTTCCCCTGAAGTGGTGCAATCTGTTCTCCACCTACCAGGTGTCCCAGATAAACCACCTTTCCCTGCCCTATCTGGCACTTTGAAGCATTGATAGTGAGGCCTGCCTTTTGCAGGGCCTCCAAAACTTTCCACAGGTGGACCAGGTGATCATCCCAGGTGGTAAGTAGTTACAAGTACTTATCCCACCACTGCACAACCAATGTAGGAGGCTGGCCTGACTTGTAGTGGGTACCAGAGGTACTTACACCTTGTGCCAGGTCCAGTTATCCCTTATTAGTGTAGAAGAGGTGTTTCTAGCAGCTTAGGCTGGTAGAAGGTAGCTATGGCAAAGCAGCTTAGGCTGAACTAGGAGACATGTAAAGCTCCCACTATACCACTGGTGTCATATGCACAATATCATAAGAAAACACAATACACAGATATACTAAAAATAAAGGTACTTTATTTTTATGACATTATGCCAAAAGTATCTCAGTGAGTACCCTCAGTATGAGGATGAGAAATATACACAAGATATATGTACACAAACCAAAATTATGCAAGTAATAGCAAAAGGAAGTAATGCAAGCAATATAAAGTTACAGTAGATTGCAATAGGAGCACATAGGTATAGGGGCAACACAAACCATATAATCCAAAAGTGGAATGCGAACCACGAATGGACCCCAAACCTATGTGAGCTTGTAGAGGGTCGCTGGGACTGTAGGAAAACAGTGAGGGTTAGAAAAATAGCCCACCCCAAGACCCTGTAAGGTAGGTGTAAAGTGCACCTACAACCCCCAGAGACGACAGAAGTCGTGATAGGGGGATTCTGCAAGGAAAACCAACACCAGCAATGCAACAACAGTGGATTTCTGGACCTGAGTACCTGTAAGACAAGGGGACCAAGTCCAAGAGTCGCGACAGTGTCGAGAGTGGGCAGGAGCCCAGGAAATGCCAGCAGAGGGTGCAAGGAAGCTGCCACCGGATGGAAGAAGTTGGTGTTTTGCAAGAACGAAGAGGACTAGGAACTTCCCCTTTGGAGGATGGATGTCCTACGTCGTGAAGTAGCTTGCAGAGGTGTTCCCATGCAGAAAGACCACAAACAAGCCTTACTAGCTTCAAGGGTCGTGGTTAGGGTTTTTGGATGCTGCTGTGGCCCAGGAGGAACCAGGATGTCGCCACTTGGATGAGGAGACAGAGGGGGCGCCCAGCAAGTCAGGGGGCCCTCACAGAAGCAGGCAGCACCCGCAGAAGTACCCAAACAGGCACTTGGAGGAAGAAGAGTGAACTGGAGTCCACGTGAAGTCACAAAAGGGAGTCCCACAACACAGGAGGACAACTCAGAAGGTTGTGCACTGCAGGTTAGAGTGTCGGGGACCCAGGCTTGGCTGTGCACAAAGGAAATCCTGGAAGAGTGCACAGGAGCCAGAGCAGCTGCAAATCACGCGGTACCCAGCAATGCAGTTTTAGCGTGGGGAGGCAAGGACTTACCTCCACCAAACTTGGACTGAAGAGTCACTGGACTGTGGGAGTCACTTGGACAGAGTTGCTGAGTTCCAGGGACCACGCTCGTCGTGCTGAAAGGGGACCCAGAGGACCGGTGATGCAGTCTTTGTTGCCTCCGGTTGCAGGGGGAAGATTCCGTCGACCCAGGGGAGATTTCTTCAGAGCTCCTGGTGCAAGAAGGAGGCAGGCTACCCCCAGAGCATGCACCACCTGAAAACAGTTGAGAAAGCCGGCAGGATGAAGCGATACAAGGTTGCTTGTAGTCGTCTTGCTACTATGTTGCGGTTTTGCAGGCGTCCTGAGCAGTCAGCGGTCGATCCTTTGGCAGAAGGTGAAGAGGGAGATGCAGAGGAACTCTGGTGAGCTCTTGCATTCGTTATCTGGTGAGATTCCCAAAGCAGAGACCCTAAATAGCCAGAAAAGGAGGTTTGGCTACCTAGGAAGGAGGATTGGCTACTAAGAGAGGTAAGAGCCTATCAGAAGGAGTCTCTGACGTCACCTGCTGGCACTGGCCACTCAGAGCAGTCCAGTGTGCCAGCAACACCTCTGTTTCCAAGATGGCAGAGGTCTGGGGCACACTGGAGGTGCTCTGGGCACCTCCCCTTGGAGGTGCAGGTCAGGGGAGTGGTCACTCCCCTTTCCTTTGTCCAGTTTCGCGCCAGAGCAGGGCTGGGGGATCCCTGACCCGGTGTAGACTGGCTTATGCAGAGATGGGCAGCATCTGTGCCCATCAAAGCATTTCCAGAGGCTGGGGCAGGCTACTTCTCCCCAGCCTTCACACCTATTTCCAAAGGGAGAGGGTGTTACACCCTCTCTCAGAGGAAATCCTTTATTCTGCCTTCCTGGGCCAGGGCTGCCTGGACCCCAGGAGAGCAAAAACCTGTCTGAGGGGTTGGCAGCAGCTGCAGTGGAGACCCCGGAAAGGCAGTTTGGCAGTACCCGGGTTCTGTGCTAGAGACCCGGGGATCATGGAATTGTCTCCCCAATGCCAGAATGGCATTGGGGTGACAATTTCATGATCTTAGACATGTTACATGGCCATGTTCGGAGTTACCATTGTGACGCTATACATAGGTAGTGACCTATGTATAGTGCATGCGTGTAATGGTGTCCCGGCACTCACAAAGTCGGGGGAATTTGCCCTGAACAATGTGGGGGCACCTTGGCTAGTGCCAGGGTACCCACACACTAAGTAACTTTGCACCCAACCTTCACCAGGTGAAGGCTAGACATATAGGTGACTTATAAGTTACTTAAGTGCATTGGTAAATGGCTGTGAAATATTGTGGACGTTATTTCACTCAGGCTGCACTGGCAGGCCTGTGTAAGAATTGTCAGATCTCCCTATGGGTGGCAAAAGAAATGCTGCAGCCCATAGCAATCTCCTGGAACCCCAATACCCTGGGTACCCCAGTACCATATACTGGGGAATTATATGGGTGTTCTAGTATGCCAATGTGAATTGGTGAAATTGGTCACTAGCCTGTTAGTGACAATTTGGAAAGCAGAGAGAGCATAACCACTGAGGTTCTGGTTAGCAGAGCCTCAGTGAGACAGTTAGTCATCACACAGGGAACACATACAGGGCACATACTTATGAGCACTGGGGCCCTGCCTGGCAGGGTCCCAGTGACACATAGACTAAAACAACATATATACAGTGAAATATGGGGGTAACATGCCAGGCAGGATGGTACTTTCCTACACAAGCCCCCCCCAAACGAAGGACAATAAGACTAGCCATGACCTGATGAGTCTTCATTGTCTAAGTGGAAATATCTGTAGAGTCCATCTGCATTGGAGTGGGTACTCCCAGGTCTATGTTCCACTGTATAGTCCATTCCCTGTAGAGATATGGACCACCTCAACAATTTAGGATTTTCACCTTTCATTTGTTTTAGCCAAAGTAGAGGTTTGTGGTCTGTCTGAACGATGAAGTGAGTGGCAAACAGGTATGGCCTCAACTTCTTCAGTGCCCAGACCACAGCAAAGGCCTCCCTCTCAATGGCAGACCAATGCTTTTCTCTAGGGGTCAACCTTCTGCTGATAAAAGCAACTGGTTGATCCTGGCCCTCAGAGTTAAGTTGTGATAAGACTGCCCCTACCCCTAATTCAGATGCATCAGTTTGAACAATGAATTTCTTGGAGTAACATGGGCTTTTTAGGACAGGTGCAGTGCACATGGACTCTTTGAGCTCCTCATAAGCTTTCTGACAGCTAGCTGTCCACAATACCTTTTTAGGCATCTTCTTGCTAGTGAGATCATTAAGTGGGGCTGCAATGGAGCCATAGTTTTTAATGAATCTCCTGTAATGCCCAGTGAGGCCTAGGAAGGCTCTCACCTGGGTATGAGTTGTAGGGGGAACACAATCCATGATTGTCTGGATTTTCCCCTGAAGTGGTGCAATCTGTTCTCCACCTACCAGGTGTCCCAGATAAACCACCTTTCCCTGCCCTATCTGGCACTTTGAAGCCTTGATAGTGAGGCCTGCCTTTTGCAGGGCCTCCAAAACTTTCCACAGGTGGACCAGGTGATCATCCCAGGTGGAGCTAAAGACAGCTATATCATCTAGATATGCTGCACTAAAAGCTTCCAACCCTTGCAGGACTGTATTCACCAACCTCTGAAAAGTGGCAGGTGCATTTTTCAACCCAAAGGGCATCACTGTAAATTGGTAGTGCCCTCCTGTAGTTGAAAATTCAGTTTTAGCTTTAGCATCCCCTGCCAATTTGATCTGCCAATACCCTGCAGTCAAATCAAAGGTGCTTAGGGCCAGATGTAGGTAGGTATAAATTTGCAACTTGCAATTTGAGAGTCATAGCGACTCGCAAATTGCAACTCGCAAAACGAAATGCAGAAAGGTGTCTCAGACACCTTCTGCGACTCGCTATGGGGTCGCAAAGACCCACCTCATGAATACTAATGAGGTGGGTCGCAGTTTGCGACCCCATAGCGAGTCCATGCACTCACAGGGATGGTGGCCTGCTGGAGACAGCAGACCACCATGTCTGTGACTGCTTTTTTAATAAAGCAGTTTTTTTTTCTATTTGCAGCCCGTTTTCCTTAAAGGAAAACAAGCTGCAAAAAGAAAAACTTCCAAAACCATTTGGTTCCGTTTTTTTCAGAGTAGACAGTGGTCCATAGGACCGCTGCCTGCTCTGAAAATCATTTTTTGGGGCATTCACAAAGGGGAAGGGGTTCCATGGGGACCTCTTCCCTTTTGCGAATGAGTTACCACCCACTACAAGTGGATGGTAACTGCGAGTTGGTTTGCAACCACATTCGCGGTCACAAAGCAACTCAGCATGGCGATGCGGTCGCAAATAGGAAGGGAACACCCCTTCCTATTTGCGAGTCGCAGCCTCAAATTGCGAGTCGGTACCGACTCGCAATTTGAGGTTGTGCATCGCGCTTGGCCTTTTGCACGTCGCAAACTGCGTTTTTCGCAGTTTGGGACGTGCAAAAGGCTACCTACATCTGGCCCTTAGATACTTGGCAGATGCCAGTGTATCTATGAGCTCATCTGCCCTGGGTATAGGGTGAGCATCAGATTTTGTTACCTGGTTGAGACCTCTGTAATTTACACAAAACCTCATCTCCCTTTTTCCATCTTTTGAGTGAGGCTTTGGTACAAGCACCACATGAGAGGCCCATGGGCTTTCAGAATGTTCAACCTCTCCTAGATCAAGCATTTTCTGAACTTCTTGCTTTATGCAGTCCGTGACATGGTCAGGCTGCCTATAGATTTTACTTTTGACAGGCAAGCAGTCTCCAGTATCAATTGTGTGTTCACACCAAGATGTGGTGCCTGGCACAGTTGAAAAGAGTTCAGAAAACTGTCCAAGGAGATTTATGCAGTTGTCTTTCTGCTCTGCAGTAAGACAGTCTGCCAAAACTACACCTTCCACTAAAGCATCATCTTCAGTGGAAGAGAAGAGATCAGGGAGAGGGTCACTCTCTTCTTCCTGTCCTTCATCTGTTGCCATGAGCAGGGTGAGATCAGCCCTGTCATAGTAGGGTTTTAGGCGGTTGACATGAATCACCCTAAGGGGACTCCTGGCAGTGCCTAGGTCAGCCAAGTAGGTGACCTCGCCCTTCTTTTCAACAATGAGGTGGGGTCCACTCCATTTGTTTTGGAGTGCTCTTGGGGCCACAGACTCCAATACCCACACCTTCTGTCCTGGTTGGTACTGAATCAGAACAGCCTTCTGGTCATGCCATTGCTTTTGGAGCTCTTGGCTGGCCTGAAGGTTTTTACTGGCCTTTTTGATGTACTCGGCCATTCT
This sequence comes from Pleurodeles waltl, assembly GCF_031143425.1. Lineage (NCBI taxonomy): Eukaryota > Metazoa > Chordata > Amphibia > Caudata > Salamandridae > Pleurodeles > Pleurodeles waltl. The sequence continues at coordinate 587,166,932 of NC_090451.1, forward strand.
GGATCTTAGGCCAAGTACATAGTCCACTATGTCCTGTTTGGAAGCTTTTAAAGGTTGTTCCCAATCCTTCTTCACAAGTGTTAGTGGACCTCTTACATGGTGCCCAAATAGGGGTTCAAAGGGGCTGAAGCCCACTCCTTTCTGGGACACCTCCCTGTAAGCAAAAAGGAGGCAAGTTAACAGGACATCCCATCTCCTGAGGTTTTCAGGGAGTCCCATTATCATTCCTTTGAGAGTTTTATTAAACCTCTCTACCAGTCCATTAGTCTGTGGATGATAAGGTGTGGTGAATTGTTATGTTACACCACATTCCTTCCACATAGCCTTCAAGTATGCAGACATAAAGTTGCTACCCCTGTCTGATACGACCTCTTTTGGGAAACCCACTCTGGAAAAGATTCCCAGGAGGGCTTTTGCCACTGCAGGTGCTGTAGTGGTCCTTAGAGGAATTGCTTCAGGATATCTTGTGGCATGGTCCACAACCACCAAGATAAACCTATTGCCTGAAGCAGTAGGAGGGTCAAGGGGGCCAACTATGTCAATCCCTACCCTTTCAAAGGGGACCCCAACCACAGGTAGTGGAATGAGGGGAGCCTTTGGTGTGCCACCAGTCTTGCCACTGGCTTGGCAGGTCACACAAGACTTACAAAAATCTTTTGTGTCCTCTGACATCCTAGGCCAGTGAAACAGGGGGAAAAGCCTTTCCCATGTTTTGATCTGGCCCAAATGCCCAGCCAAAGGAATGTCATGTGCCAGAGTTGGGAGGAACTCTCTGTACTGCAGGGGAATGACCAATCTCCTGACTACTCCAGGTTTTGGGTCCCTTGCCTCTGTGTACAAGAGGTTGTCCTCCTAGTAAACTCTATGTGAGTCACTGACATCCCCATTTTGCTGCTTGACAGCTTGCTGTCTGAGACCCTCTAATGTGGGACAGGATTGCTGTGCCACACTCAGCTCTTCCCTGGCAGGCCCCCTTCCACCCAAAAGCTCAGCAGTGTCTGCTGCCAGCTCATCTGGTGGAGGTTCTGCACAGGGAGGGAATTATTCTTCCTCAGAAGGAGAATCATCTGTAGAGGGAGGGATAGTGGGTAGGGATTTACCCTTGCTACCCCTAGGTTTAGGGAGCACTTGGTCTATTGTTCCAGGATCCAAGTCACCCTGTCCTTTTTGCTTTTTGGCCTGAGCCCTTGTCAAAGCAAAAATATGCCCAGCAATGCCCTGCATTGCTGCATGAGCCTCCAACTCCACTTCTGCCCAAGCTGATGTCTCTAAATCATTTCCTAGTAGACAGTCTACAGGTAAATCTCAAGCAACCACAACTTTCTTTGGACCAGTAAACCCCCCCCCCCCACCCCCCCAGTTGAGATTCACAACAGCCATGGGGTGGCTAAGAGTGTTGTTATGAGCGTCTGTCACTTGGTACTGGTGACCAAGTAGGTGTTGTTCAGGGTGTACCAGTTTCTCTATTGCCATAGTAACACTGGCACCTGTGTCTCTTTAGGCCTGAACCTCAACACCATTGATTAGGGGAAGTTGCTTGTACTTATCCATATTAAGGGGACAAGCAACCAAGGTGGCCAAATCAATGGCACCTTCAGAGACTAACACAGCCTCTGTGGTCTCCCTAACAAGACCAACCCCAACTAAATTACCAAAAGTGAGCCCAGCTACTTCCTTGGATTGGCTATTAGTAGGTTTGCTCCCACCACCACTGCTATTACTAGGGGCACCAGAGGTTGCAGTAGGGGTTGTGGTAGTGGGAGGTTTGGTGTTTTTCTTTGGACAACTGGCATCAGTTGTCCAATGGCCTTTTACTTTACTTAAATAACACCAAGGCTTTTTTACTTGATTTGAAGAGGATTTGGACCCACCACCCCCACCAGAGGATTTTTGTGGGATTGATGAAGACTCATTTTTAGATTTGTCCCCACCCTTGTCAGAAGACTTACCATCTTTCTTCTTTCCATCCTTGTCACCCCCTGTATGAACGTTTCTGTTCACTCTTGTTCTGACCCATTTGTCTGCCTTATTTCCCAATTCTTGTGAAGAGATCAGATCTGAGTCCACTAGATATTGGTGTAACAAGTCAGACACACAGTTATTCAGAATATGCTCTCTCAGAATAAGATTATACAGGCTTTCATAGTCAGAAACTTTACTGCCATGTAACTACCCCTCCAAGGCCTTCACTGAACAGTCAACAAAGTCTATCCAGTCTTGTGAGGACTCTTTTCTGGTGTCTCTGAACTTAATCCTGTATTGTTCAGTGGTTAAGCCAAATCCATCCAAGAGTGCATCCTTCAAAACTGCAAAATTGTTAGCATCACTTTCTCTAACAGTAAGGAGCCTATCCCTACCCTTTCCATTGAAAGATAGCCACAATATAGCAGCCCACTGCCTTTGAGGGACCCCCTGTACCATACAGGCCCTCTCAAGTGCAGCAAACCACTTGTTAATGTCATCCCCCTCCTTGTAAGGGGGAACTATCTTGTGCAGATTCCTGGAATCATGCTCTCTCACAGGATTACTATCAGGAATACTGCTGCTGCCACCATGGGGTCCTAACCCCAATCTCTGTCTCTCCTTCTCCAGGTCTAGGGATTCCCCTTCTAGAGCCAGCTGTTGCTGTTTAAGCTTCAGTCTGGTCTCTTCCACTCTCAACATTTTGAGTTCCCTTTCTAACATGTTGTCTTCAGGGTGGGTGGGTTGGGAATGCTTGGACACTGAGGATAAATTGGAACCAACAGAGGGAGATCTGTCCCTAACTGCTTGGACTCTAACAACCTGGCCTCCAGGAATAAAAACATCCCTACTATGATGGGAGCTCCTATTACTACCAGCATTGCTCTGAGGTCTGCTGAGGGGCAGATTTGAAATAGAACCCTCCACACCTCCCTCAAGGGGTTCCCCTGAGTCAGAATGTGAGCTATCTACTAACTTCTCAGTTGAAGTGCCTGCTAGGGACTTATCATTCTCAATGAACAGGTTAAATAGAAATTCTCTTGAAGGGTTCTTTCCTATCACTAAACCTCTATCAATGCAGAGACTCCTTAGGCTCTTGAAGTTTAAATTGTCATAAGTTGTATTGACCATTTTAAGAGCAGTTCCTACATCAGACATGATAGAAGAAGGTTTAGAGACAGTGAGAAGAGAGAAAAAGTTTCAGGACTTTTTAAAGAACAGAAAAAAAAAACTTTTTCAAACTTTTTGAAACTTTTAGAAGTTTAGAAGTACTTTTCAGCACTTAGCAGAAAGTTTAAGAGAAGAAAAGAAAAACTTTTTGGTTAGGTGTACATACACTGAACTTGTTTTGTATATTATTCTCTTATGAAAAGTACACAATGACAAAGTGGTAAGTAGTTACAAGTACTTATCCCACCACTGCACAACCAATGTAGGAGGCTGGCCTGACTTGTAGTGGGTACCAGAGGTACTTACACCTTGTGCCAGGTCCAGTTATCCCTTATTAGTGTAGAAGAGGTGTTTCTAGCAGCTTAGGCTGATAGAAGGTAGCTATGGCAAAGCAGCTTAGGCTGAACTAGGAGGCATGTAAAGCTCCTACTATACCACTGGTGTCAAATGCCCAATACCATAAGAAAACACAAAACACAGATAAACTAAAAATAAAGGTACTTTATTTTTATGACAATATGCCAAAAGTATCTCAGTGAGTACCCTCAGTGTGAGGATGAGAAATATACACAAGATATATGTACACATACCACAATTATGCAGGTATTAGCAAAAGAAAGTAATGCAAGCAATGTAAAGTTACAGTAGATTGCAATAGGAGCACATAGGTATAGGGGCAACACAAACCATACACTCCAAAAGTGGGATGCGAACCACAAATGGACCCCAAACCTATGTGAGCTTGTAGAGGGTCGCTTGGACTGTAGGAAAACAGTGAGGGTTAGAAAAATAGCCCACCCCAAGACCCTGTAAGGTAGGTGTAAAGTACACCTACAACCCCCAGAGAGCACAGAAGTCGTGATAGGGGGATCCTGCAAGGAAAACCAACACCAGCAATGCAACAACTGTGGATTTGCAGACCTGAGTACCTGTAAGACAAGGGGACCAAGTCCAATAGTCGCCACAGTGTCGAGAGTGGGCAGGAGCCCAGGAAATGCCAGCTGAGGGTGTAAAGAAGCTGCCACCAGATGGAAGAAGCTTGGTGTTTTGCAAGAACGAAGAGGACTAGGAACTTTCCCTTTGGAGGATGGATGTCCCACGTCGTGAAGAAGCTTGCAGAGGTGTTCCCACGCAGAAAGACCGCAAACAAGCCTTGCTAACTGCAAGGGTCGCGGTTAGGGTTTTTGGATGCTGCTGTAGCCCAGGAGGGACCAGGATGTCGCCACTTGGATGAGGAGACAAAGGGGGCGCCCAGCAAGTCAGGGGGCCTCATAGAAGCAGGCAGCACCCGCAGAAGTACATGAGCAGGCACTTGGAAGAAGAGTGAACCAGAGTCCACACAAAGTCACAAAAGGGAGCCCCACAACGTTGGAGGACAACTCAGAAGGTTGTGCATTGCACGTTAGAGTGTCGGGGACCCAGGCTTGGCTGTGCATGAAGGAAATCATGGAAGAGTGCACAGGGCCTGGAGCAGCTGCAAATCATGCGGTACCCAGCAATGCAGTCTACCGTGGGGAGGCAAGGACTTACCTCCACCAAACTTGGACTGAAGAGTCACTGGACTGTGGGAGTCACTTGGACAGAGTTGCTGAGTTCCAGGGACCACGCTCGTTGTGCTGAGAGGGGACCGTGAGCACCGGTGATGCAGTCTTTTGTTGCCTGCGGTTGCAGGGGGAAGATTCCGTCGACCCACAGGAGATTTCTTCAGAGCTCCTGGTGCAAGAAAGAAGCAGGCTACCCCCAGAGCATGCACCACCTGGAAACAGTCGAGAAAGCCGGCAGGATGAAGCGATACAAGGTTGCTAGTAGTCGTCTTGCTACTTTGTTGCGGTTTTGCAGGCGTCCTGAGCAGTCAGCTGTCGATCCTTTGGCAGAAGGTGAAGAGGGAGATGCAGAGGAACTCTGGTGAGCTCTTGCATTCGTTATCTGGTGAGATTCCCAAAGCAGAGACCCTAAATAGCCAGAAAAGGAGGTTTGGCTACCTAGGAAGGAGGATTGGCTACTAAGAGAGGTAAAAGCCTGTCAGAAGGAGTCTCTAACATCACCTGCACGCACTGGCCACTCAGAGAAGGCCCGTGTGCCAGCAACACCTCTGTTTCCAAGATGGCAGAGGTCTGGGGCACACTGGAGGAGCTCTGGGCACCTCTCCTGGGAGGTGCAGGTCAGGGGAGTGGTCACTCCCCTTTCCTTTGTCCAGTTTCGCGCCAGAGCAGGGCTGGGGGATTTCTGAACCGGTGTAGACTGGCCTATGCAGAGATGGGCAGCATCTGTCCCCATCAAAGCATTTCCAGAGACTGGGGGAAGCTACTCCTCCCCAGCCTGCACACCTATTTCCAGAGGGAGAGGGTGTTACACCCTCTCTCAGAGGAAATCCTTTGTTCTGCCTTCCTGGGCCAGGGCTGTCTGGACCCCAGGAGGGCAAAAACCTGTCTGAGGGGTTGGCAGCAGCAGCAGCTGCAGTGGAGACCCCGGAAAGGCAGTTTGGCAGTTCCCGGGTTCTGTGCTAGAGATCCGGGGGATCATGGAATTGTCTCCCCAATGCCAGAATGACATTGGGGTGATAATTCCATGATCTTAGACATGTTACATGGCCATGTTCGGAGTTATCATTGTGACGCTATACATAGGTAGTGACCTATGTATAGTCCACGCTTGTAATGGTGTCCCCGCACTCACAAAGTCCGGGGAATTTGCCCTGAACAATGTGGGGGCACCTTGGCTAGTGCCAGGGTGCCCACACACTAAGTAACTTTGCACCCAATCTTCACCAGGTGAAGGTTAGACATATAGGTGACTTATAAGTTACTTAAGTGCAGTGGTAAATGGCTGTGAAATAACGTGGACGTTATTTCACTCAGGCTGCACTGGCAGGCCTGTGTAAAAATTGTCAGAACTCCCTATGGGTGGCAAAAAAAATGCTGCAGCCCATAGGGATCTCCTGGAACCCCAATACCCCGGGTACTTCAGTACCATATACTAGGGAATTATATGGGTGTTCCAGTATGCCAATGTGAATTGGTGAAATTGGTCATTAGCCTGTTAGTGACAATTTGGAAAGCAGAGAGAGCATAACCACTGAGGTTCTGGTTAGCAGAGCCTCAGTGAGACAGTTAGTCATCACACAGGGAACACATACAGGGCACATACTTATGAGCACTGGGGCCCTGCCTGGCAGGGTCCCAGTAAAACATAGACTAAAACAACATATATACAGTGAAATGCCAGGCAAGATGGTACTTTCCTACAGGCCGCAACACAGGAGCCGGCTCCAAATGGAGCCGGCGGTGTTGCGGCCGTGCAACGGGTGCAGTTGAAAAGTGACAGTGACAGTGAAAAGCTGCACAGGGCCGTGGCAGGGGGCTCCTGCACTGCCCATGCCAGTGGCATGGGCAGTGCAGGGGCACCCAGTGGCCCTGCGACTCCCCTTTCCGCCAGACTTTTCATGGCGGTGCAAACCGCCATGAAAAGGCTGGTGGGAGGGGGACTCGTAATCCCCTAGGCAGCGCTGCAAGCAGCGCTAGCGTGGAGGATTACCCCCACCGGGACTAAAGTGGCAGGAAACCGCTGGTCCCGGCGGTGCAACTGCGGCACTTCTGCCATGGTCGTAATACCATGGATTTCACCGCCAGCCTGCTGGTGGTGAAATCCGCCACAACAACTCTTTGACCGCCAGGGTTGTAATGACCCCCTATGTCTCTAATCCATGTACAGATTTTAAAAGATGACGCAGTGCGCAGTATGTGATGTAGTGTCCTGATGAAGGTGGTTGGCAATATTGTGAATGTATTTGAAAATACAAGTCCACCGAAACGCGTATCAGCAGTTCTGATGGCAGTTTTGATATTCCACTAAGACACATTAAAGACGTTTTATCAATTAGCAAAAAGGAGGATTTATTAATGGACGAAGAAGCATTTTTTGATGAGAACTTTAATTTTTTTTTTTAACCTACTGAATTTAGCTACTATAGCTAGAACTTATATACTCATTATAAGCAAAGCCTTACTATTGGGGAGAATTTTCTAATATAATGTTTTTGCATATGGGTGTGATGTCTTATTTTGTTATTTATATTATATTTAAATTTGAGATTGTTTGACATAGACTTGTTGATTGTAAATATTTTTGTATATTAATTTGTTTGTCTTTCGAGTGTCTCAGTATTTGTTTATATTTTTGTTTTTTGTGTACTTGATTGTCTGGAGTCTTTATATGTTGATTTACGTGTTTTGTGTTTTGAGGGTTTTCTGATTGGAGAGGTGTTTGAAGGTCTACTTTAGAAATTGTACAGTTTGAAAATAATGATGTATATATACACGTATGTATCTGTGTTTGGATTAATAAAGAATTTTGAATATCAGTAAAGGTCCTTTTTTTAAAACTAGTTTTGTTAAGGAATTAATAGGAGAGTGATGTACTGTTTACTCATTGAATGCAGGGAAAGGAACAGGTGTGAAAGAAAAGAGACACGAGGGGTGAACCAAGCACAGAACATTACCAACCCCCACCCACGCTGACCCCACAAACGGGTCAGTGCTACAACCCCACCCATCCCCAAATGCATTTCCCACAACATAATAGCGAACATTTTGAATGAAATCGTCCAATGGGGCGTCACATAGGCCATCCAAGAAATATCCCAGGCGGGATCGAAGAGCAGGTGGACCAACAATGAAGGAGATATAGCAGAACAGCCTGCCCTGTCAGTTCAACCAACTACAAAATTGCAGGCCGCGCTGCACCGGGCAAGGTCACACGGGGCCTAAACAGAAGAATGTATTTAGTCCTTGTCAACCTCCCTCTCTGCCAGCGGCCCGCGGGCTCTCCGACAGCGCTTTTTTAGGGACAGATGTTGCGTATTTAGTAGCCAGTTTCTGGTCCGTAAAGAAATGCAGCTTGCCCCTATGTTGTACTCGCAGCTTAGCCGGGTAAATGAGGGACCATTTAGCATCAGTCTGGCTCTGAGTGTGTTTGACTGGCAAGAAGGACTTACAGGCAGCCTGCACCCCAGGAGTGTAGTCAGCGAAGATGCTCAGTTCAGTGTTATACACCACAGGCCTGCACTCCCTGGCCAGTCGAAGTATTGTGTCCCTGTCTCTATCGTTCAGTAATCGTACAGTAATAGGGTGTGCAGGGGTCCCCGGCAGAGGCTGCGGCCCCAGGGATCTGTGGGCCCTCTCCACCACTAACACCTGGGAGAGCTCACCAAGGAATAGCGCAGAGAGCATGGTTTCGACAAAGTCCTCTATGTGCCCCATGGCCGTGGACTCAGGAAGGTCCAAAATGCAAATGTTATTACAGCGAGACCGGGCCTGAAAATCCTTGCTTTTATTCCGGATCACCTCCAGCACACGCTCCAAGTGCAGCAACTACTCTCCGTCTCCACGGCGACCATCCTCCAAGTCCGAAGTGCGTGACTCCAGCTGCTCAAAGCGGGAGTCGTGACCATCTACCCGTTCCTTTAAACGATCCATTGCCTCCGCTAGATGGTCAAGCTTGGCTCAATGCTAGCAAGGCTATTCTTGAGGTTTAAAAACATAGCCTTCACAGAGGACACAGATGTCTCCCCCTCAGGCGGCAGGTCATCCACCAACCTACTGGCTGAGACGCTTTTCTTTTTCCCACCCTCAAAAGTGAGCTTATGCTGCTTCTGGTCAGCTTTCCCCACCCTCTTCGCAGCCGACCAGGCAGGCGACCAACAGGCCACCACCGCTCTTCTCCAGTAGACGTCAGCCCAGCAGTGAGGCCCCCTGAAGACAGAATCTCCACACAGGAGCCCACTCCTGCTGGCTGCCCACCTCACAACAAGGCAGGAGGAAGGAGAAGGGGCGCCGGGCACCAAAGCCAGGCCTGCGTGTGTCACCACACAGCCGGTCGTAGTCTCAAAAGTCAATTGAAGCAGCCCAAAACAGCACCCCTTCCAACTACTGGGCCACGCGGCTTGAGTGCGCCACCAAACAGGCCCCACAGGTCGTCAACAGTGGGGTCCCAGGAGAAGTAAAAAAGAATTAAAAAGGAGGGAGGGGGGCAGGGGAAGGATTGTAGGAAAGTACCATCTTGCTTGATATGTTATCCCCATTTTAACCTGTATGTCGGTATGTTTTTGCCTAACTCACTGGGATCCTACTGGTCAGGACCCCAGTGCTCACAGTTTATGGCATAATGCGTGTGTTATGTATAGTGTATGACTGTGTCACTGAGGCTCTCCTAACCAGAACCTCAGTGCTTATGTTCTCTCCGCTTTTAAATTTGTCACTGTAGGCTAGTGACTTCAACTACCAATTTCAATTGGCACACTGGACCCCCCTTATAAGTCCCTAGTATATAGTACCTAGGTAGCCAGGGCATTGGGGTTCCAGGAGATTCTTATGGACTGCAGCATTTCTTTTGCCACCCATAAGGAGCTCAGACAAACCCTTCCACCGGCCTTCCATTGCAGCATGCGTGAAACTGTGCACACACTATTTCACAGCCATTGCCACTGCACTTAAGTAACTTACAAGTCACTTAAATGTCTAACCTTCATTTGCTGAAGGTTAGGTGCAAAGTTACTAAGTGTGAGGGCACTCTTGCACTAGCACAGTTTGCCCCACATAGTTCAGGGCCAATTCCGAGGCCTGTGTGAGTGAGGGGGACGCCATTACACGTGTGCACTACCTATAGGTCAATACCTATCTGTAGCTTCACAATGGTAACTATGAATATAGCCATGTAAGGTGTCTAGTTCATGGAATTGTCCCCCCATTCCAAATCTGGTATTGAGGAGCCAATTCCATGCATCCTGTGGGCTCCATTATGGACCCCCAGTACTGCCAAACCAGCTGTCTGAGACTTGCAATGCAGCTATAGCTGCTGTCACCTCACAGACAGGGTTTTGCCCTCCTGGGGTCTGAGCAGCTCAGTCCCAGGAAGGCAGAACAAAGCATTTCCTTTGGGAGGAGGATTTTACACCCTCTCCCTTTGGAAGTAGGTGTAACAGGCTGGGAGGAGTAGCCTCCCCCAGTCTCTGGAAATGCTTTGAAGGGCACAGATGGTGCCCTCCTTGCCTAAGCCAGTTTACACCCGTTCAGGGACCACTTGCCCCTGCTCTGTCATGAAACTAGACAAAGGAAAGGTGATTGACCACTCCCCTGTCCATCACCACCCTAGGGGTGGTGCCCAGAGCTCCTCCAGTGTGTTCCAGACTTCAGCCATCTTGCTTTGCAAGGTGTGGGGGCACTCTGGAGGGCTCTGAGTAACCAGTGCCAGCAGATGACGTCAGAGACCCCTCCTGATAGGTCCTTACCTGGAAAAGTAGCCAATCCCCCTCTCAGGGCTATTTAGGGTCTCTCCTGTGGGTTCTCTTCAGATTCAACTTGCATTTTTCCAGCAGGAATCCTCTGCAACTACTACTTCATCCTCTGACCTCGGATCAACTGCAGACTGCTCCAGGAACCGCTCTGACAGCAACAAAGTATCCAGAAGAGCTACTTTTCCTCTGCAACTTCAGCTCCAGCCAGCGACTGCAACAGTTTCCACGGTGTGCACACTCTGGGGACTCCCTGTCTTCACCCTGCACCAGAAGGACCGAAGACATTTCCTGTGAAGTGACAGAGTCACTTTCCTGCTCACGCAGGCACCTTCTAAGTCGATGACCGACCAGTTCTCTTGGACTTCTCTCCTAGTGACGAGCGTGCTCCTTGGAACACAGAGGGTGGACCCCATCAACACAGACTATCCTGAGGTCCTACTGCCCCAATTTGGAAGAAGTAAAACCTTGCCTTCCCCGAGAACGACAGTACCGTGTCTTCTTCACCTCCTGAGGCCTCTGTACACTATTTGCAAAATTCCTTCATGCACAGCCTGGCCCAGGTCCCCAGCACTCTATCCTGCGACGCTCAACTCGCTGAGTTGTTCTCCGGCGGCGTGGGACCTTCCTTTGTAGTGCTGCACCAACCGCATTTTGCACCTCCTTTGTCCCCATGTACTGGGACTCCTGTGGGTGCTATCTGATGTCCTGAGTGCTCTCTGAAGGGCTGAGAGCCCCCTCTTCCTCCTCACACAGAGTTGAAGCCCCCAGGTCCTTCCTGGGTCCAGATAGCGCCAACTTGATGCAAAACGCGACTTCGCCAGAACCAAGGCTTGTTGGAGGACTCCAGCCCCAAAACTCACCTGCATCCAACTCCTCTCCATGGGACATCCAGTGCATTATGTAGGAACCCACTGACATCTTCCTTGGGTGCATTTTTGCAGTCTTCGTCCAACCAGGGACTCTTCTTTTGCAACCTCTTCTAGGTTGGCAGGGGCTCCTGTCCTTCCTGGAACTTCTTTTGACTTCTGGACTAGGCCTCCTTCCTTTGCAGGTCGTCAGGTCCAGAAATTCACCATTTGTTGTTTGCAGTCTTGGGTGGCTCTTGCAATAACTCTAGTCACGGCTTGTAGTGTGTGTCCTAAGGAAACTTGCAGTACTTTACTCCTGTTTTTCTGGGCTCTGGGGTGGGGAAATTTACTTACATTTACTGTATTCTTACTCTCCCAGCGATTCTGCACACACTACTCCTGTCTAGTGGGGAATTCCTGATTCACATTCCACTTTCTTAGTATATGGTTTGTACTGCCCCTAGACCTATTTTCTCCTATTGCATTCTATAGCATTTCCTATTATTTGCGCTATCTTATGTCTAATTACTTACCTTATTTTGGTGTCTAGTGTATATATTGTGTATAATACTTACCTCCATAAGGAGTATTGCCTCTAAGATATTTTTGGCCTTGTGTCACCCAAATAAACTACCTTTATTTTTAGTAACACTGAGTATTGTCTTTACTTGTGTATACGTACTTTGTAACTATACGTGGTATTGCAGGAGCTTTGCATGTCTCCTAGTTCGGCTGAAACTGCTCTGCTATAGCTACCTCTATCTGCCTAAGCTGCTAGAACACTACTACAATTCATTGATAAGGGATAACTGGACCTGGTGTAAGTACCCGAGGTACCCACTACAAATCAGGCCACCCTCCTAACAGGTATCCACATCCCCAGATGGCGCAAAGGGCCCCCACAGTCATAGGGCACCAGCAACCCCCCCCCCCCCAGTTTGCCAGAACACAAGAGGAGAGCGATGAGAGGCCCCCAGCCTCCAGAGCTGGTACGATCCAGCGCCCCCGCAGGAGGAGCTCTGAGCACCACCCCTGGGGTGGTGATGGACAGGGGAGTGGTCACTCCCCTTTCCTTTGTCTAGTTTCGCACAAGAGCAGGGACTGGGGGTCCCTGAATCAGTGAAGATTGGATTATGCAAGGAGGGCACCATCTGTGCCCTTCAAAGCATTTCCAGAGGGTTGGGGAGACTACGCCTCCCAAGCCTGTAACACCTAGTTTCAAAGGGAGAGGGTGTAACACCCCTCTCCCAAAGGAAATCCTTTGCTCTGCCTTCCTGGGCTTAAGCTGCTCAAGCAACAGGAGGGCAGAAACCTGCCTGAGAGGTGGCAGCAGCTGGGGCTGCCTGGAAAACCTAAGAAGCCTGTAATGGCAATACGGGGGGTCCTCTAAGGAACCCCCAGAGTACATGGAATCATACAACCAATGCCTGCAAAAGCATTGGGGTATGATTCCAACATGTTTGATACCAAACATGCCTATGTTCGGAGTTACCATTATGTAGCTTGACATAAGTAGTGACCTATGCCCAGTACACGCGTAAAATGGCTTCCCCACACTCATGAAGTCCAGGAAAAGGGTCCTGGAGGTCGTGGGGGCACCTCTGCTAGTGCAGGGGTGGCCTCACACACAGGTACTCTGCACCCTGCCATCAGGGATGAAGGGCCTGCTATAGGGGTGACTTATAAGTGACCTGTTGTAGTGTAAATGGCAGTGAAAGGGTCCATGCACCTTTTCACGCAGGGTGCAATGGCAGTCCTACAGAAGCCTTTGCATGGGCTCCCAATAGGTGGCCAAAAGAAATGCTGCAGCCCATAGTGATCCCCTGGAACCCCAATGCCTGGGTACCTAGGTGCCATATACTAGGGACCTATAAGGGGGCCCCAGTGTGCCAATATTGGGTGAAATACTGGGTGACCAGTATGCAATGACAACATTTAGGGGGTCATTACAACATTGGCGGTAAAAGGCGCTTACCGCCGTGCAGAAGACCGCCAATACACCGCCGCGGCCGCGGAATTCCGCCACAGCTATTATGACACACATACCGTAAACTGCCGAAATTCAGACACCCACACAAGTCCGCCACACCAAAGGTCAGTGTTAAACTGGTGAAAACAAAACCTCCACCGTCACACCAACAGAAACACGCCCATGCTATCACGACCTACGAATCCACGTGGCGGTCTTTCAACCGCCGTATTCCATTGGCGGTGCACACCGCCGCGCTCAAAATACACACACATCTCCAAAACACCGCCACATTGGACAATTCGAAATACACACACCTGATACACATACAAACACCACTCCCACACACCCAACACAATATAAAACACACACCCACATCACCCACAAACCCCTACGACCAGAAATTTTGAAGAAGCCGAGAGACAGAGAGCACAGCAATTGAGAACCCCACCACACAGAGGCACACAAAACCATCACCCATACAACATTCCAGGCACAAAACACCACACGCCACCACACATCACCACACTCATCAAAACATACACCACCCCACACATCACCCACACCACCCCACGTCACGGCAAAGACACCCCAGGTTTTCCGAGGAGGAGCTCAGGGTTATGGTGGAGGAAATCACAGCTATTTGGCTCACAGGTGCAGTACACCTCCATAGCCAGGAAGATGGAGCTATGGCGCAGAATCGTGGACAGGGTCAACGCTGTGGGACAGCATCCAAGAAATCGGGAGGACATCAGGAAGAGGTGGAACGACCTACGGGGGAAGGTGCGTTCTGTGGTCTCCAGGCACAACATCGCGATTCAGCGGACTGGCGGCGGACCCCCACCTCCTCCCCCACAACTAACAACATGGGAGGAGCAAGTCTTGACCATCATGCAACCAGAGGGCCTCGGAGGAGTCGGTGGAGGAATGGACACTGGTAAGTCAAATCTTAACTATCATATCCCCCACCCTACCTGCATGCTATCACACATCCCCACCCTCACCCCCTCCCCTATCACTCCAACACCTCACTAATGTACTAATAACACAAACCACACATCCCAACACCAAGCCCTGCATGCAACAACTAAGCATGGCCCTCACTAAAGCATGCTCACTGCACATACCCATAACAACCCCTAACCATCATCATACAAACCCCCACACAGGAATGCTTGCACTGGGGTACACGCACACCCACCCATTGCACACCATGACACACACACATGCAATAATCATGCTCTTATACCCCTGCAGGACCACTACGGAACGTCACCACACAGGAGGGTCCAGACATCTCCACTCCACCCACAGAAGAGACCCACAGTGACGACAGCAGCTCTGGCCAACTGGATCCAGATGACCAGCCCGGACCATCGTGGGCCTCGGGACAGTCGGTTCCCCTCGCACAGGCACAGCCCAACACTGACCTTCCACCCTCAGGTAACACCAGCACAGCACCCACCCAGCGGGCCCATACCTCAGTCCCCAGGACACGTCAATCAGCGGTGTGTCCACCACTACAGGGAACCCAGGCTAACCCACCACCCCAACAACAACAGGGACCTGGGAGCAGTGGTAGTGGGCACACAGTCCAGGGGACGGAGGCCCAGGAACACAGGGAAACTGGGAGGGCTGCTGTGCGACAGGGGGCGGACAGGCCAAGGGAACCCACCCTCCACGAGGCCCACTCCTCCATCATGGGAGCATACCACCACTCCCAGGAGACGATGGCTACGGTCCTGGCCAAGTTTCAGGAGACCCAGCGCCTGCAGGAGGAACAGTATTTGGGGTTCAGGGAGGAGCTCAGAACCATCAGCTCCGCCCTGGGCACTATCGTAGGGGTGCTGAAGGACATACAAAAGACCATGAGGGACACCGTGGCACTCCAGCAGGCCCCTGACACTAGCATGGACGATGAACTGCCCACCACCTCCGCCGGCGCTAGTGGACAGGACGCCCCGCCACAGGACCACCACACCAGCACCCCACCTCCTGCAGACGGACAACCACCCCGCAAGCGGTCCCTGAGATCCAGGAACAGGACAGAGCACGATGGCAAGACCCCCGCCAGGAAATGATACCACCCTGATTGTCCTCCCACTGTCCCACTTTGTTACCCTGTCCAGATTGGAACTGCCCCAGCTCCACTTCCTATGCCCATATGGGCAGTGCACCTGTGTGACTAATAGCCTGGACTCTGGCATGGACATTCCTCCACCATCACCCCTCACCATTTTGCCACCCCCTCCAATAATTAGCACTTCAATAAACACCCTTGAACCACAAAACAATCTGGAGTCAGTCTGTGATTTTGAAAATTTGTATTAGCAATGACAGTGTCAAAATGCGTTTTCAATTGTAATGCCAACATACCTATGTCACACATCACAAGCCCATGAAGGATGCAAGCAGATGACACACGTTGGTAACCACACCTGTGAAACCGTAATGGAAAGGTACAACCCAGTTACCAAATACTGCTACTAATTGACAGACAGGATAGAGGTAGAAGTGTGAAAGTGAATGTAATAGTAAAAAAAAATGTTCTCACCTGTGTGTCACTGGAAATATTGCTGTATGACTGACTCCCTGTTGTCTATGTCCTCTTCCTCAGCTTCCTCCTCATCACTGTCCACAGGCTCCACAGCTGCCACAACACGATCATCTGGACCATCCTCCTGTAGAAAAGGCACCTGGCGTCGCAAAGCAAGATTGTGAAGCATCGAGCAGGCGATGATGATCTGGCACACCTTCCTTGGTGAGTAGAATAGGGAACCACCTGTCATATGGAGGCACCTGAACCTGGCCTTCAGGAGGCCAAAGGTGCGTTCGATCACCCTCCTTATCCGCCCATGGGCCTCACTGTAGCGTTCCTCTGCCTTGGTCCTGGGATTCCTCACTGGGGTCAATAGCCATGACAGGTTGGGGTAACCAGAGTCCCCTAATAGCCACACCCGGTGCCTCTGGAGCTGACCCATCATATAAGGGATGCTGCTATTCCGCAGGATGTAGGCGTCATGCACTGAGCCAGGGAACATAACATTTACCTGGGAGATGTACTGGTCTGCCAAACATACCATCTGTACATTCATGGAATGATAACTCTTCCGGTTCCTGTACACCTGTTCACTCCTGTGGGGGGGACCAGAGCTACATGGGTGCCATCAATAGCACCTATGATGTTGGGGTTATGTCCGAGGGCATAGAAGTCACCTTTGACTGTAGCCAAATCCTTCACCTAAGGGAAAACGATGTAGCTCCTTACGTGTTTCAGCAGGGCAGACAACACTCTGGACAACACGTTGGAAAACATAGGCTGGGACATCCCTGATGCCATGGCCACAGTTGTTTGAAATGATCCACTTGCAAGGAAATGGAACACTGATAGCACCTGCACTTCAGGGGATATTCCTGTGGGATGGCGGATTGGTGAGATCAGGTCTGGCTCCAACTGGGTACACAGTTCCTGGATTGTGGCACGGTTAAACCTGTAGGTAATGATTAAATGTCGCTCCTCCATTGTTAACAGGTCCACCAGCGGTCGGTACACCGGAGGATTCTGCCATCTCTTCAAATGTCCCAGCTGACGGTGCCTAAGGACAACAGCGACCACAGAGTCAACAAATTTCCAGGTATGTACCCACAGCTACACAGAACACGACACCAAATTCAAAACTCTTCCTGTATGTGTGTTGAGTGTAGGCCTAGGTATGTGTGACGCAGTAGTAAATGAAGCCATGTGGGCCCCTGAAATGGCAGCTGCCTGACCTCTAAACTGGGACAATGGGATGTGAGGTTACTGTGCTGGCGTTGTACACCATTGCGGTAGGCGGTTGTAGACCGTGGCGCAATGCTGTATTGGTTAACATTGGACCCTATGGGTCCCAGGAGCCAATGATGAAGTGCGCTGGCGGTGATGATACGCACCGCCGCGGACGTGACCGCCATTTTCTACCTGTTCAATCACTCGATACCTGATCTTCGACAGGAGAGGACCTACACTGCAAGTGCTGCTGTGACCTCGGTCTGGAAGAGACAATGGCTGCTGCGTCTGGGGAAAGGGCCCCTGCCTTCACTGCTCAGGAGTTGGAGAAGCTAGTCGACTGGTCCTCCCCAGTACACGCTACTCTACGGTCCTCCAGACCAACAGGTAAGTACACAGGGAGCATGTTGTATGGGCTATGCTGGGTGGAGAGGGCTGGATGTCAGTAGGAAGGCGGCAGAGTTCAGCGAACATTAAGGACTGTGAATGCAAGTGCCACATGGCAAGGGTAGGGATGGGGGCCACTCACTTCGACGGTGCAGTTGGTAATGACTTCTATTCTTCCCCTGTACATGTCATGTAGGTCAGCGCCCACCAGAAGAAGGACATTTGGCGTGCCATCGCCAAGGACGTCCGGACTCTGTGGGTCCACCAGAGACGGGGCAACCACTGCCATAAAAGATGGGAGGACATTCCCCTGCTGGAGCAAGAAGACGGCGGAGGCTCAGCTGGGGATGGCCTCCCAACGTGGGAGGGGTGCCTGTCGCACCATGACCCCCCTGATGTTCCGGATCCTGGCGGTGGCCTACCCTGAGTTGGATGGGCACTTGAGGGCATCACGGCAGACACAAGGGGGTGAGTACACTCTCATTCTGCGGACTTTGTGTGCAGTAGAGGGGTATGGGTGGGGGAGGAGGGATGTGGGTTTCCCTAGGCCAGGGCGAGTTACGTAGGCTAGGCCCCTCCGGAATGCAGGCCATGTGGCACTCCACCCCACCTCTGTAGAGTGCCAAGTACAGGTATACATGCCCCTGTGTCATCTATGTGTGCAGATGACCATCATAGCCATGTAGGCCAGATCCCAGGAATTGCATCTGTAGAGGCCAAGAGCACGGCGTAGTGCAGGGGGCTGCTGTGTCTGTATTGTCCGCCAACTGTAGCGGTAAGCCATGCACTCAACCTGTCTTTCTTCTGTTGTCCCCCCTTTTTGTGCTCTCCCTGTTCTTGTGTGCATCAGCATCATCAGGCGGATGTACAGTGGCACCGGAGCATGAGGGAGCTGCATCCCACATGTCCATGGAGGGCCACAGACTCTGAATACACCAGTGGGACAGAGGGCGAGGGGAGCTTCACGTCGGTCACCGGATCACCAAACAGCGACACGGACTCGTCCACCGATGGGAGCTCCCTTGTGGTGGCGGCACCATCTGTGCCCCCCACTTCTACAGGGTACAGCTGCCACCCCCCCACCAGCAACGCCCTCCCAGCAGCCCCTCAGCCTTCGCTCCGTGCCTGCTCACACAGGAGGGTGGGCATCACCTTCGCCCCAGGCACCTCAGCCCCTGCCCCAGACACCCCTGCTGCCCTCAGTGAGGAGGCCATTGACCTCCTCAGGTCACTCACTGTTGGGCAGTCTACCATTGTGAATGCCATCCAGGTTGTAGAAAGGGAGTTGCAACACGGTAATGCATTCCTGGAGGGCATTCATTCTGGTCAGGCTGCCCTTCATCGAACCCTGCAATCTCTGGCCTCTGCACTGATGGCAGCCATTGTCCCTATGTCTAGCCTCCCCCCTCCAACTTCCTCCACCCAGACCCAGTCCCCTGTACCCCAGCCTATCCCAAGCACACCATCAGACAAGCATGCATACACCTCAACACACAAAAGTGGCTCAGGCAAACATAAGCACCACACAACCCACAGGCACTCAAACAAGCATCACCCACATACAGACACAACATCCACTGCCTCCACTGTGTCCCTCTCCTCGTCATCTCCCTCCTCCCTCCCAGTGTCGTCTACACTCTCACCTGCATGCACTACATCTACAGGCACTAGGACTCGCACCAGAACACCCAGCACCACACCCGGCTCACCTGCACTCACCACCCCCACTACCATTTACACGTCCCCTGTGTCCACTCCTAGTGTGTCTGTGACGCCCCCTCCCAAAGTACACAAACGTGGGCACCCACACACCCAACACCCATCCACCTCACGACAGCCTCCAGTACCTGCACCTGCACCCAAATCACCTAGAGTTACACCTCCTACAACCACCTCCTCTTCCTCCACTCCCAGACCCCCTCCAGCTACCCATCCCAGTGTTCGTCAGAAACTCTTCCTCAGCAATGTTGACCTCTTTGCCACCACCCCCACCCCTCCAATTCATAGGTCCCGTAATAGCGCCTCAGCCAAAAAAAGTCCAGAACCAGTGGTGCGTGTTAAAGGTGTGTGAAGTGCACCGGCCACCAGGGCAGCCAGTGTGACACGGAGCCAAAGCACTGCCAGTCCACCCTCTGTAAAGCACCTTAAGTTGGAAAGGGGCCGACGGGACAGGGTGAAGACTCCTGCCGGCAAAACTGCTCACAAGGGTCCCGGGGGGAGTGCTGAGTCAGCTGTGACTCCTCCCACGGTGGTGAAGGGGCAGAAGAAGTCTCCAAAGTCTGGTAAGAGCAGCACAGCAGAGAAGGCCGCCATCCTCCCCGCTGGCCGGGATGCCACCGCCAGCACTGTCGTCACTGGTCCGGATACCACCGCCAGAGTCAGTGCCCTGGAGGGCAGCAGTATCGTCACTGGTCTGGAGACCACCGCCAAAGTCAGTGCCCTGGAGGGCAGCAGTATTGTCACTGGTCCGGACACCACTGCCAGAGTCAGTGCCCTGGAGGGCAGCAGTATCGTCACTGGTCCAGAGACCACCGCCAGCGTCAGTGCCCTGGAGGGCAGCAGTATCGTCACTGGTCCGGAGACCACCGCCAAAGTCAGTGCCCTGGAGGGCAGCAGTATCATCACTGGTCTAGAGACCACCGCCAGAGTCAGTGCCCTAAGGGGGCAGCAGTATCGTCACTGGTCCAGAGACCACCGCCAGAGGCAGTGCCCTGGAGGGCAGCAGTATCGTCACTGGTCCGGAGACCACCGCCAGAGTCAGTGCCCTGGAGGGCCCCGGCAGTCACAGCCCCGCTGGGCAATGAGGGACCGTCATGCCACACACCAATGCACAGGTCAGAGACAGCAAAATCAAGCACCGCTGAACAGGGCAGAGACCGCCATGGCAAAGCACCGTTGAACAGGGCAGAGACCGCCATGGTGAAGACCGCTGAACAGGGCAGAGACCGCCATGGTGAAGACCGCTGAACAGGGCAAAGACCGCCATGGTGAAGACCGCTGAACAGGGCAAAGCACCGCTGAACAGGGCAAAGACCGCCATGGCAAAGCACCGCTGAACAGGGCAGAGACCGCCATGGTGAAGACCGCTGAACAGGGCAAAGCACCGCTGAACAGGGCAAAGACCGCCATGGCAAAGCACCGCTGAACAAGGCAGAGACCGCCATGGCAAAGCACCGCTGAACAGGGCAGAGACCGCCATGGTGAGGACCGCTGAACAGGGCAGAGACAGCAAAGGCAAGCACCACTGAATAGGGCAAAGACCGCCATGGCACAGCAGCGCTGAGCAGGGAAAAGACCGCCAAATCAAGCATCGTTAGCCCATATGCAGCTGTGACAGTGACGGAACAGGGACCGTCACGGGGAGCGTGATGCACTCTGGGCACCAGTCCCCCTCCAGAACAGTGGAGACTGTTATCCACTTGAGAGACTGTGGCTTTGCACTCCCCAGAATGGTACAGTGGGCAAACCACCCACTCTAGAGACTTGAGAAACTGTGGCTTTGCACTCCCCAGGATTGAACAGTGGGCAACCCACCCACTGTAGAGACTTGAGAGACTGTGGCTTTGCACTCCCCAGGATACATCAATGGGCATGGAGCCCCGTCGTGGATCTGGCGTGGTGCTTTAATCCGGCTGAGGTGCCCCCCCTTCCATTCCCCCTGAGGTGCCTGTTGTATTTCTATCTGATGCCCCTGCAGTGTTCTCTCCATTTGTGGACAGGTATCTAGTGTGGGCCTCGCCCATGCATTTTGGGCCCAGTGGTCCACGGACATTGATATGTGCATACCTGCACTGCTAATCGTAATGTATAAATTCAGGAATGTGTATATATCTGTATATATTTGGTTACTGTGGTTTGATACATTACAATGTTTGAACTGATTTCCTTTTGTCTTTGCATTCTTCCAGGGGGGTTGTGGGTTGTTACTGTGCTGTTTGGAAATGCATTGGTGTGTGTGTGTTGTAGTGGGTGAGGGTCGGGTTGGGGGTGGGGGTGTTGCGTGTGTGCCCCCCTGACTTTGACCTCCCCTCTCCCCTATGTCGGAGGTGCAGTACTCACCGTTGTCTTTGGCGCCTACGTTGCTGGTGATCGTAGAGGAGCAGGAAGACAAGCGCAGGGAGTATTTGTAGTCCCGGCTCCATGGTGGCCTCCTTCCTCGTGGAGTGTATTAAGGTGAGAGTTTTCCCATTGCAAAAGCTGTTTCCGCCGTGTTTTTATCCACGGTGAATCCGCTCCGGAAAAGGTGGCGGATTGGCGGGTTGTGATACTGTGGGCGGTGCATTGTCTCCCGCCTGTCTGTTGGTGGTGACCGCCGCGCTGCTTGTCTGTACCGCCATGGCGGGTGGAGTGTTAAAGTGGCTGTCTATGTTGGCGGTTTCCGCCACGGTCATAATTCCCTTTTTTTGTCCGCCGGCCTGTTTGCGGTATTACCGCAGCTTTAACACCGTCCGCCAGGGTTGTAATGACCCCCTAAGTCCATTTAGGGACTTATGCCAGAACTGGGCCAGAGTATCAGAACATAACCTCCTATTTGCAATGAGCCCATCACTACTTTTCATGTGATCTTAGAGAAGAAACCCTCTTTTATTGGATTTCTTTGGCAATATAGAAATAGAAGGGTCTCAGACGGCTTCCTCTTTTTCCGTATTGCATTATTGATTCAAAGCATAATTGGAGAGTTTACAGTTCCTGTCCCCTACCAAAATTACATGGGGAGGCTCGTCGTTGTTGAGATCAGTTTCATAAAGAAAAATACCTTATGTACAAGGGTATAATATATAGGCTCGGGAGGTATGTAAACATTCATCAATAGAAGGGGAGAAACGCCACTCAACACATCTGGGGGATGGAGAATTACCGCTATAAATAGATCTGATGGGTCTCTATAGCACTCATTCTTCCAGATATACCTATTAGTTATAAGGAATGCTACACCCCCCCTTGCATGTCCCGTTTTAGAAGGTTTAGCTATACAATCAAAGAAATAATAATCGGCACACTGTATCTCTGTGTTGCACAATGTCTCCTGGAGACAAACCACATCCATTTGTAAGGCACTTAATAACTGAAGCTTTTCCCTACTATTCTTTATGCCAGCAGCATCCCAGGAGACAATTTTTAGTTAATTGTTAATCCTGAGATCGAAGAGGACAGTAATTCATACGGGTGCTATTGGGACCCCGGGCAACATATTCCATCTCTGTATTTCCTTGTAGGTATTCAGATCCGACGGTACTATAGGTTCCCTATAAACCACCCTTCTGCCATTTTTTCCAAGGGATATTTGCAAGTCCTTGGTTTTGGTTCTTAAGGCTTCCCTGTTATGGAGGGACAAAGCCAAGTCTCTATTCTGAACATTACCCTGAGAAGAGTACTTGCCCTCCTCAAACCCACCCCTCTCTTCTAGAACAGGAAAAACATAAATTCCTCTATGTTGTGAACATTCGGCATTCTGTAAGATAGTTTTTACTATGTCCAACTTCTATTCTAAAAAAGAATGAAATCCTTGATTAAGTTCCAGCCCCTGTGCTTTGTAAAGAAATTAAATTTAAATATCTACTTTGAATTAAATTCAACATCTCAATATTCATAAAACAAGACAACAGTGCATGGTGATTCAGGAATAAATCCGAATCAGAGTGGGATAAAATCCAGCAAACTAGTTAACACATTTGACTGTATTTGCACATTAAAATCATGATTCTGGGGAACTCCAAGTCCATTCTTAGCATTATAAACCTCAAATGGAGGACTCATTGGGTTCAGGGAAAAAGTATTGAAGAAAGATGACCAACTGGAGATGTAAATGTTTCTCGCGAATCCTATGCCCTCCCTGTATTTGTGGGGATGACAGTTGTAGAGGGCTTGTCACTGTGGGCTGCCTGCAACTGCATCCTCTGCTGGAGTACTTATGAACTGGAGGCTGCTTAGGCCCTTCTAAACCTGGCCAATGTTCCGACCTTTGAGCAAGGGCTGTTTCATCTCTGAAACTGAGTTTACACCATCTTTTCTTTGTACATTTCCGATCAAGAAGTTTATTTTTCCCTTTCCGTTTTTTTTTTTAGTTTTTCCTTAGACTCTTGCTGAACAGGGCCCGAGTCACGTAGTTCAGAATTTTGTCTTTTAATAAAGTTAAAAATGTGATACGATTATTTTTTACGTAGACACACTTTCCTTTGTTGCCCCCCTAGCTGTGTAAGTTTCTATATTCAGATCAAAACTATGTTTCATGAAACGAATTGAGCTTTCCACAGCATGAATTTTTCCCTCAATACATTTGCAATTTAGTTTTCCTGCTTGAGAGCAAAAATCAGTATGAGATCGAACCCTCCTTGAAACATCTTTTACAGAGGTCGTCGAATTGTCAACTAAAGAAGCCACAGCCCCAGCATCCTCTATTTTCCTTGTAGCACATAATTCCCTCAATATAGCTGTTACTGAATGCAGAGTGGCTTCCGAAACCCGTAGAAATGTTTCCAGCAAATTTAAAATAGATGATAAAGGTTTGTCCAGACTGAGTAAGGTTGCTGAAAACTTCCCCTCGTGATTCTGGGGATTACCCATCTGATCTACCGTTATTTCCAAATCCGGAGTTTCCGCAAGATGAGCTGGATAAGGAAGATTGATTTGACCAAGTACTGCTAAATATTTGCAAACCAGTGAGCAAAATTGGCGGAGAGACTATCAGGGCCTGAGATTTAGAAACCTTATCCTGCAACCCATATATTTTACACAGTTGCACATCAATATCAGATAACATACAATCTTCCACCAAACTATTCAAGGTGTGGGGGCGTGGCCTGGCCGTCCGTCAAAATGGCTGCCACATCGTGAGACTCTGCCCGGCGGGGGACCAAAACACCAAACTTCTCCTCCATTGCAACCACCCCCTGCTAGCATTGCCTGGGGCAACGCCGGAGGACTCAGGTAGGCTACCGGTTGGCTTTGATTGCCGGACAGGCGCTGAGGGCTGCGCCTTCCTGCCCGGCCTCGCTGTAAGGACCTGGACGGGTGTGGGGAGCACGCAAGCCTCGGCTGTGCCTGCCGGCCTCTTGGATTGGGGCCTCGAGGGTGAGTGCTGCGGGGGGCAGTCCCTTATTATCCTTGCCTCGCCCCTGTGAGTGGGAGCCTGAGGCCTGAGTGCAGCCCCCTCGGCCTACGGGACCGATGCTCTGTTGTTCTGCTCCCACGGAGCCCTGTCACTCTGGGCTACCGCGTGGGCATTGGATCGTACCAGCGCTGGAGGCTGGGAGCCTTTTATTGCTGGCGGCCCTTATTATTTTACCTACCCCGCCCCTGTGAGTGGGGGCCTGAGGCCTAAGTGCGGCCCCCTCGGCCTACCGGACGGAATCTCCGTTCTCCTGCTCCCGCGGGGCCTGGTCATTGGCTAGTTCGGCCTGGGTTTTGCCATCTAGGATTTCAAGTTGGCAGGGCACTCTGGGAGCATCTGAGTGGCCAGTGCCAGCAGGTGACGTCACAGCCCTCCCCTGATAGGTGCTTATCTGTGTAGCTGACCAATCCCAATTTCAGGGTTATTTAGGGTCTCTCTCTTGGGTGGTTCTTCAGATTTGGATTGCAAGACTCCAGCAGGAATCCTCTGCATTCTTTACTTCACCTTCCTACAGAAGAAACTGCATCTGGACCTTCCCGGAACTCTAAAAACTGCAGCAAAGAAGCAAATAGGACTTCTGCAACATTGTATCTTCAGCTCCTGCCAGCAACTGCAACTGTTTCCTGGTCGTGCATCCTCAGAGGACAGCCTGTCTTCAGCCTGCACAAGGAGAACAAAGGAATCGTCCTTGGAGTGAAGGAGTCACTCCCCTGATTCAGCAGGAACCCCTCTGCAGCGTCGACCAGTTGGCGTGGATCCCCTTTCCTGACAAAGTTTGTGGATCCAGGATTAGAGGTGGTGGACTTAAGTAATCCCGAAGTCCTACTGTCCAACTTTGGTGGAGGTAAGAGCTTGCCTCCCCATGCAAGATAGTACCCCTGTGCACCGTGTGTTTTGCAGTTGCCAAGGCTTGCTGGCATTCTTCCACAAAGTTCACTGTGCAGCTCTGGACCCCAGCACTCTATCCTGCAACGCACAGCTTCCTGAGTGGTTTTCCGGAGTCATGGGATCCCTTGTTGTAGTGCTGCTTTGGTCTCCTTTTGCACCTTATTTGTCCCCATGCTGTGGGACTCCTGTGTGCGCTCCCTGGTCGTCTGAGGGTTCTCTGAGTTGCTGAGAGCCCTCTCTGACTCCCCCTCCTGGTAGAGTCCACCAGGTTCCTCCTGGTCCCGGGCAGTGCCATTTTCCGCTGAACACGAGGTTTGCGTGTGCCAAGGCTTGTTGGCAGAATCCAGTACCACAAACCAGACCACAATCATCCTTCCGGCGTGGGACATTATCTGCACCAACCAGGAACCTGCATCCATCTTCTTCGGTGCAGTACTGACTGTTGTTCTTCACCGGTGGTTCTTCTTTTGCACCTTGATCTGGGTTAGCAGGGGCTCCTGGACTCTTCATTGCTTCTTGGACTTGGTCCCATTATTGTACAGGTCTTCAGGTCCAGGAATCCATCGTTGGCATCTTGCAGTCTCTTCTGGTTCTTGCAATATCTTCTTTCTCGTGTTCTCGTGTGTTCTAGGAATGTTTCTGTGAGTTACTCCTGCTTTCCTGAGCTCTGGGGTGGGTTCTATTACTAACCTTTTGTGTTTTCTAATACTCCCAGCGCCCCTCTACACACTACACTTGCCTAGGTGGGAAACCAACTTTCGCATTACACTTTCTTAGTATATGGATTGTGATCCCCCTAGGCCCATTTCTAATGTGTGTTTTCACTTTTTGCACTGTTTTCTAACTGTTTTTACAACTATTTCTGCAAACAAGTATACATAATTTGTGTATTACTTACTTCCTATGGGAGTATAGTCTCTATGGTATTTTTGGCATTTGTATCACCAAAATAAAGTACCCTTATTTTTGTAACACTGGGTGGTTTCTTTCATGTGTTTGAGTACTGTGTGACTATAGTGGTACTGCATGAGCTTTGCATGTCTCCTAGTTAGGCCTTGGCTGCTCATCCACACTACTGCTAGAGAGCCTGGCTTCTAAACACTGCCTACATTTGACTAATAAGGAATAACTGGACCTGGTATAAGGTGCAAGTACCTTAGGTACCCACTACAAACAAGGCCAGCCTCCTACATTGGTGGTGCTGTGGTGGGATAAGTACTTGCAATTGCCTTATCACTCGGTCACTGGTGCTTTCACAGGAAAGAAAACTCTATATCTAGAGCTATACGCATATGCCTAGTACAGGGTTCTAATCTCTTACTTTACTTTCCAAGAGACTAGAGGTTAGGTTTTCCTATACTACGCTAACACACACTTAAATCATGTCTACTGCTGGGCCTAGCTCTGAGGTCATGTGTACTCCCTATGAGGCATGACCTTCAAGGAATTGAAAGGGCTTTGCTCAGACAGAAAACTAGATGTAGGGAAGAACCCCAATAAGAATTTTCTTTTGACCCTTCTCCTTCAGGAGCATGGTGAGAGCCAGCCAGGAGGAGGGGGAGGTAGAGGGAGTTTCCAACCCTTCAGAATCAGATAATAATCCTTCAGATTCAGGGGAAGGATCTTCCAAAGATCTTCCACCTAACAGGCCTACTAGTGTAGCTGGTAGTGGGAGGGGTAGTCGTGCAGGTAGGGCTCCCTTCACGCCCAGAGGTCAAGTCACTAGGGTCACAAAAGTTAGGGAAAGGTCTACGTCTGCCCATTCCTATATCACCTCAGTGTCTGAGGGATCCCATGGCTCAACTCCAGGTGATGACTCCATAGATAGGGAGCTCAGGAAACAGAGACTGGAGGAGGCCAGGTTGAGGCTGCAGCAGCAACAGTTAGCCCTAGTATGGGAGGCCCTGGCTGTGGAAAGGGGAAGGCAGGGTTTGGGGTTACTTCCTCATGGTGGCAGCAGCAGCAGTTTCAGGAGTTATGGAGTTAGGAGGGACACCATTAATTCTAAAAACCTGCACAAAATTGTTCCCCCATTCAAGGTGGGGGATGATAACTACAAGTGGCTTGCTGCCATTGAGAGGGCCTGCAAAGTTCAGAGGGTCCCTCAAAGGCATTGGGCTGCTATTCTGTGATTGTCCTTTTCTGACAAGGGAAGGGATAGGCTTCTCACTGTCAGAGAAGTACTCAGACAACTATGGTATTCTTAAAACTGCACTCTTGGATGGATTTGGCTTAACCACTGAACAATACAGAATTAAGTTCAAAGAAACCGGAAAAGAGTCCTCATAGGATTGGGTTGACTTTGTGGACTGTTCTGTTAAGGCTTTAGAAGGCTGGTTACATGGCAACAAAGTGTCTGATTATGAGGGCTTGTACAATCTGATTCTGAGACAGCATATTTTGAATAACTGTGTGTCTGACATTTTAAAGCAATACTTGGTAGACTCAGATCTGACCTCTCCCCAAGTATTGGGAAAGAAGGCAGACAAATGGGTCAGAACAAGGATGAGCAGAAAAGCTCATACAGTGGGTGACAAGGACAAGAAGAAGGATGGTAAGTCACATGACAAAGGTGGGGACAAAGATAAAAGCAAGGAGTCTTCATCAGGCCCACAAAAATCCTCTGGGGGGGTGGGTCTAAATCATTTTCCAACCATCAGAATGAAAAGCCTTGGTGTTATATGTGTAAGAACAAAGGCCACTGGGCAAGTGACATTACTTGTCCAAAGAAAAACAGCAAAGCTACCACCACCACAACCCCCACTGCTTCCGCCCCTAGCAATAGCAGTGGTGGTGGGAGAAATAAAACTACCAATTGCCAAACCAAGGGTGTTGCAGGGCTCACTCTGGGAAGTGTAGTGGGGGTTTAGTTAGGGAAAATACTGAGGCTGTTTTAGTCTCTGATGAGGGCATTGACCTTGCTACTCTTGTTGCTTGGCCCCTTAATATGGATAAGTATAAGCAACAACCCCTAATAAATGGTGTTCAGGTTGAGGCCTACAGGGACACAGGTGCTAGTGTCGCAATAGTGACTAAAAAACTGGTGGCCCCTGAGCTCAGGCCAAGAAGCAAAGAGGACAGGGAAACATCAATCCTGGAACAATGGACCAAGAGCTTCCCAAAAGCAGGGGTAGAAAGGGTAAAACGTTATCCACTATCCCTCCCTTCACTGAAGATTCCCCCTTTGAGGAGGAGTAGTCTACTCGCTGGACAGTACCTACACCGGAGGAGCAGCAAGCTGACAAAGCTGAGCTTTTAGGTGCAGGGGGACCTGCCAGGGAGAAGTTAAGTGTGGCTCAGCAAACCTGTTTAGCACTGGAGTGTTTCAGACAGCAAGCTGTCAAACCAGAGGCAGGAGATGTCAGTGACACCCATAGGGTGTACTGGGAAAACAATCTCCTATACACTGAGGCAAGGGGCCCAAAACCTGGTGCCACCAGCAGATTGGTCATTCCCTTGTAGTATAGAGACTGTCTGTTGAACATAGCACATGACATTCCCCTTGTTGGACATCTGGGGCAAAGTAAGACCTGGGACAGACTGGTCCCTCACTTTCACTGGCCTCACATGTCAGAAGATACAAAGGAGTTTTGTCACTCCTGTGTCACTTGCCAAGCCAGTGGTAAGACTGGGGGCACCCCAAAGGCCCCCTTGATCCCACTGCCAGTGGTTGGGGTGCCCTTTGAAAGGGTAGGGATTGACATTGTAGGTCCCCTTGACCCTCCAACAGCTTCAGGCAATAGGTTTGTTTTAGTTGTAGTGGACCATGCCACTAGATATCCAAAAACAATACCTCTGCGGATCACTACAGCTCCTCCAGTGGCCAAAGCCCTCCTGAGAATCTTTACCAGGGTGGGTTTTCCAAAAGAGGTGGTGTCAGACAGAGGTAACAACTTTATGGCTGCATACCTGTGATGCTATTAATTGTGTTTGTCCAATGACTTTGTGTTTCACCACTGCGCATATTAGTTGCTCAATGTTCACCAGTAGCACATTATGGGGGTCATTATAACATTGGCGGTAAAAGCTGCTTACCGCCGTGCAGAAGACCGCCAACACACCGTCGCGGCCGTGGAATTCCGCCATGGCCATTATGACCCACAGCACGGAATCCACCAAAATTTAGACACCCACACAAGTCCACCACACCAAAGGTCAGTAATAAACTGGCTATAACAAAACCTCCACTGTCACGCCAACAGGAATACGGCCACACTATCACGACCCACGAATCCATGCAGCGTTCTTTCAACCGTGGTATTCCATTGGCGGTACACACCGCCGCGCTCAAAATACACACACTCTTACAAAACACATCCACATTGGACAATTCCAAATACACACACCTGATACACATACACACACCACTCCCACACACCCAATACAATATAAAACACACACCCACATCACCCAAAAACTCCTACGACCAAAATCCCGAAAGAAGGCCAGAAACAGACACTACAATCTACAAACAAGCATCCACAGGCACACAGCACCATCACCCACATAACATCCACGCACCCCACACAACACACCACTAAATATCACCCCACATATCACAACACACACCACCCCACACATCACCCGCACCACCCTATGGCACGGCAGAGACACCGCAGGTTCTCTGAGGAGGAGCTCAGGGTCATGGTGGAGGAAATCATCCGGGTAGAGTCACAGCTATTCGGATCACAGGTGCAGCACACCTCCATAGCTAGGAAGATGGAGCTATGGCGCAGAATAGTGGACAGGGTCAACACAGTGGGACAGCACCCAAGAAATAGGGATGACATGAGGAAGAGGTGGAACAACCTACGAGGGAAGGTGCGTTCCGTGGTATCCAGACACCACCTTGCGGTACAGAGGACTGGCTGCAGACCCCCACCTCCCCCACAACTAACAACATGGGAGGAGCAAGTCTTGGCGATTCTGCATCCTGAGGGCCTCGAAGGAGTAGCTGGAGGAATGGACTCTGGTAAGTCAAACCTTAACTACTATATCCCCCACGCTACCTGCATGCCATCACATACCCCCACCCTCGCCCTCACCCCCATCACTCCTACTCCTCACAAATGTCCCAATATCACAAACCACACATCCCAACACCAAGCCCTGCATGCAAAACCAAAGCATGGACACACATCACCAATGTATGGCCACTGCACATACCCATACACCCCCCTAAACCATCATCACACAAGGTCCCACACAGGAATGCAAGCACTGGGGTACATGCTCACCCACCTATTGCACACCATGGCAAATACAGATGCAATAATCATGCTTTTACACCCCTACAGGACCCCTACCCAACGTCACCGCACAGGAGGGTCCAGACATGTCCACACCAGCAACAGAAGATGCCCACAGTGATGAAAGCAGCTCTGTCCAACTGGATTTAGATGACCAGCCCGGCCCATCTGGGACCTAAGGACAGTCGGTTCCCCTCACACTGGCACAGGCCACCACAGAGCTTGCCCCCTCTGGAAACACCAGTGCAGCACCCACCCAGCGGGCCCATACCTCTGTCCCCAGGACACGTCAATCATCAGTGTGTTCACCACTACAGGGAACCCAGGCTAACCCACCACCCCAACAACAACAGGGACCTGGGGGCAGTGGCAGTGGGCACACCGTTCAGGGGACAGAGGCCCAGGGAAACAGGGGAACTGGGAGGGCTGCTGTGCAATAGGGGGAGGACAGGCCCTGGGAACCCATTCTCCACGAGGTCCTCTCCAACATCATGGGAGCGTACCATAATTCCCAGGAGACGATGGCAATGGTACTGGCCAAGTTTCAGGGGACCCAGCGGCTGCAGGAGGAACAGTATTTGGGCTTCAGGGAGGAACTCAGATCCATCAATTCCACCCTGGGCACCATTGTAGGGGTGCTGAAGGA
Organism: Pleurodeles waltl; assembly: GCF_031143425.1. Taxonomy (NCBI): domain Eukaryota; kingdom Metazoa; phylum Chordata; class Amphibia; order Caudata; family Salamandridae; genus Pleurodeles; species Pleurodeles waltl. The sequence continues at coordinate 587,198,219 of NC_090451.1, forward strand.
AATCCTCAACACCAGGAGGGACACTGTGGCACAACAAGGGGCCCCTGACACTAGCTTGGACGATGAACTGCCCACCACCTCCGCTGGCGCTAGTGGACAGGAGGCACCACCACAGGACCACCACACCAGCACCCCACCCCCTGCAGATGGAGAACCACCCCGCAAACGGTCCCTGAGATCAAGGACAAAGACAGAGAACGATGCCAAGACCCCCGCCAAGAAATGAGACCGCCCTGAATGTCATCCTTTTGTCCCACCTTGTCACCCTGTCCATCCTCAAACTGCCCCAGCTCCACTTCCTATGCCCCATTGGACAATGCACCTGTGAGACTAATAGACTGGACTCTGCCATGGACATTCCTCCACCATCACCCCTCACCATTTTACACCCCCCTACACTATTGAGCACTTAAATAAACACCCTTGAAGCACAAAACAATCTGGAGTCTGTCTGTGATTTCGAAATAATGTATTAGCAATTACAGTGACAACATGCTCTTTCAAATGAAATGTCAACATACCTATGTCACACAGATCTAAGCCATTAGGAAACAAAGCAGATGTCACACAGTGGGACCCACATCTGTGAAATCGTAAGGGAAAGTGACAACTCAGTGACCATACACTGGGTGAAAAGGACAGACAGTAGAGAGGTAGTAGTGTTAAAGTACATGTAGTAGGCAGGTTTGTCTTCTTACCTGTGTGTCACTGGAAATATTGCAGGATCACAGAGTTCCTGTTGTCGATTTCCTCTTCTTCTGCTTCCTCATCTTCACTGTCCACAGGCTCCACAGTTGCCACAACACCTCCATCTGGACCATCCTCCTGCAGAAAAGGCACCTGTTGTCGCAAAGCAAAGTTGTGAAGCATGCAACAGGTCACGATGATCTGGCACACATCCTTTGGTGAGTAGAATAGGGAACCACCTGTCATATGGAGGCACCGGAACCTGGCCTTCAGGAGGCCGAAGGTCTGCTCTATAATCCTCCTAGTTCACCTGTGGGCCTCATTGTAGCATTCCTCTGCCCTTGTCCTGGGATTCCTCACTGGGGTCAGTAGCCATGACAGGTTGGGGTAACCAGAGTCACCTGCAAATCGCGAGGGACAACTGTTAGACACACACTAACCTGTAGGGATATCCCCAGACAACTATTCCCACTGACTTGCTTCCAGGTGCTCACCTAATAGCCACACACTGTGCCTCTGGAGTTGACCCATCACATAAGGGATGCTGCTATTCCGCAGGATGTAAGTGTCATGCACTGAGACAGGGAATTTGGCATTAACATGGGAGATGTACTGGCCGGCCAAACACACCATCTGCACATTCATCGAATTATAACTCTTCCGGTTTCTGTACACCTGTTCACTCCTGCGTGGGGGGACCAAGGCCACATGGGTCTCATCAATGGCACCTATGATGTTGGGGATATGTCCCAGGGCACAGAAATCACCTTTCACTGTAGGCAAATCCTCCACCTGAGGGAAAACGATGTAGCTCCGCATGTGTTTCAGCAGGGCAGACAACACTCTGGACAACACGTTGGAAAACATAGGCTGGGACATCCCTGATGCTATGGCCACTGTAGTTTGAAAAGACCCACTTGCAAGGAAATGGAGTACTGACAGCACCTGCACTTGGGATGGCGGATAGCTGACATCAGGTCTGGCTCCAACTGGGTACACAGTTCCAGGATTGTGGCACGATCAAGCCTGTAGGTGATGATCACAAGTCTTTCCTCCATTGTCGACAGGTCCACCAGCGGTCTGTACACCGGAGGATGCCGCCATCTCCTCACATGTCCCAGCGGACAGTGACTATGGAGGACAACAGCGAGCACAGAGTCAACCATCTCAGAGGTATGTAAACACAGATTACTCAGAAAACCATTTATAACCCGAATATTGCCTGTATGAGTGTTGAGGCAAGGCCTAGGTATGTGTGACGCAGTTAAAATTAAGCCAAGTGAGCCCCTGAAATGGCGGCTGCCTGACCTGTAAAGTGGGACAATGGGATGTGAGGTAACTGCGCAGGCACTGCACACTGTCGCGGTAGGTGGTCGAAGACCGCAGCGCAATTCTGCATTGGTTAACATTGGACCCTAAGGGTCTGTAGTAGGTTCTTTATCTCCGGTGGGAGAGATATTGGAATAATTTGATAGGCGCCGGGTTGAGGGGATAAGTGCTTTATTTAAATTCAATTAAGGTTGAATGTTATCTTTTCTCTATTTTCACAGGGTAACTTCCTGTGAGTGTCGTTCAACTCCTTGTTCTCTCTTTCAGGGTTCTTGTCGCGGCCCCACTGGGTTATGATCCTGATTTGGAAGAGGTCCGGTCTTTCCAGTATGGATGTCGCCCAGATTCCCAAAAATAAAAAGGAGAACGGAAAAACAGGTAAGTGGATATGTAAAGTAAGAACTATATAGGGTTAATAGGGGATGTGAGGATAGGTATATGTGAGGGATGTGTTGGGACAATTTTCACTCCAATGGTGAGCGTTGCCTTCCTGTGAGCTGTCTAGTTTCTCTCTCCTGTTGTATTTTCTCTTTCTCTCTCTCTCCTCTCTCTTTCCTGGGTTTCCCCGTGAGGTTAGGGAAGAGTATGGTTAATAGGGTTCGTTGGTATTATAGGGTTTCCCCGTCCTGACAGGACCTCCCCGCTATCCTCCCCTATTCCTTCCTAGTTCCCTCGTCCCCCTTAACCACTCTGGTAGGAATCCCCAGTCTCGGTACGAACGTACCTGTAGGGGCCATGCCCCTCCGGGGACGTGGCCGACTGCTCTGCGGTCTCCCGACTTCACTTCGGTGGCGGCGGGAGGTGCCCTCTGGTTTCTCTCCTTCTCCCGCGTTGTGGTCCTCGCGTCGAACTTGGTTTCGTCGGTCCTCGTCTCCTCGTTTCCGTCTTTTCTGCTCTGCGTTTCGCTGGTCTCTCTGCGCTCCTCAGGGTCTCCCTCGTCGTTGGTTTCTCGACTGCACAAGACGCCTTCTGCGTCTGACGTCACGCTTCCGGGGCTCTCTCGAGTGCCCCTGGGGTATGGCCTTACGGCCCCTGTGGCCGTGCTTGGTCCGGCGTCGATGGACGTCCGGCTACAGGGTCCCAGGAGCCAATGGCGATGTACGCCGGCGGTGACGATACGCACTGCTGCGGACGTGACCGCCATTTTCTATCTGTTCAATCACTCGATACCTGATCTTCAACAGGAGAGGACCTACACTGCAAGTGCTGCTGTGACCTCAGTCTGGAAGAGACAATGGCTCGTGCGTCTGGGGAAAGATAGGGGTGGGGAGAATGAGGCATGCATGAAACGACGGAGAGTGCATGTGCCACATGGCAAGGATAGGGATGCGGGCCAATGACTGTGACGGTGCACTTGGTAATACCTTCTCTTTTTCCCCTGTACAATTCATGTAGGTCAGTGCCCACCAGAAGAAGGATATTTGGCGTGCCATCGCCAAGGACGTCCGGACCCTGGGGGTCTATCACAGAGAGAGCACCCACTGCCGGAAGAGATGGGAGGACATTCGCCGCTGGAGCAGGAAGACGGCGGAGGCCCAGCTGGGGATGGCCTCCCAACGTGGGAGGGGTGCCCGTCACACCATGACCCCCCGGATGTTCAGGATCCTGACTGTGGCGTACCCAGAGTTGGATGGGCGCTTAATGGCATCACAGCAGCAACAAGGGGGTGAGTACACATTCATTCTGCTGATTCAGCACGCAGTGGAGGAATCTGGGTGGGGGAGGTGGGCTATGTGTTTACCTAGGCCAGGGCGTGTGTGCTAGTTAAGTCCCCTTTTGAGGCAGACCCTGTGGCACCCCACCCCACCTGGGTACAGTGCCAACTACACCTAGTCAGGCTCCTGTGACATCCATGTGTGCAGATATCAGCCATAGCCTCGTAGGCCATGTTCCAGGGATTGTATAGTGGACCCCAAGTGTGCGGCGTAGTGCAGGGGGCTTCTGTGCCTGTCGTGTCTGCCAACGGTAGCGGTAATGCATGCACTGAACATGTCTTTCTTCTGTCTCCCCCCCTTTTTGTGGTCTCCCTGTACATGTGTGCATTAGCATCATCAGGCGGAGGAGCAGTGGCACCGGAGCAGGAGGGAGCTGCATCCCACATGGCCCTGGAGGGTGACACAGCGGAGTCTGAAGCGACCAGTGGGACGGAGGGCGAGGGGAGCTCCACGGCGGGGACAGGAGCTGACACCAGTGATACGGACTCGTTCTCTGATGGGAGCTCCCTTGTGGTGGTGGCCCCATCTGTGCCCCCCCATCTACAGGTACAGCCGCCACCCCTCCAGCACCGCCCTCCCAGCAGCCCCTCAGCCTTTGCCCTGTGCCCGCTCACCCAGGAGGGTGGGCATCTCCTTCACCCCAGGCACCTCAGGCCCTGCCCCAGTCACCCCTGGTGCCCTCAGTGAGGAGGCCATTGACCTCCTCAGGTCCCTCACTGTTGGGCAGTCTACTATTTTGAATGCCATCCAGGGTATAGAGAGACAGTTGCAACAAACCAATGCATTCCTGGAGGGCATTCATTATGGTCAGGCAGCCCTTCAGCGAGATTTTCAGACTCTGGCCTCAGCACTGATGGCAGCCATTGTCTCTGTCTCTAGCCTCCCCCCTCCAACTTCCTCCACCCAGACCCAATCCCCTGTACCTCAGCCTATCCCAAGCACATCATCAGACCAGCATGCACACACCTCAACACACAAAGGAAGCTCAGACAAACATAAGCACCACACATCCCACAGGCACTCACGTAAGCATCACACACATGCAGACATAGCAACATCCACTGCCTCCACTGTGTCCCCCTCCTCCTCGTCTCCCTCATCCCTCCCAGTCTCGTCTCCACTCACACCTGCATGCACTACATCTACAGCCACTACTTCCATCACCAGCACACCCACAACCACACCCCGCTCACGTGCACTCACCACCCCCACTACTATTCACACATCCCCTGTGTCCTCTCCCAGTGTGTCTGTGACGCCACCTCCCAAGGTCCACAAACACAGGCATACACCCACCCAACAGCCATCCACCTCACGACAACCTCCAGCACATGCACCTTCACCCAAAGTCACCAAACGGACACCTCCTACAACCACAACCTCTTCCTCCACTCCCAACCCCCCTCCAAATACCCGTCCTAGTGTCCCTAAGAAACTTTTCCTGTCCACTCTTGACCTCTTTCCCTCACCTCCCCCACCCCGTCAGTCTCCTAGGGCCTGACTCTCCAGGTCCCAACCTAGCACCTCAGCCACAACAGCGGCGGGACCAGTGGTGCCAGTAGTCACTGGATTCTGGAGTGCACCAGGCAGCAAGGCAGCCAGTGTGGCAAGGAGCCACAGCACGGACAGTCCCCCACCTGTCAAGCATCAAAAGTTGGCCAGTGCCCGGCGGGAGAGGGGTACGACACCAGCCACCAAAGCCGCTCCCAGGGGTACAGGTGGGAGTGTGGAGTCAGCTGCGACACCTTCCAAGGTGGGGAAGGGGCACAAGAAACCCGGCAAGTCTGGGAAGAGCAGCACGGAGGAGAAGACCACCATCAGCCCCGCTGCCCAGGATCCGGCTAGCACCAGCCCCGCAGGCCCAGACAGAACCGCCAGCACCAGCCCGCTGGCCCAGACAGGAGCACCAGCCCCGCAGGCCAGGAGGTGACCGCCAGTACCAGCCCCGCAGGCCCAGACAGGACCGCCAGCACCAGCCTCGCTGGCCCAGATAGGACCGACAGCACCAGCCCCGCAGGCCAGGAGGCGACCGCCAGCACCAGCCCCGCTGGCCCAGACAGGACCGCCAGCACCAGCCCTGCTGGCCCAGACAGGACCGCCAGCACCAGCCCCACAGGTCAGGAGGCGACCGCCAGCACCAGCCCCGCTGGCCCAAACAGGACCGCCAGCACCAGCACCGCAAGCCCAGACAGGACCGCCAGCAGCTGAGTCGCTGCCAAGGACACCTGCCGCAACAAGCACCGCTGAACAGGACACCGCCGCTACCAGCACCGCTGAACAGGACACCGCTGCCACAATCACAGCTGCCAAGGACACCTGCCGCCACCAGCACCGCTGGCCCATGAGGCCAAGAGCACTGACGCTATTGAGTCCGCCACGAGCAGGATGAAGCACTCTGGGCACCAAGCCCCCTCCAGAACCAGTGGAGATTCACATCCACTACCTCTGTCCTTGGCAGGATGAGGCACTCTGGGCACAAAGCCCCCTCTAGAACCAGCGGAGATTCACATCCACTACCTCTGACCTTGGCAGCATGAAGCACGCTGGGCACAAAGCCCCCTCCAGAACCAGCGGAGATTCACATCCACTACCTCTGTCCTTGGCAGGATGAAGCACTCTGGGCACCAAGCCCCCTCCAGAACCAGTGGAGACTGTTATCCACTTGAGAGACTGTGGCTTTGCACTCCCCAGGATTGTACAGTGGGCAAACCACCCACTGTAGAGGCTTGTGAGACTGTGGCTTTGCACTCCCCAGGATTGTACAGTGGGAAAACCACCCACTGTAGAGACTTGTGAGACTGTGGCTTTGCACTCCCCAGGATTGTACAGTGGGCAAACCAACTACTGTAGAGACTTGTGAGACTGTGGCTTTGCACTTCCCAGGATTGTACAGTGGGCAACCCACCCACTGTAGAGACTTGTGAGACTGTGGCTTTGCACTCCCCAGGATTGAACATTGGGCATGTGGCCCCCTCGTGGATTTGGCGTTGTGCTCTCAACCGGTTGAGGTGCCCCCCCTTCCCTTCCCCCTGAGGTGCCTGTTTTATTTCCATCTGATGCCCCATCAGTGTTCTCTCCGTCATGTTCGGGTATCTTGTGTGGGCCTCGCCCATGCAGTGTGGGCCCAGTGTTCCACGGACTTAAATGGTGAAATACCTGGACTTCTATTCTTGGTGTATATATTTGTTTATAGTGTAAATACATTTTTGCGTACTGGATTTTAATATATTGCAATCGTTAACCTAATTTCCTTTTGTCTTTGCATTCTTCGGGGGGGTTGGAGGGTGTAACTGTAATGTATCATGCTGTATTAGTGTGTGTGTTGTCGTGGGTGAGGGTGGGGGTGTTGCGTGTTGCGTGTGTGTGTCCCTGTTTTTTCCCTCCCCTCTCCTGTGTGTCGTAGGTGCAGTACTCACTGTGATCTTCGCCGCCGGCGTTCGTGCTCCTGGTAGAGGAGCAAGAAGATAAAGGCTGAAAAAATGTGAAGCTCTGGGTCCATGGCATCCTGGTTCCTCGTGGGGTGTGTAGAGGTGAGCGTTTTCCCTTTGAAGTCCAGTTTCCGCTGTGTTTTTGTTCGCGGTGAATCCACCCCGGAAAAGGTGGCGGATTGGTAGGTTGTGATACTGTGGGCGGTACATTGTCCTCCACCTGTCTGTTGGCGGTAACCGCTGAGCTGCTTGTTTGTACCGCCGCGGTGGTCGGAGTGTTAAAGTGGCTGTCTATGTTGGCGGTTTCCGCCACGGTCGTAATTCCATTTTTTTTTACTGCCGGCCTGTTGGCGGTTTTACCACCGCTTTAACACCGACAGCCAGGGTTGTAATGAGGGCCTATATGTTTTGTTCAGTTTAGCTGCCTATTCGCTTTGACATGGTGTTTGCCATTACAATCTGTATTCAGGTCAGCTGCCTATTGGCTTTAACATGGCATTAGACATTACATTTGGTATTTAGGTTAGCTGCCTATTGGCTTCGACATGACATTAGACATTACATTTGATATTTAGGTTAGCTGCCTATTGGCTTTAACGTGGAGTTAGACATTGTATTTGAGACATTGCAGATGAGCTGTGTTTTTCCAAGCTGTGTTTTTCCACATGATAGACCAAGCTGTGTTTTTCACACCAGACTATAGCTGATAAGAGAGAGTACATTTGGTGTTTTCCTTTCTGCTCAGCCTTGGGAAGAGGAGGGGTCTAGGAGATCTGGCCAGTCTCCAAAGGCTTGCTTAGTTTTCCCGAGTCTGAGAGGAGGGGGCATGTTTTTGGAACGATGGCTCTGGGCAACGGCAGAGTTAGTTAGATTGAGACTATCTTGACTTAAGACAGGAACAAGACGTCCGTTGCCTGTCCCCGTTTGGGTAGAAAATCTCTTTCTCGCAGTTGGACCGGAGTCATCAACTTGCAGGTCCCAGAAGATGTAGCTGAGTTACAGGCCCTACGGTGATGCAATTTTGACTTTTATGCTTTGCTTTGAAGGTATGCTATAATATAATCACATGTATTTGCTGTGTACATTGCAATTGAGAAGTACTTTGATATATTTTGCTTTCATTGCTGCAACTACTTTTGAACGTGTGCTTCCAACCTACTAATTTTGTCTCTCAGGATCCTCGTGGTGAAGTAATAATAACAATAAATGTCTACTTTAAACTCAGAAGTGCATTCCAGAGAGGTTCTGTAAGCTCGGTCATGAGATAAGAGCAGGAAAGTAGAACAATACCTAAAAGCAATGTGGAAAGAGTGTGGTGAAACCTACAAGTCCACCACATCTTATCATCCCCAAACAAATGGGTTGGTTGAGCGGTTTAACAAAAGCCTCTAAGGTATGATTATGGGACTCTCTGAAAAACTCCGACGGAGATGGGATGTCCTGTTACCATGCCTCCTTTTTGCCTACATGGAGGTACCCCAGAAAAGAGTGGACTATAGCCCCTTTGAACTCTTCTTTGGTCACCCTGTTAGGGGTCCATTAGCTCTTGTGAAAGTGGGGTGGGAGCAACCCTTGAAGCCCTCCTAATCAAGATATAGTGGATTATGTGCTTGGCCTAAGATCAAGAATGGCTGAGTACATGAAAAAGCCCACTAAAAACCATTAGGTCAACAAAGACCTCCAAAAGAAATGGCATGACCAGAAGGCAGTCCTGACAGTGTATCAATCAGGACAGAGGGTGTGGATACTAGAGCCTGTGGCACCCGGAGCACTCCAGGACAAATGGAGTGGACCACACATCATAGTGGAGAAAAAAGATTAGGACACTTACTTAGTTGACCTAGGCACTCCTAGAAGTCCTCTGAGAGTACTTCATGTTAATTGCCTGAAGCCCTACTATGACAGGGCTGAGTATGCTGTTTGCGTCAAAGAGGAGCTGCCGGGACCCAGGAGGGACCTGGGGGTCTCAACTCAGACTGGGGAGACAGAGAGGGCTCTCAGCACTTCAGAGAGCCCTCAGAGGACCAGGCAGCACCCACGGGAGTCCCGGAAGACAGGGACAAAAAAGATGCAAATTGCGGTTATCACAGCACTACACCGGAAGGTCCCATGCCACCGGAGGTCAACTCAGCGAGTTGAGCATCGCAGGATGGAGTGCTGGGGACCTGGGCCAGGCTGTGCACAAAGGAATTTTGCAAATAGTGCACAGAGGCCTCAGGAGGTGAAGAAGATGCAGTGCACAGGGGTACTGTCGTTCTCAGGGAAGGCAAGGTCTTACCTCCTCCAAATTGCGTCAGCAGGACCTGAGGACAGTCTGTGTCGATGGAGTCCACCCTCTGTGTTCCTAGGAGCATGCTCGTCGCTGTGAGAGGAGTCCAAGGGTACCGGTTGTCATCTTAGAAGGTGCCTCCGTGAGCAGGGGCGTCACCCCACGGGAGATTTATCCGGTCCTTCTGGTGCAGGATGAAGCCAGGTAGTCGTCTGTTGCAGTTGCTGCCTGGAGCTGAAGTTGCAGAAGAAAAGTATCTCTTGTGGATACTTTGTTGCTGTTACAGCGGTTCTTGGAGAAGGCTGCGGTTGATCGGAGGTCAGAGAATGAAGTAGTAGTTGCAAATTATTCCTGCTGGAAACTTGCAAGAATTTGAAGAGAACCCACAGTAGAGACCCTAAATAGCCCTGACAGGGGGATTGGCTACCTTATCGGGTAAGGCCCTTTCAGGAGGGGTCTCTGATGTCACCTGCTGGCACTGGCCACTCAGAGCCCTCCAGAGTGCCCCCGCACCTTGCAAAGCAAGATGGCTGAAGTCTGGGACACACTGGAGGAGCTCTGGGCACCACCCTTGGGGTGGTGATGGACAGGGGAGTGGTCACTCCCCTTTCCTTTGTCCAGTTTTACGCCAGAGTAGGGGACAAGGCCTCCCTGAACCGGTGTAGACTCGCTTGTGCAAGGAGGGCACCATCTGTGCCCTTCAAAGCATTACCATTTGTAACTCCTATTTCCAAAGGGAGAGGGTGTAACACCCAGCTCTCAGAGGAAATGCTTTGTTCTGCCTTCCGGGACTAAGCAGCCCAGACCTCAGGAGGGCAGAACTCTGTCTGTGAGGAGGCAGCAGCTGTAGCTGGAGTGCAAGCCTCAGACAGCTGGTTTGGCAGTACTGGAGGTCCTTGGTGGAGCCCCCAGGATGCATGGAATTGGCTTCTCAATACCAGATTTTGGATGGGGAACAATTCCATTATCTTAGACATGTTACATGGCCATATTCAGAGTTACCATTGTGAAGCTACATATAGGTATTGACCTATATGTAGTGCACGCATGTAATGGCGTCCCCGCACTCACCAGTCCCGGGAAATGGCCCTGAACTATGTGGGGGCACCTCTGCTAGTGCAAGGGTGCCCTCATACTTAGTAACTTTGCACCTAACCTTCAGCAAGTGAAAGTTAGATATATAGTTGACTTATAAGTTAATTAAGTGCAGTGAAAATGGCTCACGCAGGCTGCAATGGCAGGCCTGTGGAAGGGTTTGTCTGTGCTCCTTATGGGTGGCAAAAGAAATGCTGCAGCCCATAAGGATCTCCTGGAACCCCAATGCCCTGGGTACATAGGTACCATATACTAAGGACTTATAAGGGGGGTCCAGTGTGCCAATTGCAATTGGTAAATGAAGTCACTAGCCTACAGTGACAAACTTAAAAGCAGAGAGAGCATAAGCACTGAGGTTCTGATTGGCAAAGCCTCAGTGACACAGTCAAGCACTATACAGACACACACATTAGGCCATAAACTATGAGCACTGGGGTCCTGACCAGCAGGATCCCAGTGAGACAGGCAAAAACATATTGATATACAGGTAAAAATGGGGGTAACATTCCAAGGAAGATGGTACTTTCCTACAGGTACTTTAGTTACCTTTGGTGTTTTCTTACACTCCCAGTGCCTCTCTACGCACTACACTTCCCTAGGGGGGGAATTCGACATTTGCATTCCACTATTTTAGTATATGCTTTGTGTTGCCCCTAGACCCATTGCATTCTATTTTCTACTGTTTGCACTACTCTGCGACTGTTTACTTACCTGATTTTGGTTACTAGTGTATATATTGTGTAAAATACTTACCTCCAGAAGGAGTATTACCTCTAAGATAGTTTTGGCCTTGTGTCACTAAAATAAAGTACCTTTATTTTTGGTAACTCTGAGTATTGACTTTACTTGTGTATAAGTACTGTGTAACTATAGTGGTATTGCAGGAGCTTTGCATGGCTCCAAGTTCAGCCTAAGATCCTCTGCTACAGCTACCTCTAGACAGCCCAAGGTGCTAGAACACTGCCTACATTTCACTAATAAGGGATAACTGGACCTGGTATAAGGTCTAAGTACCTTAGGTACCCACTACAAACCAGGCCAGCCTCCTACATTGGTGGTGCAGAAGTGGGAGTACTTGCAATTGCTTTACCACATTTTTACTGGTGCTTTTCACATGAAAGGTGTACTCCAATACTTAAAGCTATATACAATTATACTTCGCAGTCATTTTTTTCACTTTCATAAAGTTCTTTCAAACTCTCTAAAAGTTTTACAAAGTTCTGAAAATATTTTGTTCCTCTAAAAAGATAGGTTAAATAGTTTGGCAACTTTTTTCTCTTCTCCCTAACCTTTTCATTCACTATGTCTGTTGTAGAGACTACCCCAGGGTTGTTAAGACCACTTATGAAAGTCTGAGTTTCATACGTCTGAGGGGTCTCTGCTTGGAAAGAAGCTTAGGGATTGGGAAGAACCCTAACAAGGAATTTCTCTTGAATCTCCTTTTGCAATATGATCAGGAGCATCCTAATGGTCAGGTGCAATCAGAAGGGGATGTGGAGGGAGATTCCACCCAGGTAGATTCAGGAGAGGGTCCTGAAAATCCAGGGGAGGGACCTTCCACAGATTTTCCCCTTAACAAACCTCTTAGTGTAGCTGTTAGTGGGAAGGGGTCACACACAGGTAGGGCATCCTTCACACCTAGAAGCCAGGTCACTAGAGTAACTGAAGTTAGGTAAAGGTCAACCTCTGCTCATTCCCATGTCAGTTCTGTATCAGAAGTGTCCCACACATCCAACCCTGAGGATCAATCCCTAGATAGGGAACTCAGAAAGCTGAGGTTGGAGGAGGCCAGACTGAGGCTGCAGCAGCAACAGTTGGCCTTAGATAAGGTAGCCCTAGCTGTGGAAAGGGAAAGACAGGGGTTGGGGTTAGTTCTCCATGGTAGCAGCAGCAGCAGTAGTTTCAGACTTTTCAGTGTAAGAGAAAACAGATTTGATTCTAGAAACCTGCACAAGATTGTCCCCCCTTACAAGAAGGGGGGTGACATTTACAAGTGATTTACTGCACTTGAGAGCGCCTGTAAAGTTCAGAGGGTCCCTCAGGTACAATGGGCTGCTATCCTGTGGTTATCTTTCTCTGGCAAGGGAAGAGATAGACTCCTTACTGTTAGAGAAGATGACTCAGACAACTACAATATTCTGAAAACTGCACTCTTGGATGGATTTGGCTTAACCACTGAACAATATAGAATAAAGTTCAGAGAAACCAGAAGAGAGTCTTCACAGGATTGAATACATTTTGTAGACTGTTCAGTGAAGACCTGAGAACGTTGGTTGCATGGCAGCAAGGTGTCTGACTATGAAAGCCTGTATAATCCGATCCTGAGATAGCATATTCTTAACAATTGTATGTCTGATTTGTTGCACCAGTACTTAGTAGACTCAGATCTGACCTCTCCCCAAGAATTGGGAAAGAAGGCAGACAAATGGGTCAGAACAAGAGTGAACAGAAAAGTTCATACAGGAGGTGACAAGGATGGCAAGAAGAGAAATGGTGAGAAATCTCAGGATAAGCATGGGGATAAAGGTAAAACTAAAGATCCTTCTAAAAATCCTAAACACTCTTCAGGGGGTGGGGATAAATCATCTTCTTCCTCTTCTTCACAACCCACACACATTAAAAAGCCTTGGTGCTATGTGTGTAAAAATTAAGGCCATCGGCCAGGGGATAGGTCCTGCCCAGGTAAACCCTGTGAGCCTACCACCACTAATACATCAAACTCTAGTGCCCCTAGCAGTAGTGGTAATAGTGGTGGGACTGCTGGCAACAGTCAAAATAAGGGTGTAGTTGGGTTCACTTACAGGTCCATCATAGAAACTGGGGTAGTCAGTCCCAAGATTGCTTCTGTCACACCTGGTGGCATTGGCCTTGCCACACTGGCTGCTTGTCCCCTTACAATGGATAAGTACAGGCAGACAGTTTCAATAAATGGTGTTGAGGCTCAGGCCTACAGGGACACAGGTGCCAGTATCACTTTGGTGACTGAAAACCTAGTGTCTCCTGAACAACACATCATTGGACAACAGTACAAGATTATTGATGTCCATAACTCCACTAAGTTCCTTCCCTTAGCTATAGTTCAGTTTAGTTGGGGTAGAGTTTCTGGCCCTAAGCAGGTGGTAGTATCACCTAGCTTACCTGTAGACTGTCTCTTAGGTAATGACCTAGAGGCCTCAGGTTGGGCTGAGGTCGAGTTTAATAACCATGCAGCCATGCTGGGTATCCCTGAGGATTTGCTTCCTCTCATTTCTGCTGTAATGAAAAAGCAAAGGAGAGAAAAAGGCCTGAAAACTCAGGATCCCTCTCCAACAACAGGTGAAAAGGTTATCAATGTATCCCCTACCCACCCTGTCATTCAGGATACCATTCCTGTGGTGGGAGAAACCTCTCCTGGGGTGGCACCTGTACCAAGGGAATCATCAGCTAACACAGCTGTACTCCCTGAGGTAGAAGTACCTCTCTGTGGGATAACTAATATTGGTGAGAAAAAGTCCACCATTTTAGTTAACATGGAGCATCTCTCCAACCCTCCCAGAGAAACTTTAGTGCAGCAACCCTGCACTGCCTCACAACACTTGGGACAGCAGCCCTGCCCTAGTGTGGAGCTCATAGGACAGCATCCCTGCCCTGCTCCAACTCAAGAGAAACAGCATCCCTGTTCTCTCTTACAGCCATATGGACAAAGATTTTGCCCAGCTATGGCTTTATTAAGACAGCATCCCTGTCTGGCATTCTCATTACTAGAAATAGGTCCAGTGGACAATTCCCACTGCTCTAAACTTAAACATACTAATAGGAACTCTGAGAATATAACTTCAAATTGTTGGCAAGCTGAAAAACTTCAAACAGGGTGGTTTACATCCCCACAAGGAAGTAACCATATAGTGGATGATAAAGGGAGTTACCAATCTATTGCAGAGCTACTCTCTACTTATCACCACTTAGACAATAAAGACTCAACTGGCCAAGGTTAGCCTTATTGTCCTTTGTTTGGGCGGTGGGTTGTGTAGGAAGGTAGCCTTTTTCTAGCCTTGTTACTCCCACTTTTGGCCTGTTTGTGAGTGTATGTCGGGGTGTTTTTACTGTCTTACTGGGATCCTGCTAGCCAGAGCCCAGTGCTCATAGTGAAAACCCTATGTTGTCAGTGTGTTTGATATGTGTCACTGGGATCCTGTTAGCCAGGACCCCAGTGCACATACGTTTGTGGCCTGTATGTGTTCCCTGTGTGGTGCCTAACTGTATCACTGAGGCTCTGCTAACCAGAACCTCAGTGTTTATGCTCTCTCTGCTTTAAATTTGTCACTGCAGGCTAGTGACTAATTTTACCAATTCTCATTGGCACACTGGAACACCCTTATAATCCCCTAGTATATGGTACCTAGGTACCCAGGGTATTGGGGTTCCAGGAGATCCAAATGGGCTGCAACATTTCTTTTGCCACCCGTAGGGAGCTCAGACAAACCTTTACACAGGACTGCCATTACAGCCTGAGTGAAATAACGCACACGTTATTTCACAGCTATTTTCACTGCACTTAAGTAACTTATAAGTCACCTATATGTCTAACCTTCACTTGATGAAAGTTAGGTGCAAAGTTACCAAGTGTGAGGGCACCCATGCACTAGCAAAGGTGCCCCCACATAGTTCAGGGCAATTTCCCCAGACTTTGTGAGTGTAGGGACACCATTACACGCGTGCATTACATATAGGTCAATTCCATATATATAGCTTAACAATGGTAACTCCGAATATGGCCATGTGAAATGTCTAAGATCATCAAATTGTCCCCCATGCCAAATCTGGTATGGGGGGGCCCACTCCCATGCATCCCTCGGGCTCCACCATGGACCCCGGGTACTGCCAAACCAGCTCTCTGGGGTTTTCTCCGCAGCTACCGCTGCTGCCACCCCACAGACAGGGTTCTGCCCTCCTGGGGTGTGGGCAGCCCAGTCCCAGGAAGTCAGAGCAAAGGATTTCCTCTGAGAGAGGGTGTTATACCCTCTCCGCTTGGAAATGGGTGTTAAAGGCTGGGGAGGGGTAGCCTCTCCGAGCCTCTGGAAATGCTTTGAAGGGCACAGATGGTACCCTCCTTACATAAGCTAGTCTACACCGGTTCAGGGTACCCCCAGTCCCTGCTGTGGAGCGAAACTGGACAAAGGAAAGGGGAGTGTCTACTCCCCTGTCCATCACCACCCCAGGGGTGGTGCCCAGAGCTCATCCAGTGTGTCCCAGTCCTCTGCCATCTTGATTCCAGAGGTGTGACAACACTCTGGAGGGCTCTGAGTTGCCAGTGCCAGCAGGTGACGTCAGAGACCCCTCCTGATAGGTGCTTACCTGACTAGGTGGCCAATCCTCCTCTGAGGGCTATTTAGGGTCTCTCCTGTGGGCTTTTCCTCCTATAACGACTTGCATGAATTCACCAGAGTTCCTCTGCACCTCTCTCTTCAACTTCTGCCAAGGATCGACCGCTGACTGCTCCAGGACACCTGCAAAACTGCAAAAGAAAAAGCAAGAAGACTACCAGCGACATTACAGCGCCTAATCCTGCCGGCTCTATCGACTGTTCCCTGGTGGTGCATGCTTTGGGGGCTGCCTGCCCTCATCGTGCACTGGAAGCCATGAAGAAATCTCCTGTGGGTTGACGGAATCTTCCCCCTGCTCCAGCAGGCACCAAACTTCAGCGTCACTGGTACACTGGGACCCCTCTCATCATGACGAGCGTGGCCCCTGGAACACAGGTGGTGGACCCAAGTGACCTAAACTGTCCAGTGGTCCAACTGTCCAAATTTGGAGGAGGTAAATCCTTGCCTCCCCTCTCCAGACAGTAACCCTGTGCCCTGCATGAACTGCAGCTGCAAGGGCTTCTGTGCATCTTTCCAAGGAATCCTTCATGCACAGCCAAGCCCAGGTCCCCAGCACTCCGTCCTGCATTGATCAACTCCCTGAGTTGACCTCTGGCTTCATGGGAGCCTCTTTTGTAGTGTTGAGATGACCGCCATGCTCAGTCTTCTTGAACCTGTGTTGAAGAATTTGTGTGGGTGCTACCTTCTTGTGCGTGGGCTCTCTAAGTTGCTGAGGTCCCCCTCTGTCTCTTCTCCCAAGTGGCGACATCCTGGTCCTTCCTGGGCCCAGGAAGCACCCTTTTTTTCCAACCGCAACTCTTGCAGCTAGCAGGGCTTGTTTGCAGTCTTTTGCCAAAAACAACTCTGCATCCTCCAGCTCTCTGTGGGACATCTTCTGCATGAAGGAGAAGTTCCTAGCACCTTTCGTTGTTGTTGAATCTTCAGCTTCTTCCATCCAGAGGCAGCCATTTTGCACCTTCATCCGGGGATTAGTGGGCTCCTGCCCCCACTGGACACTTTCGCGACTCTTGGACTTGGTCCCCTTCCTTTTCAGGTCCTCAGGTCCTTGAATCCATCTTCAGTGCTTTGCAGTCTGTTGTGGTCTTTGCAAAATCTCTTATCACGACTTTGGTGTGTTTCCGGGGAAATAGTAGTACTTTACTCCTACTTTCCAGGGTTTTGGGATGGGGTATCTTTTACACCCTTAGAATTTTTCTTACACTCCCAGCAACTTCCTTCACACTACACTAGCCTAGGGGTCCATTTGTGGTTCGCATTCCACTTTCTTAGTATATGGTTTGTGTTGCCCCCAGGCCTATTGCATCCTATTGTGTTCTACAGTGTTTGCACTACTTTCTGACTGTGTTACTTACCTGATTTTGGTTTGTGTGTATATTTTGTGTATTTTACTTACCTCCTAAGGGGGGTATATCCTCTGAGATGTTTTTGGCACATTGTCACTAAAATAAAGTACCTTTTTTTTTAGTATCTCTGAGTATTGTTTTTCTTATGATATAGTACCTATATGATATAAGTGGTATAGTAGGAGCTTTGCATGTCTCCTAGTTCAGCCTAAGCTGCTCTACTATAGCTACCTCTATCAGCCTAAGCTGCTATAACACTACTAATCTACCAATAAGGGATAACTGGACCTGGCACAAGGTGTAAGTACATTGGTACCCACTACAAGCCAGGCCAGCCTCCTACATTGGTGGTGCAGCGGTGGCTTAAGTACTTGTAACCGCTTTACCACTTTCTCATTGGTGCTTTTCATAAGAAAACCATATTCTAAATACTTCGAAATATACACAAGTAACCTTAACATTCTTAATTTCTTTCTAAAAAGTTTCAGAAAAGTTTGAAAAAGCTTTTCTCTTTTCTTTAAAAGTTTCCGATTTTTTTTTTCTCTTCCCTAAACTCTTCTTTCTACTATGTCTGTGGTAGAGCCACTCCCAAAGTTGTGAAGACAACTTATGAGAATCTAAACTTTAAACGTTTGAGGGGTCTCTGTATAGAAAGGAGTTTAGGGATTAGTAAGAACCCTACCAAAGATCTCCTTCTTAGCCTTCTCCCTGAAAGTGACCAGAATCAGACTGGTCAAACCCAGGATCAGGAGGTAGAGGAGGGGGTACCCAGGTAGAATCAGGGGAGGGCCCTGAGGACTCTGGGGAAGGTACTTCCAAACACCTTTCAGTTATCAGGCCACCTAGTGAAGCTGGTGGTGGGAGGGGGGTCATACATCAGTAGGGCACCTTTCACTCCGAAAGGCCAGGTCACTAGGGTTCAGGTAGTTAGAGAAAGGTCCACGTCTGCTAATTCTCACATTACCTCTGTGTCAGAGAATTCACAAACCTCCCACCCTGAGGATAACACCCTAGACAGGGAACTCAGAAAGCTGAGGTTGGAAAAGGTCAGGCTGAAGCTTAGACAGCAGCAGTTGGCCTGAGACAGGGAATCCCTAGATGTAGGGAGGGAAAGACAGAAGTTGGGGTTAGTTTCCCATGGTGGCAGCAGTATCAATCTTGATAGTCATCCTGTTAGAGAAACAGATTCAAGAAGCCTGCACAAGATTGTCCCCCCTTACAAGGAGGTGGATGGCATAAACAAGTGGTTTTCTGCACTTGAGAGGGCATGTATGGTACAGTTGGTCCTTCAAAGGCAGTGGGCTGCTATATTGTGGCTATCTTTCACTGGCAAAGGTAGGGACAGACTCCTTACTATCAGAGAGGGTGATGCCAACAATGATACAGTTTTGAAGGATGCACTCTTAGATGGATTTGGCTTAACCACAGAAAAATACAGGATAAAGTTCAGACATACCAGAAAATAGTCCTCCCAAGAATGGACAGACTTTGTAGACTGTTCAGTGAAGGCCTTGGAGGGATCGTTACATGGCAGTAAGGTGACTGACTATTATTCTGACAGAGCATATTTTTAATAATTGTGTCTGACTTGTTGCATCAGTGTAGGAGGCTGGACTGGCTTGTAGTGAGTACCAAGGGGTACTTGCACCTTGCACCAGGCCCAGTTATCCCTTATTAGTGTATAGGGTGTCTAGCAGCTTAGGCTGATAGATAATGGTAGCTTAGCAAAGCAGCTCAGGCTGAACTAGGAGACGTGTGAAGCTACTACAGTACCACTTAGTGTCATATGCACAATATCATAAGAAAACACAATACACAGTTATACTAAAAATAAAGGTACTTTATTTTTATGACAATATGCCAAAGTATCTTAGAGTGTACCCTCAGTGAGAGGATAGGAAATATACACAAGATATATATACACAATAGCAAAAATATGCAGTATAGTCTTAGAAAACAGTGCAAACAATGTATAGTTACAATAGGATGCAATGGGGAAACATAGGGATAGGGGCAACACAAACCATATACTCCAGAAGTGGAATACGAACCACGAATGGACCCCAAACCTATGTGACCTTGTAGAGGGTCGCTGGGACTATTAGAAAATAGTGAGAGTTAGCAAAATAACCCTCCCCAAGACCCTGAAAAGTGAGTGCAAAGTGCACTAAAGTTCCCCTAAGGACAAAATAGTCGTGTTAGAGGGAAAATGCAAGGAAAACACAAATCAGCAATGCAACAACGATGGATTCCTGACTGAGGGTACCTGTGGAACAAGGGGACCAAGTCCAAAAGTCACAAGCAGCTCGGAGATGGGCAGATGCCCAAGAAATGCCAGCGGTTGGTGCAAAGAAGCTCTTACTAGGCTGAAGAACTGTGAATACTGCAGGAACGACAAGGGCTAGAGACTTCCCCTTTGGAGGATGGATCCCCCACGCCTTGGAGAGTCGTGCAGAAGTGTTTTCCCGCCGGATGGACGCCAACAAGCCTTGCTACACGCAAATCGTGCGTTTGGCGTTTTTGGACGCTGCTGGGGCCCAGGAGGGACCAGGAGGTCGCAAATTGGACCTGCAGAGAGAGGGGACGTCGAGCAAGACAAAGAGCCCTCACTGAAGCAGGTAGCACCCGGAGAAGTGCCAGAAACAGGCACTACGAGGATGCGTGAAACGGTGCTCGCCGAAGTTGCACAAAGGAGTCCCACGTCGCCGGAGACCAACTTAGAAAGTCGTGCAATGCAGGTTAGAGTGCCGTGGACCCAGGCTTGGCTGTGCACACAGGATTTCCGCCGGAAGTGCACAGGGGCCGGAGTAGCTTGCAAAGTCGCGGTTCCCAGCAATGCAGCCCAGCGAGGTGAGGCAAGGACTTACCTCCACCAAACTTGGGCTGAAGAGTCACTGGACTGTGGGGGTCACTTGGACGGTGTCGCTGGATTCGAGGGACCTCGCTCGTCGTGCTGAGAGGAGACCCAAGGGACCGGTAATGCAGCTTTTTGGTGCCTGCGGTTGCAGGGGGAAGATTCCGTCGACCCACGGGAGATTTCTTCGGAGCTTCTGGTGCAGAGAGGAGGCAGACTACCCCCACAGCATGCACAAGCAGGAAAACAGTCGAGAAGGCGGCAGGATCAGCGTTACAGAGTTGCAGTAGTCGTCTTTGCTACTATGTTGCAGGTTTGCAGGCTTCCAGCGCGGTCAGCGGTCGATTCCTTATCAGAAGGTGAAGAGGGAGATGCAGAGGAACTCGGCTGAGCTCATGCATTCGTTATCTAAAGTTTCCCCAGAGACAGAGACCCTAAATAGCCAGAAAAGAGGGTTTGGCTACCTAGGAGAGAGGAAAGGCTACTAACACCTGAAGGAGCCTATCACAAGGAGTCTCTGACGTCACCTGGTGGCACTGGCCACTCAGAGCAGTCCAGTGTGCCAGCAGCACCTCTGTTTCCAAGATGGCAGAGGTCTGGAGCACACTGGAGGAGCTCTGGACACCTCCCAGGGGAGGTGCAGGTCAGGGGAGTGGTCACTCCCCTTTCCTTTGTCCAGTTTCGCGCCAGAGCAGGGGCTAAGGGGTCCATGAACCGGTGTAGACTGGCTTATGCAGAATTGGGCACATCTGTGCCCAACAAAGCATTTCCAGAGGCTGGGGGAGGCTACTCCTCCCCTGCCTTCACACCATTTTCCAAAGGGAGAGGGTGTCACACTCTCTCTCAGAGGAAGTTCTTTGTTCTGCCATCCTGGGCCAGGCCTGGCTGGACCCCAGGAGGGCAGCTGCCTGTCTGAGGGGTTGGCAGCAGCAGCAGCTGCAGAGAAACCCCAGGAAGGGCAGTTTGGCAGTACCAGGGTCTGTGCTACAGACCACTGGGATCATGGAATTGTACCAACAATGCCAGGATGGCATAGAGGGGGCAATTCCATGATCATAGACATGTTACATGGCCATATTCGGAGTTACCATGGTGAAGCTACATATAGGTAGTGACCTATATGTAGTGCACGCGTGTAATGGTGTCCCCGCACTCACAAAGTTCAGTGAATTGGCTCTGAACAATGTGGGGGCACCTTGGCTAGTGCCAGGGTGCCCTCACACTAAGTAACTTTGCACCTAACCTTTACCAGGTAAAGGTTAGACATATAGGTGACTTATAAGTTACTTAAGTGCAGTGTAAAATGGCTGTGAAATAACGTGGACGTTATTTCACTCAGGCTGCAGTGGCAGGCCTGTGTAAGAATTGTCAGAGCTCCCTATGAGTGGCAAAAGAAATGCTGCAGCCCATAGGGATCTCCTGGAACCCCAATACCCTGGGTACCTCAGTACCATATACTAGGGAATTATAAGGGTGTTCCAGTAAGCCAATGTAAATTGGTAAAAATGGTCACTAGCCTGTCAGTGACAATTTGGAAAGAAATGAGAGAGCATAACCACTGAGGTTCTGATTAGCAGAGCCTCAGTGAGACAGTTAGTCACTACACAGGTAACACATTCAGGCACACTTATGAGCACTGGGGCCCTGGGTTACCAGGGTCCCAGTGACACATACAACTAAAACAACATATATACAGTGAAAAATGGGGGTAACATGCCAGGCAAGATGGTACTTTCCTACAATCAGTACTTGGTAGACTCAGATCTGACCTCTCCCCAAGAATTGGGAAAGAAGGCAGACAAATGGGTCAGTACAAGAGTGAGCAGAAAAGCTCATACTGGTGGTGACAAGGATGGCAAGAAGAATGATGGTAAGTCTTCAGACAAGGGTGGGGACAAAGACAAAAATAGTTTAGAGTCTTCATCAGGCCCACAAAAATCCTCTGGGGGAGGTGGGTCCAAATACTCTTCACACAATCAAAGGAAGTCATGGTTTTATTTATGTAATTGTAAAGGCCATTGGGAAAGTGATTCCACTTGTTCAAAGAAAAACACCAAGGCTCCCACTACCACAACCCTAACTGCGTCCACTAGTGCCCCTAGTAATAGCAGTAGTGGTGGGGCGAACACTACAAATTGCCAATCAAAGGGTGTAGCCGGCTCACCATTGGTAATGTAGTTGATGTTGGTCTTGTTAGGGAGACCACAGAGGCTGTTTTAGTCTCTGATGGTGGTATTGACTTTGCCACCTTGGTTGTTTGTACCCTTAATATGGATAAGTAGAAGCAACTATCCCTAATAAATGGCGTTGAGGTTGAGGCCTACAGGGACACAGGAGCCAGTGTCACCATGGTGATAGAGAAACTGGTTGCCCTGAACAACACCTACTTGGTCAGCAGTACCAAGTGACTGATGCTCATAACAACACTCTTAGCCACCCCATGGCTGTTGTGAATCTCAACCGGGGGTAGGGAGTTTGTTACTGGTCCAAAGAAAGTTGTGGTAGCCACTGATTTACCTGTAGACTTCTTACTAGGCAATGAATTGGAGACATCAGCTTGGGCTGAAGTGGAGTTGGAGGCTCCTGCAGCAATGCTGGGCATTCTAGGGCATATCTTTGCTCTCACAAGGGCTCAGGCCCAGAAGCAAGGAAGACAGGGAAGCTTGGATCCTGGAAAAATGGACCAAGTGCTCCCAGAAGCTAGGGGTAGAAAGAGTAAATCCTTGCCCACTATCCCTCCCTCTCCAGAAGATTCCCCTTTTGAGGAAGAGAAATCCACTCCCTGTGCAGAATCTACACCAGATGAGCTGGCAGCAGACACTGCTGAGCTATTGGGTGCAGGGGGACCTGCTAGGGAAGAGCTGAGTGTGGCACAGCAGACCTGTCCCACACTAGAGGGTTTAAGACAGCAAGCTGTCAAACAGCAGAATGGAGATACAACTGATAGCCATCAAGTCTATTGGGAAGACAACCTGCTCTATACTGAATCAAGGGACCCTAATCCTGGAGCTGCCAGGAGATTGGTCATCCCTTTGCAGTATAGGGAGTTTCTTCTGACTTTGGCTCATGATATTTCTTTGGCTGGCCATTTGGGCCAAAGTAAGACTTGGGACAAACTTGTTCCATTGTTTTACTGGCCTCATATGTCAGAGGACACCAAGGAGTTTTGTAGCTCCTGTGTGACCTGCCAAGCCAGTGGCAAGAATGGTGTCACACCTAAGCCCCCCTTAATTCCACTCCCAGTGGTTGGGGTGCCCTTTGAAAGGTTAGGGGTTGACATTGTTGGCCCCCTTGACCCTCCAACAGCTTCTGACAATAGATTTATCCTTGTGGCAGGGGACCATGCCACTAGGTATCCTGAAGCTATACCCTTAATGACCACTACAGCTCCTGCAGTGGCAAAGGCCCCACTGGGAATATTTTCCAGAGTGAGCTTCCCTAAGGAAGTGGTATCAGACAGAGGTAGTAACGTCATGTCTGCATACCTCAAAGCTATGTGGAAGGAGTGTGGTGTTACTTACAAGTTCACTACTCTTTATCCTCCACAAACAAATGGACTGGTTGAGAGGTTTAATAAAACTCTCAAAGGCATGATCATGGGACTCCCTGAAAAACTCAGGAGGAGATGGGATGTCCTGTTGCCATGCCTCCTTTTTGCTTATTGGGAGGTACCCCAGAAAGGAGTGGGCTTCAGCCCCTTTGAACTCTTCTTTGGACACCCAGTAAGAGGTCCCCTTGCTCTTGTGAAGGAGGGTGGAGAACAACCTTTAAAAGCTCCCAAAAAGCACATTGTGGATTATGTACTTGGCCTCAGATTGAATATGGCTGAGAACATGAAAAAGGCCAGTAAAAACCTTCAGGCCAACCAAGAGCTCCAAAAGCAATGGCATGACCAGGAGGTTGTCCTGACTCAGTACCACCCAGGACAGAAGGTGCGGGTATTGGAGCCTGTGGCACCAAGAGCACTCCAGGACAAATGGAGTGGACCCCATCTCATTGTGGAGGAAAAAGGTGAGGTCACCTATTTGGTAGACCTGGGCACTGCCAGAAGTCCCCTTAGGGTGCTTCATGTCAATCACCTAAAACCTTATTATAACAGACTGACTTAACCCTGCTCATGGCCACTGATTAGGGGCAGGAGGAAGAGAGTGACCCTCTCCCTGACCTCTCCTCCACCACTGAATCTGATGGCTTAGTGGAGGGGATTGTACTGGCAGATTTCTTTACTGCTGAGCAGCAGGACAACTGCATAAGTCTCCATGATCAGTTATCTGACCTCTTCTCACTGATTCCAGGTACAACTACCTGGTGTGAGCATACAATTGATACTGGAGACAGTTTACTCGTCAAAAGTAAAATGTATAGATAGACTGACAATCAGAGACTGTATTAAACAAGAGGTACAGACAATGTTAGTTTTGGGAGTGATTGAACCTTTTGAAAGTCTCTGGGCCAGCCCAGTGGTGCTTGTCCCCAAACCTCATAGTAAAGATGGTAAAAAGGAAATGAGGTTTTGTGTGAACTATAGGGGTCTGAATCAGGTAACCAAAACTGATGCTTCTGCCAAGTATCTAAGCACTTTTGATTTAACTGCAGGGTATTGGCAGATTAAGTTGTCAGAAGATGCTAAACCCAAAACAGCATTTTCAACCATTGGAGGGCACTATCAGTTCACTCTTCTGCCCTTTGGATTGAAAAATGCACCTGCCACATTTCAGAGGTTGGTCAATACAGTCCTCCAAGGATTGAAAGCTTTTAGTGCAGCATATCTAGATGATATAGCTGTCTTTAGCTCCACCTGGGATGATCACCTGGTCCATCTGTGGAAATCTTTGGAGGCCCTGCAAAAGGCAGGCCTCACTATCAAGGCTTCAAAGTGCCAGATAGGGCAGAGGAAAGTGGTTTATCTGGGCCACCTGGTAGGTGGGGGGCAGACTGCACCACTGCAGGGGAAGATCCAAACCATTATGCAATGGGATCCCCCTACAACTCAAACCCAAGTGAGAGCCTTTCTAGGCCTCACAGGTTACTATAGGAGGGAGGTTCATAAAGAATTATGGCACTATAACTGCCCCTCTTAATGACCCCACATCCAAAAAAAAAATGCCTAAAAAGTATTATGGACAGCTAGCTGTCAAAAGGCTTTTGATGAGCTAAAACAGTCCATGTGCTCTGCACCTGTCCTAAAAAGCCCTTGTTACTCCAGAAAATTCATTATGCAAACTGATGCTTCTGAATTAGGGGTAGGGGCAGTTCTATCACAGCTTAACACTGAGGGCCAGGATCAACCTGTTGCTTTTATCAGCAGAAGGTTGACCCCTAGAGAAAAGCGTTGGTCTGCCATAGAGAGGGAGGCCTTTGCTGTGGTCTGGGCCTTGAAGAAGTTGAAACCATACCTCTTTGGTACTCACTGCATTGTTCAGACAGACGGCAAACAAACCTCTATTATGGCTTAAACAAATGAAAGGTGAAAACCCTAAATTGTTGAGGAGGTCCATCTCCCTACAGGGAATGGATTATACAGTGGAACATAGACCTGGGAGTACCCACTCCAATGCAGATGGACTCCCCAGATATTTCCACTTAGACAATGAAGACTCACCTGGGCAAGGTTAGCCTTCTTGTCCCTCGTTTGTGGGGAGGGGGGGGGGGGGGGTTGCGTAGGAAAGTACCATCTTGCCTGGCATGTTACCCCCATTTTTACATGTATGTAAGTTTTTGCCTGTCTCACTGAGATCCTGCTAGCCAGGACCCCAGTGCTAATAGTTTGTGGCTTGAATGTGTATACATGTGCAGTGACTAACTGTGTCACGGAGGCTCTGCTAATCAGAACCTCAGTGCTTATGCTCTCTCTGCCTTTAAATTTGTCACTATAGGCTAGTGACCACTTTTACCAATTTGAATTGGCACACTGGAACACCCTTATAATTCCCTAGTATGTGGTACCTAGGTACCCAGGGTATTGGGGTTCCAGGAGATCCCTATGGGCTGCAGCATTTCTTTTACCACCCATAGGGAGCTCAGAAAAACCTTTACACAGGACTGCCACTGCAGCCTGAGTGAAATAACACACGTTATTTCACAGCCCTATTCACTGCACTTAAGTAACTTATAAGTCACCTATATGTCTAACCTTCACTTGCTGAAGGTTAGGTGCAAAGTTACTAAGTGTGAGGGCACCCTTGCACTAGCAAAGGTGCCCCCACATCGTTCAGGGCCATTTCCCCGGACTTGGTGAGGGCAGGGACACCATTAGACGCGTGCAATACATATAGGTCAATACCTATATGTAACTTCACAATGGTAACTCCAAATATGGCCATGTAACATGTTTACGATCATAGAATTGTCCCCCCATGCCAAATCTGGTGTTGGGGAGCCAATTCTATACATCCCCGGGGCTCCACTATGGACCCCGGGTACTGCCAAACCAGCTCTCTTGGGTGTTCTCTGCCGCTACCGCTGCTGCCACCCCACAGACAGGGTTCTGCCCTCCTGGGGTGTGGGCAGCCCAGTCCCAGGAAGTCAGAGCAAAGGATTTCCTCTGAGAGAGGGTGTTATACCCTCTCTGCTTGAAAATGGGTGTTAAAGGCTGGGGAGGGGTAGCCTCTCCCAGCCTCTGGAAATGCTTTGAAGGGCACAGATGGTGCCCTCCTTGCATAAGCCAGTCTACACCGGTTCAGGGTACCCCCAGTCCCTGCTGTGGAGCGAAACTGGACAAAGGATAGGGCAGTGTCTACTCCCCTGTCCATCACCACCCCAGGGGTGGTGCCCAGAGCTCCTTTAGTGTGCCCCAGACCTCTGCCATCTTGATTCCAGAGGTGTGAGGGCACTCTGGAGGCCTCTGAGTCGCCAGTGCCAGCAGGTGACGTCAAAGACCCCTCCTGATAGGTGCTTACCTGACTAGGTGGCCAATCCTCCTCTGAGGGCTATTTAGGGTCTCTCCTGTGGGCTTTTCCTCTGATAACGACTTGCATGAATTCCCCAGAGTTCCTCTGCACCTCTCTCTTCAACTTCTGCCAAGGATCGACCGCTGACTGCTCCAGGACGCCTGCAAAACTGCAACAAAGTAGCAAGAAGACTACCAGCGACATTACAGCGCCTAATCCTGCCGGCTCTAATCGACTGTTCCCTGGTGGTGCATGCTTTGGGGGCTGCCTGCCCTCATTGTGCACTGGAAGCCATGAAGAAATCTCCTGTGGGTTGACAGAATCTTCCTCTGCTCCAGCAGGCACCAAACTTCAGCGTCACTGGTACACTGGGACCCCTCTCATCCTGACGAGCATGGCCCCTGGAACACAGGTGGTGGACCCAAGTGGCCTAAACTGTCCAGTGGTCCAACTGTCCAAATTTGGAGGAGGTAAGTCCTTGCCTTCCCTCTCCAGACAGTAACCCTGTGCCCTGCATGAACTGCAGCTGCAAGGGCTTCTGTGCATCTTTCCAAGGAATCATTCATGCACAGCCAAGCCCAGGTCCCCAGCACTCCGTCCTGCATTGATCAACTCCCTGAGTTGACCTCTGGCTTCATGGGACCCTCTTTTGTAGCGTTGAGATGACTGCCATGCTCAGTCTTCTTGAACCTGTGTTGAAGAATTTGTGTGGGTGCTACCTTCTTGTGCGTGGGCTCTCTAAGTTGCTGAGGTCCCCCTCTGTCTCTTCTCCCAAGTGGCGACATCCTGGTCCTTCCTGGGCCCAGGCAGCACCCTTTTATTTCAACTGCAACTCTTGCAACTAGCAAGGCTTGTTTGCAGTCTTTTGCCAAAGAACAACTCTGCATCCTCCAGCTCTCCGTGGGACATCTTCTGCATGAAGGAGAAGTTCCTAGCACCTTTCGTTGTTGCAGAATCATCAGCTTCTTCCATCCAGAGGCAGCCATTTTGCACCTTCATCCGGGGATTAGTGGGCTCCTTCCCCCACTGGACACTTTCGCGACTCTTGGACTTGGTCCCCTTCCTTTGCAGGTCCTCAGGTCCTTGAATCCATCTTCAGTGCTTTGCAGTCTGTTGTGGTCTTTGCAAAATCTCTTATCACGACTTTGGTGTGTTTCTGGGGAAATAGTAGTACTTTACTCCTACTTTCCAGGGTCTTGGGATGGGGTATCTTGTACACCCTTAGAGTTTTTCTTACACTCCCAGCGACTTTCTTCACACTACACTAGCCTAGGGGTCCATTTGTGGTTCGCATTCCACTTTCTTAGTATATGGTTTGTGTTACCCCTAGGCCTATTGCATCCTATTGTGTTCTACAGTGTTTGCACTACTTTCTGACTGTGTTACTTACCTGATTTTGGTTTGTGTGTATATTTTGTGTATTTTACTTACCTCCTAAGGGGGGTATATCCTCTGAGATATTTTTGGCACATTGTCACTAAAATAAAGTACCTTTATTTTTAGTTACTCTGAGTATTGTCTTTCTTATGCTATAGTACCTATATGATATAAGTGGTATAGTAGGAGCTTTGCATGTCTCCTAGTTCAGCCTAAGCTGCTCTACTATAGCTACCTCTATCAGCCTAAGTTGCTATAACACTACTAATCTACCAATAAGGGATAACGGGACCTGGCACAAGGTGTAAGTACATTGGTACCCACTACAAGCCAGGCCAGCCTCCTACATTGGTGGTGCAGCGGTGGCTTAAGTACTTGTAACTGCTTTACTACTTTCTCATTGGTGCTTTTCATAAGAAAACCATATTCTAAATACTTCAAAATATACACAAGTAACCTTAACATTCTTAATTTCTTTCTAAAAAGTTTCAGAAAAGTTTGAAAAAGCTTTTCTCTTTTCTTTAAAAGTTTCCAAAACTTTTTTTTCTCTTCCCTAAACTCTTCTTTCCACTATGTCTGTGGTAGAGCCACTCCCAAAGTTGTGAAGACAACTTATGAGAATCTAAACTTTAAACGTTTGAGGGGTCTCTGCATAGAAAGGAGTTTAGGGATTAGTAAGAACCCTACCAAATATCTCCTTCTTAGCCTTCTCCTTGAAAGTGACCAGAATCAGACTGGTCAAACCCAGGATCAGGAGGTAGAGGAGGGGGTACCCATGTAGAATCAGGGGAGGGCCCTGAGGACTCTCGGGAAGGTACTTCCAAACACCTTTCAGTTATCAGGCCACCTAGTGAAGCTGGTGGTGGGAGGGGGGTCATACATCAGTAGGGCACCTTTCACTCCAAAAGGCCAGGTCACTAGGGATCAGGTAGTTAGAGAAAGGTCCACGTCTGCTAATTCTCACATTACCTCTGTGTCAGAGAATTCACAAACCTCCCACCCTGAGGATAACACCCTAGACAGGGAACTCAGAAAGCTGAGGTTGGAAAAGGTCAGGCTGAAGCTTAGACAGCAGCAGTTGGCCTTAGACAGGGAATCCCTAGATGTAGGGAGGGAAAGACAAAAGTTGGGGTTAGTTTCCCATGGTGGCAGCAGTATCAATCTTGATAGTCATCCTGTTAGAGAAATAGATTCAAGAAGCCTGTGCAAGATTGTCCCCCCTTACAAGGAGGGGGATGGCATAAACAAGTGGTTTTCTGCACTTGAGAGGGCATGTATGGTACAGTTGGTCCCTCAAAGGCAGTGGGCTGCTATATTGTGGCTATCTTTCACTGGCAAAGGTAGGGACAGACTCCTTACTATCAGAGAGAGTGATGCCAACAATGGTAAAGTTTTGAAGGATGCACTCTTAGATAGATTTGGCTTAACCACAGAAAAATACAGGATAAAGTTCAGAGATACCAGAAAATAGTCCTCTCAAGAATGGACAGACTTTGTAGACTGTTCAGTGAAGGCCTTGGAGGGATCGTTACATGGCAGTAAGGTGACTGACTATGAAAGCCTATATAATCTTATTCTGACAGAGCATATTTTTAATAATTGTGTCTGACTTGTTGCATCAGTACTTGGCAGACTCAGATCTGACCTCTCCCCAAGAATTGGGAAAGAAGGCAGACAAATGGGTCAGAACAAGAGTGAGCAGAAAAGCTCATACTGGTGGTGACAAGGATGGCAAGAAGAATGATGGTAAGTCTTCAGACAAGGGTAGGGACAAAGACAAAAACAGTTTAGAGTCTTCATCAGGCCCACAAAAATCCTCTGGGGGAGGTGGATCCAAATCCTCTTCACACAATCAAAGGAAGTCATGGTGTTATTTATGTAATTGTAAAGGCCATTGGGAAAGTGATTCCACTTGTTCAAAGAAAAACATCAAGGCTCCCACTACCACAACCCTAACTGCGTCCACTAGTGCCCCTAGTAATAGCAGTGGTGGTGGGGAGAACACTACAAATTGCCAATCAAAGGGTGTAGCCGGCTCACCATTGGTAATGTAGTTGAGGTTGGTCTTATTAGGGAGACCACAGAGGCTGTTTTAGTCTCTGATGGTGCTATTGACTTTGCCACCTTGGTTGTTTGTACGCTTAATATGGATAAGTAGAAGCAACTACCCCTAATATATGGCGTTGAGGTTGAGGCCTACAGGGACAAGGGAGCCAGTGTCACCATGGTGATAGAGAAACTGGTTGCCCTGAACAACACCTACTTGGTCAGCAGTACCAAGTGACTGATGCTCATAACAACACTCTTAGCCACCCCATGGCTGTTGTGAATCTCAACTGGGGGTAGGGGGTTTGTTACTGGTCCAAAGAAAGTTGTGGTAGCCACTGATGTACCTGTAGACTTCTTACTAGGCAATTAATTTGAGACATCAGCTTGGGCTGAAGTGGAGTTGGAGGCTCATGCAGCAATGCTGGGCATTCCAGGGCATATCTTTGCTCTCACAAGGGCTCAGGCCCAGAAGCAAGGAAGACAGGGAAGCTTGGACCCTGGAAAAATGGACCAAGTGCTCCTAGAAGCTAGGGGTAGAAAGAGTAAATCCTTGCCCACTATCCCTCCCTCTCCAGAATATTCCCCTTTTGAAGAAGAGGAATCCACTCCCTGTGCAGAATCTACACCAGATGAGCTGGCAGCAGACACTGCTGAGCTATTGGGTGCAGGGGGGCCTGCTAGGGAAGAGCTGAGTGTGGCACAGCAGACCTGTCCCACACTAGAGGGTTTAAGACAGCAAGCTGTCAAACAGCAGAATGGAGATATCACTGATAGTCATCAAGTCTATTGGGAAGACAACCTGCTCTATACTGAATCAAGGGACCCTAATCCTGGAGCTGCCAGGAGATTGGTCATCCCTTTGCAGTATAGGGAGTTTCTTCTGACTTTGGCTCATGATATTTCTTTGGCTGGGCATTTGGGCCAAAGTAAGACTTGGGACAGACTTGTTCCATTGTTTTACTGGCCTCATATGTCAGAGGACACCAAGGAGTTTTGTAGCTCCTGTGTGACCTGCCAAGCCAGTGGCAAGAATGGTGTCACACCTAAGGCCCCCTTAATTCCACTCCCAGTGGTTGGGGTGCCCTTTGAAAGGGTAGGGGTTGACATTGTTGGCCCCCTTGACCCTCCAACAGCTTCTGGCAATAGATGTATCCTTGTGGTAGGGGACCATGCCACTAGGTATACTGAAGATATACCCTTAATGACCACTACAGCTCCTGCAGTGGCAAAGGCCCCACTGGGAATATTTTCCAGAGTGAGCTTCCCTAAGGAAGTGGTATCAGACAGAGGTAGTAACGTCATGTCTGCATACCTCAAAGCTATGTGGAAGGAGTGTGGTGTTACTTACAAGTTCACTACTCTTTATCCTCCACAAACAAATGGACTGGTTGAGAGGTTTAATAAAACTCTCAAAGGCATGATCATGGAACTCCCTGAAAAACTCAGGAGGAGATGGGATGTCTGTTGCCATGCCTCCTTTTTGCTTATTGGGAGGTACCCCAGAAAGGAGTGGGCTTCAGCCCCTTTGAACTCTTCTCTGGACACCCTGTAAGAGGTCCCCTTTCTCTTGTGAAGGAGAGTGGGGAACAACCTTTAAAAGCTCCCAAAAAACACATTGTGGATTATGTACTTGGCCTCAGATCGAGGATGGCTGAGAACATGAAAAAGGCCAGTAAAAACCTTCAGGCCAGCCAAGAGCTCCAAAAGCAATGGCATGACCAGAAGGTTGTCCTGACTCAGTACCACCCAGGACAGAAGGTGTGGGTATTGGAGCCTGTGGCACCAAGAGCACTCCAGGACAAATGGAGTGGACCCCATCTCATTGTGGAGGAAAAAGGTGAGGTCACCTATTTGGTAGACCTGGGCACTGCCAGAAGTCCCCTTAGGGTGCTTCATGTCAATTGCCTAAAACCTTATTATGACAGGCTGACTTAACCCTGCTCATGGCCACTGATTAAGGGCCGGAGGAAGAGAGTGACCCTCTCCCTGACCTCTCCTCCACCACTGAATCTGATGGCTTAGTGGAGGGGATTGTACTGGCAGATTTCTTTACTGCTGAGCAGCAGGACAACTGCATAAGTCTCCATGATCAGTTATCTGACCTCTTCTCACTGATTCCAGGTACAACTACCTGGTGTGAGCATACAATTGATACTGGAGACAGTTTACTTGTCAAAAGTAAAATTTATAGACAGCCTGACCATGTCAGAGACTGTATTAAACAAGAGGTACAGAAAATGTTAGTTTTGGGAGTGATTGAACCTTTTGAAAGTCTCTGGGCCAGCCCAGTGGTGCTTGTCCCCAAACCTCATAGTAAAGATGGTAAAAAGGAAATGAGGTTTTGTGTGGACTATAGGGGTCTCAATCAGGTAACCAAAACTGATGCTTCTGCCAAGTATCTAAGCACTTTTGATTTAACTGCAGGGTATTAGCAGATTAAGTTGTCAGAAGATGCTAAACCCAAAACAGCATTTTCAACCATTGGAGGGCACTATCAGTTCACTGTTATGCCCTTTGGATTGAAAAATGCACCTGCCACATTTCAGAGGTTGGTGAATACAGTCCTCCAAGGATTGAAAGCTTTTAGTGCAGCACATCTAGATGATATAGCTGTCTTTAGCTCCACCTGGGATGATCACCTGGTCCACCTGTGGAAAGTTTTGGAGGCCCTGCAAAAGGCAGGCCTCACTATCAAGGCTTCAAAGTGCCAGATAGGGCAGAGGAAAGTGGTTTATCTGGGCCACCTGGTAGGTGGGGGACAGATTGCACCACTGCAGGGGAAGATCCAAACCATTATGCAATGGGATCCCCCTACAACTCAAACCTAAGTGAGAGCCTTTCTAGGCCTCACAGGTTACTATAGGAGGGAGGTTCATAAAGAATTATGGCACTATAACTGCCCCTCTTAATGACCCCACATCCAAAAACAAATGCCTAAAAAGTATTAAGGACAGCTAGCTGTCAAAAGGCTTTTGATGAGCTAAAACAGTCCATGTGCTCTGCACCTGTCCTAAAAAGCCCTTGTTACTCCAGAAAATTCATAGTTCAAACTGATGCTTCTGAATTAGGGGTAGGGGCAGTTCTATCACAGCTTAACACTGAGGGCCAGGATCAACCTGTTGCTTTTATCAGCAGAAGGTTTACCCCTAGAGAAAAGCGTTGGTCTGCCATAGGGAGGGAGGCCTTTGCTGTGGTCTGGGCCTTGAAGAAGTTGTGACCATACCTCTGTGGTACTCACTACATTGTTCACACAGACGGCAAACCTCTATTATGGCTTAAACAAATGAAAGGTGAAAACCCTAAATTGTTGAGGTGGTCCATCTCCCTACAGGGAATGGATTATACAGTGGAACATAGACCTGGGAGTACCCACTCCAATGCAGATGGATTCTCCAAATGTTTCCACTTAGACAATGAAGACTCACCTGGGCAAGGTTAGCCTTCTTGTCCCTCGTTTGTGGGGAGGGGGGGTTGTGTAGGAAAGTACCATCTTGCCTGGCATGTTACCCCCCTTTTTTCCATGTATGTAAGTTTTTGCCTGTCTCACTGAGATCCTGCTAGCCAGGACCCCAGTGCTAATAGTTTGTGGCCTGAATGTGTATACCTGTGTAGTGACTAACTGTGTCACGGAGGCTCTGCTAATCAGAACCTCAGTGCTTATGCTCTCTCTGCCTTTAAATTTGTCACTATAGGGTAGTGAGCACTTTTACCAATTTGAATTGGCACACTGGAAC
Organism: Pleurodeles waltl; assembly: GCF_031143425.1. Classification (NCBI taxonomy): domain Eukaryota; kingdom Metazoa; phylum Chordata; class Amphibia; order Caudata; family Salamandridae; genus Pleurodeles; species Pleurodeles waltl. The sequence continues at coordinate 587,232,352 of NC_090451.1, forward strand.
ACCCTTATAATTCTCTAGTATATGGTACCTAGGTGCCCAGGGTATTGGGGTTCCAGGAGATCCCTATGGGCTGCAGCATTTCTTTTGCCACCCATAGGGAGCTCAGACAAACCTTTACACAGGACTGCCACTGCAGCCTGAGTAAAATAACACACGTTATGTTCACTGTACTTAAGTAACTTATAAGTCACCTATATGTCTAACCTTCACTTGCTGAAGGTTAGATGCAAAGTTACTAAGTGTGAGGGCACCCTTGCACTAGCAAAGGTGCCCCCACATCGTTCAGGGCCATTTCCCCGGACTTGGTGAGGGCGGGGACACCATTACACGCGTGCAATACATATAGGTCAATACCTATATGTTACTTCAGAATGGTAACTCCAAATATGGCCAGGTAACATGTCTAAGATCATAGAATTGTCCCCCCATGCCAAATCTGGTGTTGGGGAGCCAATTCCATACTTCCCCGGGGCTCCACTATGGACCCCTGGTACTGCCAAACCAGCTCTCTTGGGTTTTCTCTGCAGCTACCGCTGCTGCCACCCCACACACAGGGTTCTGCCCTCCTGGGGTGTGGGCAGCCCAGTCCCAGGAAGTCAGAGCAAAGGATTTCCTCTGAGAAGAGGGTGTTATACCCTCTCTGTTTGGAAATGGGTGTTGAAGGCTGGGGAGGGGTAGCCTCTCCCAGCCTCTGGAAATGCTTTGAAGGGCACAGATGGAGCCCTCCTCGCATAAGCCAGTCTACACCGGTTAAGGGTACCCCCAGTCCCTGCTGTGGAGCGAAACTGGACAAAGGAAAGGGGAGTGTCTACTCCCCTGTCCATCACCACCCCAGGGGTGGTGCCCATAGCTCCTCCAGTATGTCCCAGACCTCTGCCATCTTGATTCCAGAGGTGTGAGGGCACTCTGGAGGCCTCTGAGTCGCCAGTGCCAGCGGGTGACGTCAGAGACCCCTCCTGATAGGTGCTTACCTCACTAGGTGGCCAATCCTCCTCTGAGGGCTATTTAGGGTCTCTCCTGTGGGCTTTTCCTCCAATAACGACTTGCATGAATTCACCAGAGTTCCTCTGCACCTCTCTCTTCAACTTCTGCCAAGGATCGACCGCTGACTGCTCCAGGACGCCTGCAAAACTGCAACAAAGTAGCAAGAGGACTACCAGCGACATTACAGTGCCTAATCCTGCCGGCTCTATCGACTGTTCCCTGGTGGTGCATGCTTTGGGGGCTGCCTGCCTTCATCCATCACTGGAAGCCACAAAGAAATCTCCAATGGGTCGACGGAATCTTCCCCCTGCTTCAGCAGGCACCAAACTTCAGCGTCACCAGTACTCTGGGACCCCTCTCATCCTGACGAGCATGGCCCCTGGAACACAGGTGGTGGACCCAAGTGACCCAGACTGTCCAGTGGTCCAACTGTCCAAATTTGGAGGAGGCGAGTCCTTGCTCCCCTCCCCAGACAGTAATCCTGTCCACCGCATGAACTGCAGCTACAAGGGCTTCTGTGCACATTTCCAAGAAATCCTGCATGCACAGCTGAGCCTAGGTCCCCAGCACTCTGTCCTGTGATGCTCAGCACCCTGAGTTGATCTCCGGTGTCGTGGGACCTTCTTTTGAAGTGTAGAGATGACCTTAATGTTCAGACTTCCAGAACCTGTGTTGAAGGACTTCTGCGGGTGATTCCTGCTTGTGCATGGGCTCTCCACGTTACTGAGGGCCCCCTCTGTCTCCTCACCCAAGTGGTAGGATCCTGGTCCTTCCTGGGCCCAGGCAGCACCCCTTTTCTCTAACCGTGACTCTTGCAGCTAGCAAGGCTTCTTTGCAGTATTTTGCCAAGAAAACAACTCTGCATCCTCTAGCACCCCGTGGGACATCTTCTGCACGAAGGAGAAGTTCCTAGCATCTTTCGTTGTTGCAGAATCTTCAGCTTCTTCCATCCAGAGGCACTCATTTTGGACCTTCATCCGGGGTTTATTGGGCTCCTGCCCCCCTGGACACTTTCACGACTTTTGGACATGGTCCCCTTCCTTTGCAAGTCCTCAGGTCCAGGAATCCATTTTCAGTGCTTTGCAGTCTGTTGTGTCTTTGCAAAATCTCTTATCACAACTTCAGGGAATTTCTGTGGAAATAGTAGTACTTTACTTCTACTTTCCAGGGTCATGTGGTGGGGTACCTTGGAAACCCTTAGTGTTTTCTTACATTCCCAGTGAACCCTGTACACACTAGACTAGCCGAGGGGTCCATTTGTGGTTTGCATTCTACTTTCTTAGCATATGGTTTGTGTTGTCCTTAGGCCTATTGCATCCTATTGTGTTCTACAGTGTTTGCACTACTTTCTGACTGTGTTACTTACCTTATTTTGGTTTGTGTGCATATTTTGTGTATTTTACTCACCTTCTAAGGGAGTATATCCTCTCACATTGTCACTAAAATAAAGTACCTTTATTTTTATTAACTCTGAGTATTGTCTTTCTTATGATATAGTACCTATATAATATAAGTGGTATAGTAGGAGCTTTGAATGTCTCCTAGTTCAGCCTAAGCTGCTCTGCTATAGCTACCTCTATCAGCCAAAGCTGCTAGAACACCACTAATAAGGGATAACTGGACCTGGCACAAGGTGTAAGTACCATTATGCATGGAATTGGCTCCCCAATACCATATTTGGAATGGGGGGAGAATTCCATGATATTCGACATGTTACATTGCTATATTCAGAGTTACCATTGTGAAGCTACATATACGTATTTACCTATATGTAGTGCATGCGTGTAATGGCGTCCCCGTATTCACAAAGTCCCGGGAAATGGCCCTGAACTATGTGGGGCACCTTTGCTAGTGCAAGGGTGCCCTCACACTTAGTAACTTTGCACCTAACCTTCAGCAAGTGAAGGTTAGGCATATAGGTGACTTATAAGTTATTTAAGTGCAGTGAAAATGGCTGTGAAATAACGTGTGTTATTTCAATCAGGCTGCAATGGCAGGCCTGTGTAAGGGTTTGTCTGAGCTCTCTATGGCTGGCAAAAGAAATGCTGCAGCCCATATGGATCTCCTGAAACCCCAATGCCCTGGCTACCTAGATACCCTATAATAGGGACTTATAAGGGGGGTCCAGTGTGCCAATTGAAATTGGTAAATGAAGTCAATAGCCTACAGTGACAAATTTAGAAGCAGAGAGAGCATAAGCATTGAGGTTCTGATTAGCAGAGCCTCAGTGACACAGTCAAGTACTATACAGACACACACATTGGGCCATAAACTATGAGCACTGGGGTCATGGCTAGCAGGATCCCAGTGAGACAGGCAAAAACATACTGGCATACAGGAGCCCTTGCTAACCTGGATGAAGGTGCAAAAGTGAAGTGGAACTGGAAGACAAAGTCAGAAATGCACCAAAGAAGGCAGCTGCGGGATCCTTCTTGGTGCAAGAGATGTTCCACGTCGAATAGATGGATGCAGGCTGGTTTTCCTCATTGGATTCTACCAACAAGCCTTAGCTCACTCAAAAGATGCGTATGGGGGGGAAAAGGTGCTACTTGGTCCCAGGAGGGAACTGTTGTGAGAGGAGGCCTCTTTATGCTTGGTTAGCCCCCACTTTGTGCCTGATGTAGATGTGTTCTAGAAGTTAGTAGTACCGAGGGCCCCTGCTAACCAGGTTCCCTCGGCCAGAGCTCTTTCCCAAAATATGTTGTGACTCTTGGCACAATTGTATACACTCTTAAATACCCCTATAAGTCCCTAGTAAGCGGGTACTCCAATATCCAGGTGTAGGAGGCTGGCCTGGCTTGTAGTGGGTACCAAAGGGTACTTACACTCTGTACCAGGTCCAGTTATCCCTTATTAGTGTAGAAGAGGTGTTTCTAGCAGCTTAGGCTGATAGAAGGTAGCTATAGCAGAGCAGCTTAGGCTGAACTAGGAGACATGAAAAGCTCCTACTATACCACTGGTGTCATATGCACAATATCATAAGAAAACACAATACACAGATATACTAAAAATAAAGGTACTTTATTTTTATGACAATATGCCAAAGTATCTCAGTGAGTACCCTCAGTATGAGGATGCCAAATATACACAAGATATATGTACACAATACCAAAAATATGCAGTAATAGCAAAAGGAAGTAATGCAAGCAATGTAGAATTACAGTAGATTGCAATAGGAGCACATAGGTATAGGGGCAACACAAACCATATACTCTAGAAGTGGAATGCGAACCACGAATAGACCCCAAACCTATGTGAGCTTGTAGAGGGTCACTGGGACTGTAAGAAAACAGTGAGGGTTAGAAAATTAGCCCACCCCAAGACCCTGAAAAGTAGGTGTAAAGTGCACCTATATTCCCCAGAGAGCACAGAAGTCGTGATAGGGGAATTCTGCAAGGAAGACCAACACCAGCAATGCAACCAAAGTGGAGTTCCGGTCGAGAGTACCTGTGGAACAAGGGGACCAAGTCCAAAAGTCGCGACAAAGTCGAGATTGGGCAGATGCCCAGGAAATGCCAGCTGAGGGTGCAAAGAAGCTGCCACAGGATGGTAGAAGCTGTAGATTCTGCAAGAACGAAGAGGTCTAGGAACTTCCCCTTTGGAGAATGGATGTCCCACGTCGTGAAGAAGCTTGCAGAGGTGTTTCCACCAGAAAGACCGCAAAAAAGCCTTGCTAGCTGCAAGGGTTGCGGTTAGGGATTTTGGATGCTGCTGTGGCCCAGGAGGGACCAGGATGTCGCCACTTGCATGAGGAGACAGAGGGGGCGCCCAGCAAGACAGGGATCCCTCACAGATGCAGGCAGCACCTGCAGAAGTGCCAAAACAGGCACTACGAAGAGGAGTGAACCGGAGCTCACCCGAAGTCACAAAAGGAGATCCCACAAAGCCGGAGGACAACTCAGGAGGTTGTGCACTGCAGGTTAGAGTGTCAGGGACCCAGGCTTGGCTGTGCACAAAGGAAACATTGGAAGAGTGCACAGGAGCCGGGGGAGCAGCTGCAAATCACGCGGTACCCAGCAATGCAGCCTAGCATGGGGAGGCAAGGACTTACCTCCACTAAACATGGACTGAAGAGTCACTGGACTGTGGGAGTCACTTGGACAGAGTTGCTGAGTTCCAGGGACCACGCTCGTTGTGCTGAGAGGGGACCCAGAGGACCGGTGATGCAGTTCTTTGGTGCCTGCGGTTTCAGGGGGAGGATTCCGTCATCCCACGGGAGATTTCTTCAGAGCTTCTAGTGCAGAGAGGAGGCAGATAACCCCCACAGCATACACTACCAGGAAAACAGTCGAGAAGGCAGCAGGATCAGCAATACAAGGTTGCAGTAGTCGTCTTTGCTACTTTGTTGCGGTTTTGCAGGCGTCCTGAGCAGTCAGCGGTCGATCCTTTGGCAGAAGGTGAAGAGAGAGATGCAGAGGAACTCTGATGAGCTCTTGCATTCGTTATCTAAAGAATTCCCCAAAGCAGAGACCCTAAATAGCCAGAAAAGGAGGTTTGGCTACCTAGGAAGGAGGACAGGCTAGCAACACAGGTAAGAGCCTATCAGAAGGAGTCTCTGACGTCACCTGCTGGCACTGGCCACTCAGAGCAGTCCAGTGTGCCAGCAGCACCTCTGTTTCCAAGATGGCAGAGGTCTGGAGCACACTGGAGGAGCTCTGGGCACCTCCCCTGGGAGGTGCAGGTCAGGGGAGTGGTCACTCCCCTTTCCTTTGTCCAGTTTCGCGCCAGAGCAGGGCTGGGGGATCCCTGAACCGGTGTAGACTGGCTTATGCAGAGATGGGCACCATCTGTGCCCATCAAAGCATTTCCAGAGGCTGGGGGAGGCTACTCCTCCCCAGCCCTGACACCTTTTTCCAAAGGGAGAGGGTGTAACACCCTCTCTCTGAGGAAGTCCTTTGTTCTGCCTTCCTGGGCCAAGCCTGTCTGGACCCCAGGAGGGCAGAAACTTGTCTGAGAGGTTGGCAGCAGCTGCAGTGAAACCCCGGGAAAGGTAGTTTGGCAGTACCCGGGTTTGTGCTAGAGACTCGGGGGATCATGGAATTGTCTCCCCAATGCCAGAATGGCATTGGGGTGACAATTCCATGATCTTAGACATGTTACATGGCCATGTTCGGAGTTACCATTGTGACGCTATACATAGGTAGTGACCTATGTATAGTGGACGCGTGAAATGGTGTCCCCGCACTCACAAAGTCCGGGGAGTTTGACCAGAACGATGTGGGGGCACCTTGGCTAGTGCCAGGGTGCCCACACACTAAGTAACTTAGCACCCAACCTTTACCAGGTAAAGGTTAGACATATAGGTGACTTATAAGGTACTTAAGTGCAGTGGTAAATGGCTGTGAAATAACGTGGACGTTATTTCACTCAGGCTGCAGTGGTAGGCCTGTGTAAGAATTGTCAGAGCTCCCTATGGGTGGCAAAAGAAATGCTGCCGCCCATAGGGATCTCCTGGAACCCCAATACCCTGGGTACTTCAGTACCATATACTAGGGAATTATAAGGGTGTTCCAGTATGCCAATGTGAATTGGTGAAATTGGTCACTAGCCTGTTAGTGACAGTTTAGAAAGTAATGAGAGAGCATAACCACTGAGGTTCTGGTTAGCAGAGCCTCAGTGAGACAGTTAGTCATCACACAGGGAACACATACAGGGCACACTTATGAGCACTGGGGCCCTGGCTGGCAGGGTACCAGTGACACATACACTAAAACAACATATATACAGTGAAATATGGGGGTAACATGCCAGGCAAGATGGTACTTTCCTACACCAGAGCAAGATATAATGAGATTAGACCCCTGGGGGCAGCAGCACTGACTTTGCCACCCCCAAGGGCCCTGCACCCAGATGCACACAGCACTGCCATTGCAGACTGAGTGTACTGGGGCAAACCTAAAAAGACAAACTCGACATAGCACTGTCTGAGTGTGCCCTGTCCACCCTACACTGCATATATTATGGATAAGTCACCCCTCTGGCAGGCCTTCCAGCCCTAAGGCAGGGTGCAGCATGATATGTGTGAGGGCATAGCTGCATGAGCAATATACCCCCACTGTGTCCTTGACAAACCAAAGACATAGGCCCTCATTATGACATTGGCAGTAAATGCCGCTTACCGCTGTGCTGACGGCCGCCAACTTAGCCGCGCTGGTGAATATCCATTCACCATATTATGACACACACACACCAGTCCAACAGAATACAGCCACATACACAAATCTGCCAGCCCAAAGGTCAATGATAAACTGGTGATCCAAAAACCTAGACTGTTATGCAACAGAACAACACTCATCGGATTATGACCCACGAATCACAATGGACACCCACAAACAAAAAAACACCACATTGGCCAGTTCAAACAACACACCTGACACCCATTCACACACCACACACCCACACCACTATAAAACACATACCCACATTACAATCCTTTACCAGCAACTATTGCCATCACGAGACTGAGAGGAAGAGCACAGAGACAACTAGACACACACACAACTCACACACATACACCCCTCACGCACTCCACATCACACGCCCCAACACATTAACCAACACACATCACATAACACCCATGGCACCACAAAGGCACCCCCGTTTCACTGAGGAGCAGTTAAGGGTCATGGTGGAGGAAATCGTCAGGGTAGAGCCACAACTGTTTGGAACACAGGTGCAGCAGACATCAATAGCAATGAAGATGGAGCTATGGTGGAGAATCGTGGACAGGGTCAACACCGTGGGACAGTACCCAAGAACAAGGGATGACATCAGGAAGAGGTGGAACGACCTACGGGGGAAGGTACGTTCCTTTGCAGCAAGACACCAGCTCCCTACACAGAGGACTGGCGGTGGACCCACCTCCTCCCCCACAACTCACAGCATGGGTGGAGCACGTACTGGCAATACTGCATCCTGAGGGTCTCGCAGGAGTTGGAGGAGGACTGGACACTGGTAAGTCAACTTTTAACAATTGTCACCCCATACTTGCATGCCATCACACACCCTCACCCTCACTCACATCACTCCACTCCATCCCACACACTCCACCATCACATCACACTAATCCTAATGCTAAGCCCTGCATGCTGTACCAATGCATGGACACCCCTCCGATCCCTGCATGGACACTCATCACCAAAGCATGCACAGCATAGGGAAACTATCATAACCACTATACACCGACATACACAAGCAAAAACTGGCAGGTACACAACAACCACAGAGGGGAAGCTACAGAAGTACAAATGTCAGACAACGAAAGCATAATACATCATGTGCATCCCTACCGGTACCCCAGCCAATGTCACTGGAGAGGAGGTGCCACCACTATCTAGTCCCCAACAGAAGAGCCCCACAGTGATGACAGTAACTTTGGACTTCAGGATCTGGACGATCCACCTGGCCCATCAGGGATCACTGGACAGTCGGTCACCCAAGCCCAGTCACAGACCACCACAGAGCCTCCCCCATCAGGATCCAACACCACAGCACCCACCCAGGGTACCCACACCTCTGTACCCAGGACACATCAATCAGCAATGTGCCCACCTGTACAGGGACCCCAGGCCACACCTTGTACACAAGACAATCAGGGACCTGGGGTCAGAGGCAGTGGGCACACTGTTCAGGGGACAGAGGCACAGGCAAACAGGGACACTGGAAGGACTGCTGTGCACCAGGGGGAGGACAGGACCAGGGAACTGACTCTCCAGGAGGCACTCTCCAAAATGCTGGGAGCCTACCAACATTCCCAGGACACGATGGGCCAGATCCTAGACAATGTGGAGGAGAACAGGCGGCTGCAGGAGGGACAGTATCAGGGGGTCAGGGAGAACGTGCAGGCCATTAACACCATCCTGGTCTCCATAACAGGGGTGCTGGCAGACATGGCCAACATCATGAGGGAGGCAGTGTCACACCAGCGTGCCCCTACCACTAGCCAGTTATCTGAACAGCCCTCCACTTCCACTGCCGCTAGTGGCCATGAGGCCCCACCACACGACCAACAGGCCACCAGCACCCCTACCCCTGCAGAAGGAGAACCACCCCGCAAACGTTCCCTGCGAATCAGACAGAAGCCAGAGACACTTGCCAAGACCACTGCCAGGAAATGAGACTCTCCAGATTGTCCCCCTTGTATCCCACTCAGTCACCTTGTCCACCTTGAACTGCCATTGCTCCCCTTCCTATGGCCCCATGGACACTGCACCTGTGCTACAAACAGACTGGAACAATACCCTGGACTTTCCTCCATTATCACCCCATTCCATTGCACTTTCCCCTCTATATTTTAGCACTACAATAAACAGCCTTGGATAAAACTCGACTACTAGTATTTCATGTTTTGCAAATTAGTATTGATTGAAACAGCTACAACCATTGCAAATGAACTGTATGTAGAATGAACATAGAATTAATGACCTGTAGCTGGCTGTTGTGATCACACCAGGAGAATGTGTCATATCACCAACATTTGCAAAATGAATATCAAGAGGTAACAGTAAGTAGGGCAAAGAAGCGGGTAATGCCAGCATGGCAATGCCACACAGAATGCACCAATATTCATAGAAATGTGAAGTTTCACTGTCCCACCTGTGTGTCATTGGAAGTACTGATGTATCACAGATGTTCTGTTGTCCACATCCTCATCCTCTGCCTCCTCACTGTCCTCGGGATCCACTGCTGCCACAGGGGCGTCTCCAATCTCCTTCTCCTGCAGAAAAGGTACATGGCATCTGAGGGCCAGGTTGTGCAACATGCAGCATGCCACTACTATTTGACAGACCTTCTTGGGTGAGTAGCACAGGGATCCACCTGTCAGATGGAGGCACCAGAACCTGGCCTTTAAGAGGCCAAAGGACCTTTCAATCATCCTTCTGGTTCACCCATGTGCCTCATTATAACGTTCTTCTGCCCTTGTCCTGGCATTCCTCACAGGGGCAGCAGCCATGATAGGTTTGGGTAACCAGAGTTACCTGCAAATATTGAGGGATAACATTTTGCCACACACTATCCTATATGGCCAACACCATAGGCATGCACCAACATATAATGGGTGGGAACCAGGGCTCACCTATTAGCCACACCCTGTGCCTCTGTAGTTGGGCCATCACATTTGGGATGCTGCTATTTCTCAGGACAAAGGCATCATGCACTGACCCAGGATACTTAGCATTGACGTAGGAGAGGTACTGGTCCGCCAAGCACACCATCTGCACATTCATGGAGTAGAAACTCTAAAGATTCCTGAACACCTGTTCATTCTGGCGGGTAGGGGTACAAATGCAATATGTGCACCGTCAATCGCACCAATTATATTGGGGGTATGTCCCATTGCATAGAATTCGGCCTTTGCAGTGGCCGAATCCTCAACCTGGGGGAAAGCAATGTAGCTGCACATGTGTTTTATCAGGACAGACAACACTCTTGTTAGCAAGTTTGAGAACATTGGCTGTGACATTCCTGCTACCACGCCCAAACTAAACAATGGAGCCACAACAGCAGTCCGTAATGTGCAAACATGTTATGGGACAGTGTAATTAGTGAAGTATGTGCCTATTTATCCTGTGACGCAGCAATAATGGATAGGCTTGTTCACCCCCCGGAAATGGCGAACGCCTGTCCTGTGTGTAGGGACAGGTGGAAGTGAGGTAATGCCGCTGACGTTGTGCACCGCTGCGGTTGGCTGTCGTGAACAGCTGTGCAATTCCCCATTGGTTAATATTGGGCCCTATGGGGTACAGTGGCCAATGGTGATCTACGCCGGCGGTGACGGTATGCACCGCCGCGGATGTGACTGCCATTTTCTATCTAATGCCTCACTTGTTTCCTGACCTTCCATAGGAGAGGACCTACACTGCATGTGCTGCTGTGACCTGTGTCTGAAACCTGCCATGGCCCGTGTGACTGGGGAAATGGCCCCAGCCTTCACTCAGACTGATGAGACAGAGGGGGCTCTCAGCACTTCAGAGAGCCCTCAGAAGTCCAGGCAGCACCCACAGGAGTCCCACGACAGGAGGACAAAGTAGTTGCAAATTGTAGTTGTCGCAGCACTACACAAAGGGATCCCACACCGCCGGAGAACAACTCAGGGAGCTGAGCATTCGGGGATAGAGTGCTGGAGACCTGGGCTACTCTGTGCATGAAGGGTTCCTTGGAGAAGCACAAAGAAGCCCTAGGAGCTGCAAAACACGCTGTGCACAGAGGTACTGTCTGGCTTGGGAAGGCAAGCTCTTCACTTCACTTCGGTCCACCACCTGTGTTCCAGGATCCCTGCTCGTCATCAGGAGAGGGGACCCTGAGTACCAGACATCGCTGCAGAGAGGTGCCTGCTGAAGCAGGGAAGTGATTCCGTCTCTCCATGGGAGATTCCTTTGGTCCTTCTGGTGCAGGATGAAGACAGGCAGTCCTTGTAGCGTGCACGACCTGGAAACTGTTGCAGTTGCTGGCAGGAGCTGAAGTTACAGAGTTGCATTAGCCTTCTTCGATTCCTTGTTGCAGTTGTAAAGTTCCTGGAGCAGTTCTGCAGTTGATCTGCCGGTAGAAGCTGAAGCAGCGGTTGCAGAGGATTCCTGCTGGAGTCTTGCAAAACTGAAACTGAGGAAACACCCAGAGGAGAGACCCAAAATAGCCCTGAGAGGGGGATTGGCCACCTAACCAGGTGAGCACCTATCAGGAGGGGTCTCTGACGTCACCTGCTGGCACCGGCCACTCAGATGCTCCCAGAGTTCCCTGACCAGTTTTGCGCCAGAGCAGGGACTGGGGGTCCTTGAACCAGTGTAAACTGGATTATGCAAGGAGGGCCCCGTCTGTGCCCTTCACAGCACTTCCAGATTTTCTGGGAGGATACCCTTTGCATGCCTGTAACACCTATTTCCAAAGGGAGAGGGTGTAACACCCCTCTCCTAAAGGACATGCATTGTTCTGTCTTCCTGGGACTGTGCTGCTCAAGCCCCAGGAGGGCAGAGGCCTGTCTGTGAGGTGGCAGCAGCTGGGGCTGCAGTGGAATCCTAGAGAGCTGGTTTGGCAGTACTGGGGGTCCATGGTGGAGCCCCCAGGGTGCATGGAATTGGCCCCCCAATACCAGAATCAGATTGGGGGTACAATTTCCAGTTCCTAGATACCTCACAAATCAAAATTCGGGTTTACTATTGTGAAGCTACATATACGTATTGACCTTTATGTAGTTCACACTTATAATGGCATACCTGCGCTCACAAAGTCTGGGAAAATGGGCCTGGATGATGTGGGGGCACCTCTACTAGTGCAGGGGTGCCCTCACACACAGGTGCTATGCAACTAGCCTTCAGGGTCAGAAGGTTAGATATATAGGTGACTTATAAGTTACCTGGTGCAGTGAAAATGGCTATGAAATTGTGCTTACACTATTTCACTCAGGTTGCAATGGCAGTCCTGAAGAAGTGTTTGTATGAGCTCCTTATCGGTGGCAAACAAAATGCTGCAGCCAATAAGGATCTCCTGGAACCCCAATGCCCTGGGAACCTAGGAACCATATACTAGGGACTTATCAGGGGGGTTCTGTATGCCAATCTGCCGTGAAATATGTAGTCACTAGACTATAGTGACAAATTTGTAACCAAGAGAGCATAAACACTGGAGTTCTGATTAGCAGGACTCTAGTGACACAGTCAAGGATACTGACATACTGAGAACCAGGCAGAAATTGGTGGTAACATGCCAAGAAAGATGGTACTTTCCTACAAAATCCCCCCCAAATGAGATACAATAAGGCTAACCTTGCCCAGATGAGTCATCATTGTCTAATTGGAAAAATCTGGAGAGTCCATCTGTGTTGGAGTGGTTACTCCCAGGTCTATGTTCCACTGTGAAGTCCATCCCCTCTAGGGAAATGGACCACCTCAACAATTTAGGGTTTTCTCCTTTCATTTGTTTTGACCATTAGAGAGATTTGTGGTCTGTCTGAACTATGAAGTAAGTCCCAAACAAGTAAGGTCTCAGCACCTTCAAGGCCCACACCACAGCAAAGGGGTCCCTCTCTATGGCTCACCAACGCCTTTCTCTATGGGGCAAACTCCTACTGACAAAAGCAACAGGTTGATCCTGGCCCTCTGGGTTTAGTTGTGATAACACTCACCCAACCCCCAGTTCAGAAGCATCTGTTTGGACAATTAACCTTTTAGAGTAATTCAGGTTTTTTAGGACAGGTGCAGTACACATAGCCTGCTTAAGCTCCTCAAAAGGTTTTTGACAGCTGGCTGTCCATAATAACGTCTTGTGCATTTTCTTAGAGGTAAGGTCATTAAGAGGAGTAACAATGGAGCCATAGTTCTTAATGAACCTCCTGTAATACCCAGTGAGACCAAGAAAGGCTCTGACTTGGTTCTGAGCAGTAGGGGGAGCCCAGTCTAAAATAGTCTGGATCTTCCAGTGAACTGATTCAATCTGTTCCCCACCAACAAGGTGTCCCAGATAAACCACTTTCCCCTGCCCTATCTGACATTTAAAAACCTTGATAGTTAGGCCTGCCTTTTCAGGGCCTCCAAAAGTTTCCACAGGTAGACCAGGTGGTCATCCCAGGTGGAGCTAAATACAGTAATATCATCTAGATGTGCTGCACTGAATGCTTCCAGACATTGGAGGACTATATTCACCAACCTTTGGAAAGTGGCAGGTGCATTCTGCAGACCAAAGGGCATAACTGTAGATTGATAATGCCCTCCAATGGCTGAAAATGCAGTTTTTGGTTTAGCATCCTCTGATAGCTTGATCTGCCAATACCCTGCAGTCAAGTCAAAGGTGCTCAGATACTTGGCAGATGCCAGTGTATCTATCAACTCATCTGCCCTGGGTATAGGGTGAACATCTGTTTTTGGAACTGTATTGAACCCTCTGTAGTCTACAAAAAACTTAATTTCCCTTTTTCTATTTTGACTATGAGGTTTGGGGACAAGCATCACTGGGCTGGTCCAGGGGCTGTCTGAGTGCTCAATTACTCCTAGATCCAACATCTTCTGAACCTCGGATTTAATACAGTCTCTGACATGGTCAGGCTGCCTATAAATCTTACTTTTGACATGCAAACTGTTGCCAGTATCAATATTATGTTCACACCAAGTAGTCTGACCAGGTGTGAGTGAAAAGAGTTCAAAGAATTGGCCTAGGAGGTTCTCCTTTTTGCTCTGCTGTAAGGCAGTCTGCAAGGACAATCCCCTCTACTGAGCTATCTGCTTCAGTGTTGGAGAAGAGGTCTGGGAGAGGGCCACTCTCTTCTTCCTGCTCCTCATCAGTGACCATGAGTAGGGTCAAGTCTGCCCTATCATTTCAGGCGGTTCACATGAAGTACCCTTAGGGGACTTCTTGGAGTGCCTAGGTCAACCAGATAGGTGACTTCACCCTTCTTTTCCACTATAAGATGTGGACCACTCCATTTATCCTGGAATACTCTTGGTGCCACAGGCTCCAATACCCATACCTTCTGTCCTGGTTACTACTCAGTCAGGACATTGTTCTGGACATGCCATTGATTTTGGAGCTCTTGGCTGGCCTGAAGGTTTTTAGTGGCCTTTTTCATGTACTCAGCCATTCTAGTTCTTAGGCCAAGCATATAATCCACAATGTTTTGTTTAGGGGGCTTCAAGGGTTGCTCCCACCCCTCTTTCACAAGTGCAAGTGGACCCCAAACAGGGTGCCCAGAAAGGAGTTCAAAGCACTCCTTTCTGGGGTACCTCCGTGTAGGCAAAAAGGCGTCATGGCAGGAGGACATCCCATCTCCTTCTGAGTTTTTGAGAGAGTCCCATGATCATGCCTTTGAGAGTTTTGTTAAATCTCTCAACCAGTCCATTTGTCTGTGGATGATAGGGTGTGGTGAATTTATAGGTTACACCATATTCCTTCCACTTTGCCTTTAAGTATGTAGACATGAAGTTACTACCCCTGTCTGATGCTGCCTCTTTAGGGAAATCCACCCTGGAAAATATTCCAAGGAGGACCTTTGCCACTGCAGGAGCTGTAGTGGTCCTTAAGGGGACGGCTTCTGGATATCTTGTGGCATGGTCCACTACAGCTAATATGAATCTGTTTCCAGAAGCAGTTGGAGGGTCAAGGGGGCCAACAATGTCAAACCCTACCCTTTCAAAGGTCACCCCAACCACAGGCAGTGGGATTAAGGGGTCCTTTGGGGTGCCACCAGTTTTGCAACTGGCCTGGCAAGTGACACATGAGCGACACAACTCTTTTGTGTCCTCTGACATGTGAGGCCAGTGAAAGTGAGGGACCACTCTGTCCCAAGTCTTACTTTGCCCCAGATGTCCAACAAGGGGAATATCATGTGCAAGGGTTAGGAGGAATTCCCTGTACTGCAAGGGAATGACCAGTCTCCTGGTAGCACCAGGTTTTGGGTCCCTTGCTTCAGTATAAAGGAGATTATTCTCCCAATAAGCTCTATGTGAGTCACTGATATCCCCAGCTTGTTGTTTGTCAGCTTGCTGTCTTAGACCCTCTAGTGTGGGACAGGTCAGCTGTGCCACACTCAGTTCCTCCCTTGCAGGCTCCACTGTTGTGTAGCTATTTTAGTTATAGCTTCATGCTCGTTATTTTAGTGAACTAGGTCTGCCGCTGTGCACTTTAATCTACATATATTTTATTCAGCTTCGTTTATTATTTTAACAATAGCCACATTTGTGGTATTGTTTTATTTCTCTCTATCTAGCTGTTTTTTGCCTAGGTCAACACTGCGTTCTTAAACAAGATATTTCTTTCACTCTGTGCTTTTCTCAAGGCTGCAGTGAGATAGGTTGATGGCAAACGTGGTAACGCTATGTCTCTAGTGTTCAAAGAAATATACGCACTCTTACGTAGGGATCCTTTCTTGGAACATCAGCTGTTTTAATATAAGAACACTACTTTGACCCATGTACATTAGAGGGAGATTCCAGCCAGATGACTATGACTATATGCTGATTACTGAACACTTCGCTACAGCTGCTTATGTAGACTACAGGCCTCGTGCTCAGGTATGAGGGATGATGTCTTCCCAGGGGAACCTGAAGGGCAGAACTAGAGCTTAACATGCTGTGCTCTAACATAGCCTAGATAGGAAATATTTTAATGATAATGATTCTAGTGACAATATGTTAACGTTATTTTTATGCTTTACTCTTCTCGTCACAATTTTAATCCTGTCATGCTTCATCGTCCTAGTTATTGCAGTACATGCTTTATTATCTAAGATGCAGTTTCTTCATTAAAACCTTATTGAAACATACACTGCCTCTCATTGTCCATGTATATGTGAGATTAATGTAACTGAGAGAAACGAATGCGGTCTGAGTGACCACGATTTCCCTGAAGAATCAATTGTGTCATGCGCTCGGCTGCCTAATCATCCCTGCTCTTGGGTGGAGATAAGGACTGATCGTTAGCCAGAGCAAAACCCGGATTAGCCCAACAGGTGTCACCTGTAGTGGGAATGGACTCAGTCCCCCACAGTGCAAGTGATTCTGCCGCCCAAATCCTGTAGTCTCATTAGAATAATGTGAGCCTACGCAACATGGCGCCTCTAACGTTTGGTCAGGCTCTAATTTCCAGGTCCTCCTGAGTATCTCTGTCTCACTACATACAAAGATGCCAGAGCACTGTATACGGAGACGTCCATGGTATTGAGGATTTTCCTCCTCAACTAAGTAGGGAGTACCTAACTAAAGCTGTAGGTTGTTGAAGCTTGAACCATTAAAAGGATAATCACCATTTGGTGTGCTTATCTCTGAACAGAATTTACCATTCGTTATGGCGAATCTGCATCGGGTAGCAATTGCAGTTAATCTGCGATCACCCCTTACTGCACATCTATTGGCACATGGCCTAAAGGCCCAAGGGGGCAAGTCACATTTGTTGTCCAGCCTATAGAATAGATTTGTTTTTATTCTTGGGTCACATTTCCAGCAGCTGATGGGAACACAAATACATTTCATCACAATACACCTGCAAATATACCTGCACAATACAGAGCATATGCATATCTAGAAATTCCTCTATCTTATCAAGAACATAATAATTGGCTTGATGGCACCCTACCCCATACAATTTTACATGTTAGGTTAGGTCCTCTAAGTAATGATGGTCTTACCTGGTCTTATTGGCCACATATACACCTCACCCTGCTGCAGCGAACCTGACGGCAGCTAAAGTCTGTCGCTTAACTGCTGAGCTGACGGCAATATACAGACGATTAGTACAGTTTGTAATGCAAACATTAAATACAAACCCAGCACGTACTGCTCTGGCGCAACCACGTGCAGTAATGCCAGGCATTAAACGAGTGACTGTACATTTGATCATGGGTCAAGTCCCCGCCAAATGAGAAGAAATTCTGTTTTGGTTAGCTCAAAGAATAAACGCACTGGAAGCAGTATTTCCCCATACGGGACCTCAGGATAAGCATGGAATATTAACTATATGCTTGCCATTTGGGATGGTTCCCACAATAGATAACTGCAATACCTGGGGCATGGTATTTGCCACGCTCTATACTACCTCACATGGTACACTGACACTTGCCAATTTACGAGAAGTGTTGAAACAAATTAAAGATGAATACGGGGCTGCCCTAGACTTGGGGATGCAAATAATATCAAGTAACCTTAAACGGGAAGCAGTTCCACTAGCAGTGAGAATGTGGCTTCGGGATGTTCCTCCACAGTATCAAGAATGTGAGCTGCCAAAGATTATCGTGGAGACCTACTCTAGCATTGGTCGATGTAGTCTGGGAGCCAGACCCACAAAACCATAGCTACAAGGTAAATCTAATAAAGATTTTAACAAGCAAGCTCCTGAGGGTACTAAAAAATGCTGGGATAACAAAACAACAAACACCTAAAAAAGAAAGGGGAGAATCTCTGCATACGGAGAACCCACAGAATAGATATAATCTCAGAAATAGAGATAATATAAAAACGCCTGACAGATATCAATATACTGATACACGCCAATCTCGTTCCTTTCAGGACTCATCGGAAAAACGCAGTGAGAGAGGTGGGCGGTCAGAGCAAAGAACTGAGTACGTGAAACCGAGACGGGAATCACAACGTTCAACAGAAGTTTCTGTTAAAAAAAGAAGAGAAACTTCCCCAGCAAAATCCCCAATTCAAAAAGAAAATAGTGGCAGCAGTTGCAGTTCATCATGCCACTCAAGAAGAGGACTCTATTGAAGACCAAGAAGTGGGCTATTAGACAGCACGGCAGAGGTCACAATAGTTCGCCTGAATATTCTAGAGCATCTGGAGGTAAAAGCAACTGATGATTTCTTACAAGTTGAAACTACAGACATGCGTGTCTCCACGCCTGATAGGGTGTACAAAGTAACCTTATAGTTAGAAGGAGATATTGAACGCACAATCGATGCAATATTTTGGGACAGCGTCATAAGAATATGTGATATTCTACTGGCTGAAAGGGATTGGTCACCTGAATTTGTCCGTACTTGCCCATATGGGGAAGATGTAATCAAATCTTCTTTCTCGCCCCTTGTCTCGGATGAGCTCGCAGAATCCTACGCTATTGATTGGGCATTGGCGCAGGCACCCAAGTTATATCGCAACCACGTAGAGTGGGATAAAGATTCCCTCTATCATATAATTCCTATTAAAAATCAACCCCAACCACAACCCCAGTATCCAATAAAACATGAAACTAAGGCACCCATGAGGGAAATCCTCACACAACTGGAGTACCAGGGCGTAATTGAATCCTGTGTCTCACCAATTAATAATCCCTTATTCCCGGTAGCTAAACCGGACCATTCGTACAGAATAGTCTTAGACTACAGACCCTTAAAGAGTCATACACGCACATATGCTATACAAAACTCACACAGCACAGCATTCATGAATAACATAGTGCACAAAAAATACATAATAACACTGGACATTTCCAATGTTTTGTTCTACCAAAATATAGCGCCTGAGAGTAGAGACCTAACAAGTTTCAGTGCACTAGGCTCCCAGAAAAAATTATGTCGTTTACCCGGGGATACAAGAACAGTCCAGGACTGTTCGCAGCTCGTGTGACTTCAATATTGCACGACATAGACTTTGAAGTATTGTCCTATGTAGATGATATCTATCTCACGGATGATGAATTACTGCAACATCTAAGACGGGTAGCCCGCACTGTTGTAGGATTCGCCAAATTCGGCTATAAATTCAATTAAAAAACAAATAGCGTTCCTTAGCGTCCTGTTTTTGGGAAATGAGCTATCAAGTGAAGGAAAGAGCCTAGCTCCACAATTCTTGGAAAAATGTGTGCAGTTACAACCAGGAAATACAATTAAAAAACTCCATTCCCTGTTGGGTTTCCTAAATTTTGGCAGAAACTTACATTACAGATTACACATCACGCATAAAACCTGTATATGACTTAATACCTCCTGACTTTTCCAGTAAATTTTGGACAGTCGAACACACACGCATTCTCAGAGTTTTGCAAACAGACATGCTTGCAGGACAACACTTACACCCAAGGGACAACAATAAACATCTGCTCATCAGAGTAATTGCTGGTGCCATTGGTTTTACCTATGTAACTTTCAATGAGGAAGAGACAGTCCAAATAGCATACAAATAACATTTGTATTCAGCAGCAGAACATCGCTTTGCTCCCACTGAGAATATTCTCACCGCTGTTCAGATGGCTATAATTAAAGAAAGACCACTTGCCAAGGGGAAATGCATTATAATCGTATCTCCAATTCCAGCCCTTGAGGTTGTTACCAAAGCCAGCATTCCAAACGCTAAAGCATTGCATCCACATTGGATTCAATGGGCAATGTCTTTGACAGCCACTGATGTTGACTACCTTTTCGACCCAAAATTACAAACTCAAGAATTTTTTCAAAATGAACTTGAATCCCCAGTTCTGGCAAATACACTGCCTATTTGATCAATATCAAAGAGTCATGTACCCCAATTGCTCAGCACAACCTGCAATAGGCACAAAACATCAATACTCCGCTGCTTGCGCAGTCATAAGTGGCTACACGAAGGATAATACATTTTGTCCCTAGCATACATTCATGCAAACCCTGGGAGATTGCACAGCGCAATTAGCAGAGGTAAAGGCTCTGGCGATGGCACAGCTAACACTGATTGTCCGTGATTCGTATAACTGTGCCCAGTCATTCAATGAATACCTGCATTACTGGCACCAGAATGGGTTCAGAGATTCTAGAGGCAACACCATCAAACACAGACTGCTGTGGGGGAAAGTAGCGGATCTGAAGGAAATGCTACCAAACGTCCATGTTGTACATACACTTGGACACCAGCGCGTTGGAATACACATTGCTGGAAATACACTGGCTGATGAAGCAGCCAAATCAGCAGTAGCTACGGCTGCTGTTGCTGCAGTAACTCGTTCTGGAACGAAACCGGACGATGACATATAGACTGCAGTGAAAACCACGGCTGAAGGCACGTCCCATCCAAAAGCATTTCCTGCTAAATATTCCTATTGAATGGGAGACTTCCTTGATGCCGAAGTAAAAATACAAGGCGTGGGAGTTCGAGCAATTCGCAATAAAGACATAAGACCAAAGTTGATTAAAGCAGCGCATGAGGGGGTTGCATCTGCCCATGCTGATGTGGCGGCTACAAAATCATTATTGCAAGCAAATTATTGTTGGCCAGGTCTATACAAACAGCCAAGCAGTATGTCCTTTGTTGTGACATCTGCCAACAAATTAAGGGTTCCATTGTCAAATCGCAAAAACCCGTCCCAATTTCTAACAAACCATTACAATGTGTGTACTTGTGGTCCCCCTAACACCGGACAGTGCATACAAATACATTTTAGTCGCTGTTGACTCTTGCTCCAGATTTCTACTGGTGTGGCCACAACGCTCGGTTGATGCTTGGACTGTTATTAAAGATTTGCAAGTCTTTATCGGCACATATGCAGTTGCGGCTTTCCACTTGGACCAGGGCCCTGCTTTTGCCTCAAGGGCATTCATGGATGCCATGGCTTCGTTAGGGGTCCTACTCCATTACGCCTCTTCATTTCATCCCAAGGGAAATAGTGTTGTGGAGCGATGAAACCGTGATTTAAAGCAGTCCTTGACAGCCAGAGTATTAGGTACGGGTTGTAGTTGGCTTAATCACCTGTATGGAGTCCAGAGAGCACTTAATAATCTGCCTAGAAGGTCCCTGGGTGACGTACTTCATACAAGTGCCTGTTTGGAACTCAAATGTATGTTCCAGATCTTGATGGTCCTGGCGTGGAGGCAGCAGAAACACCTTTTGACATAAATTAACATGTCACTGTCTTGCAGGAATTACAACAGTTCTGTGATGACAATGCTTCTGCCAGTGCTGCCTCCGCAGGAATTAAGGATGTACCAATAACATCCACTGGCTGGATTCTAAAAGTTGAGGATCTAGTATGAAAAAGTTGCTGTGAAAAAGGAGTTTGGTCCTTCTTATCGTGCACCAGTCCCAGTCTTGGGGGATATATGGTACGAGAACTGTCATTCTCACCACCGTTGGCTGGTACGAAACAGAAATGCTTTGTATCTATCGACAATGTCAATTTACACCATGTGGCCGATCCTGCACAGCAGACCAAGAGGAGCAGCCAGTAGTTCCCGAATCTCTCAAGACGTTGCTCTACAAATTTTGAGCAGCAATGCTGACACCTCTCCTAGCTTGAGGAGGGTGGAAAATGTTCTTGCATTAGTTCCACTAACATCTGTTACAACAAACGATATAGAAATTACTGATCGATTTGACACAACTTCAACACAGACGGATGGTATCATTTACTGTGAACTACCGCAGGAGACCCCTACCAGTTCTCATCCTACAAATACAGCTCCAGCTTTTGCAAGAACTGCTTCTGGACACTTTGACGACATCAATGACATTTTCCTCTTCTATACCTGAACTGCCAAAAACACGTAAGCTGATAACTTGGCTTAAAACAAATTACTTTATTTTTCCATGGAACTATTTGTGGCTTTCTTTGACTGTATTAGCTTTCCTCCTTTGGATTGGCTTTGTCATAATATTCTTTCTATTAATACATGGTCATTTTCTTCCTGAAAGGTCAACAGTTGAACTGGTGGATGAGGTCCTAAAACCCAATTTTTCTTCTCACAAGGTCCGCAGAAACTTGTCTTTCGTGAACATTTCTGCGATACCGATTCCTGATGGGATTGTTAAGGATAAAGTCACATTTGATATATACGCCCCCACAGAGGTCATTCAAATACCATATGTGTTTAAACTTTCAATGAACAATGTAATAATACCCAGAGTTGTTTCTGATGACTGGGATGTGAGAACAGTTGATTCTATGATGACTGAATTGCAGTATTTCACTGTATTTGAAAGTGAAGATTATCAATCTAAAGAAAATGATGGTGACATGTTTTGCTATAATTATTATGGACACTATTTAATTCACAGAGCGAGTTCCCCAAAGACTATTTTTAATTACACACAATGGGAACATTGTCCAGCTCCACCACAAGGGAGTTCTAAAACATATTCTGAAAAGTTTGCATATTTTTCTGTGCACAATGTTAAGAATGCTGAGTCATATTATTTCAAATTGACATTGATGGCCGTTTGGCTATAGAAGGCTATGAATATTGGCTTAAGTCGATTGACTTAAAAAGTGTGTGGGGAACAAGAAATTGGCAATTAAGGGAGAAGAAAGCTTTATTTAGAGCATGCCTGATACCTGTTCAAATTATATTTTTAAACGAAACAGTACCACAGACAAGTTGTTTAGGCTTAGCAAAAATTAAGGAATTGAATGCGCCCAGTATCACTGCCCCTGCAAAAGTTTACAAATGGCAAAAGTATATAAATGCAACTGAAGATCAGCTCGATGAATGGGTCCAGAATGGCACGTTTAATGCTTCACTGTCACATCCTGGCAGGTGGTTATTGTGGCCAATAGATACCAATGGGTGTCATAAACGTTTTGTAAACTCCACGGGGGGTCTAGAACAAGCAGGCCAGACCCTTGCTATGTGTCATCTGAACATGCGGGTATACTAACAATACAGTGTAGGCAAACTATGCCAGCAATGGTTGAAAAGTTCCTCACTAGATGCTGTTAGAGAGCACTTCAGTCTCCTGCCTAATAACACTGACTTACAGGATTTTTATGATAGGCGCCAGAAAACAACGCAGAAAGCGGTTCTTATATGCAGTCTATAATGAAATTTGGAAGCTTTCTCAACAAGAAGCTGCTGCCCGGTTAAGGTGAGTAGATCAGGAAAACTTACAGAAGGCATGTTGTAGATAATGGAATTAGGGCCATATGTACTAAAGCATTTTCCCATTGACACAGAATGGGTAAAATCCTTTGGTACATCTGGCCCTTAATTCCCTGTCTGACCGGATATACATCATAAACAACATTGTTTCTTCTGCAATAGACATAATCCAAAGTGATATGTCTTCTTTACACCATGGACAGAGTCAACTAAGTCCATTATGCAGTTGGGTTGGACACTACAAACATTGAAGGCACGTCGCCTTCCCTGGCAACACATTAGTGCAAGGGATATATTTTCCACATTTAATTTAACGGGACAACAACAACTAATGGCTAAGAAAGAAGCGACTTATATCATGTTAAATATTGAAAAGTTAGAAAAGTTGCATTTTACTGTGGCCGAAATACCATCTGCTCAAGGATTAATACATGGAGTCATTAATCTGCCTATTTCAACACTTCAATACACACGTCCTGCGTAAAACACATTCCAGTCGGCAAATATGAAAGGCTAGGAGATAGTTACATCCATGAGGTGTGGGAGCTATTCTTCTCGTACAAATGTCTCAGTGGCATAAAAGAGGTCTTTCTTAGTGGTAGTGAATGCAAGACTTCTGTCAGCCATTCAGCGGTTTCTAAACAGCTGTCCTTGCGCGGGTGTGCAACACTTCAGGCAGCAAACTTGCCTTCTTATCTGAAGTGAGTTCAAGTCCCCTTGATTAGACATGCTTTCCAGGTGCTCTCAAATGGCAGCTATGTACTCCTCAATAGTGAAAACTCTTGTAGGATGCGAGCTGCAATAGTTTGTTGTTTCAGTCTCATTTGTCCCATTTGTCACATTTGTCATTGTCACAGATTGTCACATGCTGCAGGAACGTACTTTTCCCTCCTACACGACAGAGGGAAGGAAGTAGCTGAGATTTGGGCCCATATCTCTACTTCAAATGTGAAGGCTGACAAGTTGAGCAGACTCAAGGCTTTATTGTTCCATAAACATGTGGCACTCACATCTGCACGCGAGACCTATGGGCTTCAGGTGGCAAGGCCATCGGCAGAGATGCAGTCCCTTTTAAGTACTAAATTTCCGAGACACTTTGGTGAGCTTGTGGGATGAATATTTAATGCGTCCAGTAATAATGGTATTGCAAAGTTCTTTAAGGCTGTTGGTCCTGGTTTCATTCACACATTCTCCTCTATATACGGTTTAATACTATCAGCCATACACTCAATATTCTCTCGTATTTTGGAGGGATTTCCGATAACTTTGGCTATAATATGTAGCATCTTGCTATTGCTACTTTTTCTGGGCAATGGCTGTGTAGGAATCTGGCCTGGCTTGTAGTGGGTACCAAGGGGTACTTACACTCTGTACCAGGTCCAGTTATCCCTTATTAGTGTAGAAGAGGTGTTTCTAGCAGCTTAGGCTGATAGAAGGTAGCTATAGCAGAGCAGCTTAGGTTGAACTAGGAGACATGCAAAGCTCCTACTATACCACTGGTTTCATATGCACAATATCATAAGAAAACACAATACATAGATATACTAAAAATAAAGGTACTTTATTTTTATGACAATATGCCAAAAGTATCTCAGTGAGTACCCTCAGTATGAGGATGTCAAATATACACAAGATATATGTACACAATACCAAAAATATGCAGTAATAGCAAAAGGAAGTAATGCAAGCAGTGTAAAGTTACAATAGATTGCAATAGGAGCACGTAGGTATAGGGGCAACACAAACCATATACTCCAAAAGTGGAATGCGAACCACAAATGGACCCCAAACCTATGTGAGCTTATAGAGGATCGCTGGGACTGTAAGAAAACAGTGAGGGTTAGAAAAATAGCCCAACCCAAGAGCCTGTAAGGTAGGTGTAAAATGCACCTACAACCCCCAGAGAGCACAGAAGTCATGATAGGGGGATTCTGCAAGGAAGACCAACACCAGCAATGCAACAACAGTGGATTTCCAGACCTGAGTACCTGTAAGACAAGGGGACCAAGTCCAAGAGTCGCGACAGTGTTGAGAGTGGGCAGATGCCCAGGAAATGCCAGCTGAGGGTGCAAGGAAGCTGCCACTGGATGGAAGAAGCTTTGTGTTCTGCAAGAACGAAGAGGACTAGGAACTTCCCCTTTGGAGGCTGGATGTCCCACATCAGGAAGAAGCTTGCAGAGGTGTTCCCACGCAGAAAGACTGCAAACAAGCCTTGCTAACTGTAAGGGTCGCGGTTAGGGTTTTTGGTTGCTGCTGTGGCCCAAGAGGGACCAGGATGTCGCCACTTGGATGAGGAGACAGAGGGGGCGGCCAGCAAGTCAGGGAGCCCTCACAGAAGCAGGCAGCACCCGCAGAAGTACCAGATCAGGCACTTAGAAGAGGAGTGAACCAGAGTCCACCCGGAGTCAGAAAAGGGAGTCCCACGACGCCGGAGGACAACTCAGAAGGTTGTGCACTGCAGGTTAGAGTGTCGGGGACCCAGGCTTGGCTGTGCACGAAGGAAATCCTGGGAGAGTGCACAGGAGCCAGAGCAGCTGCAAATCACGCAATACCCAGCAATGCAGTCTAGGGTGGGGACGCAAGGACTTACCTCCACCAAACTTGGACTGAAGAGTCACTGGACTGTGGGAGTCACTTGGACAGAGTTGCTGAGTTCCAGGGACCACGCTCGTCGTGCTGAGAGGGGACCCAGAGGACCGGTGATGCAGTCTTTTGTTGCCTGCTGTTGCAGGGGGAAGATTCCGTCGACCCACAGGAGATTTCTTCAGAGCTCCTGGTGCAGAAAGGAGGCAGGCTACCCCCAGAGCATGCACCTCCAGGAAACAGTCGAGAAGGCCGGCAGGATGAAGCGATACAAGGTTGCAGTAGTCGTCTTTGCTACTTTGTTGTGGTTGTGCAGACGTCCGGAGCAGTCAGCGGTCTATCCTTTGGCAGAAGGTGAAGAGGGAGATGCAGAGGAATTCTGGTGAGCTCTTGCATTTGGTATCTGAAGAATTCCCCAAAGCAGAGACCCTAAATAGCCAGAAAAGGAGGTTTGGCTACCTAGGAAGGAAGATAGGCTAGTAAGAAAGGTAAGAGCCTATCAAAAGGAGTCTCTGACGTCACCTGCTGTCCCTGGCCACTCAGAGCAGTCCAGTGTGCCAGCACACCTCTGAATCCAAGATGGCAGAGGTCTGGGGCACGCTGGAGGAGCTCTGGGCACCTCCTCTGAGAGGTGCAGGTCAGGGGAGTGGACACTCCCCTTTCCTTTGTCCAGTTTCGCGCCAGAGCAGGGCTGGGGGATCCCGGTGCCCATCAAAGCATTTCCACAGGCTGGGGGAGGCTACTCCTCCTCATCCCTGACACCTATTTCCAAAGGGAGAGGGTGTAACACCCTCTCTCAGAGGAAGTCCTTTGTTCTGCCTTCCTGGGTCAGACCTGGCTGGACCCCAGGAGGGCAGAAACCTGTCTGAGGGGTTGGCAGCAGCTGCAGTGAAACCCCGGAAAAGGCAGTTTGGCAGTACCCGGGTTCTGTGCTAGAGACCCGGGGGATCATGGAATTGTCTCCCCAATGCCAGAATGGCATTGGGGAGACAATTCCAAGATCCTAGACATGTTACATGGCCATGTTCGGAGTTACCATTGTGTCGCTATACATAGGTAGTGACCTATGTATAGTGAACGCGTAAAATGGTGTCCCCGCACTCACAAAGTCCGGGGAATTTGCCCTGAAGAATGTGGGGGCACCTTGGCTAGTGCCAGGGTGCCCACACACTAAGTAACTTTGCACCTAACCTTCACCAGGTGAAGGTTAGACATATAGGTGACTTATAAGTTACTTATGTGCAGTGTAAAATGGCTGTGAAATAATGTGGGCATTATTTCACTCAGGCTGCAGTGGCAGGCCTGTGTAAGAATTGTCAGATCTCCCTATGGGTGGCAAAAGAAATGCTGCAGCCCTTAGGGATCTCCTGGAACCCCAATACCCTGGGTACCTCAGTACCATACAATAGGGAATTATATGGGTGTACCAGTATGCCAATGTGAATTGGTGAAATTGGTCACTAGCCTGTTAGTGACAATTTGGAAAGCAGAGAGAGCATAACCACTGAGGTTCTGGTTAGCAGAGCCTCAGTGAGACAGTTAGGCATCACACAGGGAACACATACATATAGGCCACAAAGTTATGAGCACTGGGGTCCTGGCTAGCAGGATCCCAATGACACATAACAACCACACTTACAACATAGGGTTTTCACTATGAACACTAGGCCCTGGCTAGCAGGATCCCAGTGAGACAGTGAAAACACCATGACATATACTCACAAACAGGCCAAAAGTGGGGGTAACAAGGCTAGAAAGAGGCTACTTTCTCACAGGCTGTCCCTCCGCAACAACGAGGACTGAAATCGCTCCCACCAGCGCAGCTGTGTCATGAACGCATGATGCAGTACGTTGGAGAAACAGTTCTGTGCAATTGGAATGTGACTGGTCTCTGTCATTCAGACCAGTTTTGCATTGTGTGCAGCCCGTGTTTCGGTGCCTCTTGTGCTAGTTCGAACATGCACTGAAAGTTTGTCTTTCTATGCAGCGCTTGCTTTCATTGGATGCTGATCTGTTGATGTTCTCACTGAAGGCTCATTACCAGACATTCGCGTTGAGGGTACATTTGCTGCGGGAAGTTGCTTATGAGTTGCCCTTCAAGTAGGATGTAGCTCTAAACTCATTGTTGGGCACACCACAGAATGCCGCTGCCTTGCCTGGAGCTCAGGCTTTGGAACACAAATGCTCCTTGGTTTTCCTTGGCAATGAACTTCCTACTATACCACCTGCTGAAGTGGAAGATTTCCTGTCTTCAATTATTCCGGATTCGATTGGCAACTTCTAAAATGACTCTGGCTCTTGAAATGTGGCCTTTTTCACAGCAAAGATACCATTTTAAATTGTCTTTTTTACACATGCTTAAGTGTCCTTTTACCTTGTCATTATTGACATTCATATAAAAATATATATATATATACAGTATATATATATATATATATATATATATATATATATCTCTTAGGCTGAATTTTAGTAGCTTTTATACATAATTAGGCTTTGAACCAGCAAGGGGAGGGTGTTCTGTAACCACTTTAGTTACAGCTTAGTATACATTATTTTAGCGAACTAGGCCTGCTGCTATGCACTTTAACCTAGATATAGTTTATTCAGTTTGTTTATTATTTTAACAATAGCCACATTTGCGGTCTTGTTTTATTTTTCTCTATCTAGGTCAGCTCTGCATTCTTAAACAAGACATTTCTTTCACTCTGTGCTTTTCTCAAGGCCTGCAGTAAGATAGGTTACCGGCAAATGTGGTAACGCTTTGTCTCTAGTGTTCATAGAAATATAAAAACACTCACGTAGGAATCCTTTCTTGGAACATCAGCTGTGTTATTATTAAAAACACTACTTTGATCCATGTACGTTAGAGGAAGATTCCAGCCAGATGACTACGACTGTATGTTGATTGCTGAACGCTTCGCTACAGCTACTTATGTAGACTAAAGGCCTCTTGCTCAGGTATGAGGGATGATGTCTTCCCAGGTGAACCTGAAAGGCAGAACTAGAGCTTAACATGCTGTGCTCTAACAGAGCCTAGGTAGGAATTATTTTAATGATTCTAGTGACAACATGGTAGCGCTATTTCAAGGCTTTACTCTCCTCATCACAATTATAATCCTGTCATGCTTCATCGTCCTAGTTATTGCAGTACATGCTTTATTATTTAAGATGGAGTTGCTTCATTAAAACCTTTTTGAAATATATTCTCCCTCTGATTGTTGTAGGAGGCTGGCCTGGTTTGTAGTGGGTACCTAGGGTACTTACACCTTATACTAGGTCCAGTTGCCCTTATTAGTGAAATGTAGTCAGTGTTCTAGCAGCTTAGGCTGTCTAGGGGTAGCTGTAGCAGAGCAGTCAAGGCTGAACTAGGAGAAATGCAAAGCTCCTGCAATACCACTATAGTTACACACAATGAAAGACAATACTAAGTGTTACCAAAAACAAAGGTACTTTATTTTAGTGACACAAGGCCAAAAATATCTGAGGCAATACTCCTCCTGGAGGTAAGTATTATACACAATATATACACTAGTAACCAAAATCAGAAAAGTAAACAGTCATAGAATAGTGCAAACAGTAGAAAATACAATAGATTGCAATGGGCCTAGGGACAACACAAACCATATACTAAAATAGTGGAATGCGAATGTCGAATTCCACCCTAAGCAAGTGTAGTGTGTAGCCGGGCGCTAGGAGTGTAGGAAAACACCAAAGGTAAGTAAAGTGCCCCGCCCCAGAGCCTAGGAAAGTAGGAGTAAAGTACAGCAAGTTTCCTCAGAACACACTACAGGTCATGATGAAGAATTATGCAAGACAGCAAGCAACAACTAATGTATTCCTGGACCTGAAGACCAGTGGAGAGAGAAGACCAAGTCCAGAAGTCGAAGAAGAGTCCAGGAAGAACAGGAGCCCCTGCCAACCTGGAAGAAAATGCAAAAGTGGATACTCTGGTTGGAAGAAAAGGACAGGAATGCACCAAAGAAGATAGCTGTGGGTTCCTGCTTGGTGCAAGAGATGTCCCATGTCGAGTTGTTGAATGAAGGCTGTTTGCATTGCTGGAATACGCCAACAAGCCTTGGTTCACACAAGTAAGTGGTTTGCGTCAAAGAAAAGCTGCCTGGACCCAGTAGGGACCTGGGGTCTCAACTCAGACTGAGGAGACAGAGGAGGCTCTCAGCACTTTAGAGAGCCCTCAGAAGACCAGACCACGCCCATGGTAGTCCCAGAACAAGGGGACAAAGGAGATGCAAAGTGCAGTTGTCGCAGCACTACACTGGAGGAACCCACGCCACCGGAGAACAACTCAGAGAGCTGTGCATCGCAGGATAGAATGCGGAGGACCTGGACTACGCTGTGCACGAAGAACTTTTGGAAGGAGTGCACAGAAGCCCAAGCAGCTGCAGAAGACGAATTGCACAAGGATACTGTCACAGCACGGGAAGGCAAGTTCTTACGTCCACCAAATTTGGACAGCTGGACCTTTGGACAGTCTGGGTCACTTCAGTCCACCATATGTGTTCCAGGGCTCACGCTCATGGATAGGAGAGGAGTTCCAGAGTACTAGTTGTAGCATAAAGGTGACTGCTGAAGCAGGGAAGTGACTCCGTCACTCCACAGGAGATTACTTCGTTTCTTCTGGTGCAGGGTGAAGACAGGCAGTCCTCAGAGCGTGCACACCTTGGAAACTGTTGCAATTGCTGGCTGGAGCTGAAGTTGCAGTTCACAGGAGTCGTCCTGGATACTTTGTTGCAGTTACAGTGGTTCCAAAAGCAGTCTGCGGTTGATCCGATGGTCAGAAGCTGAAGCAGAGGAGTCCTGGAGGAATCTTGCAAACCGAATCTGAGGAAACACCCAGAGGAGAGACCCTAAATAGCCCTGAGAGTGGGATTGGCTACCTACCCATGTATGCACCTATCATGAGGTGTCTCTGACGTCACCTGGTGGCACTGGCTACTCAGAGGTCTCCAGAGGGTCCACACACCTTGGCATCCAAGATGGCTAGCACGAGGGACACTCTGGAGGATCTCTGGGCACCACCCTTAGGGTGGTGATGGACAGGGGAGTGCTCACTCTCCTTTCCTTTGTCCAGTTTCGTGCCAGAGCAGGGACTGGGGGTTCTCTGAACCAGATTAGACTGGATTATGCAAGGAGTGCACTGTTTGTGCCCTTCAAAGCATTTCCAGAGGCTCTGGGAGGATACCCCTCCCATACCTGTAAAACCTATTTCCAATGGGAGA
The DNA here is from genome assembly GCF_031143425.1 of Pleurodeles waltl. Taxonomy (NCBI): domain Eukaryota; kingdom Metazoa; phylum Chordata; class Amphibia; order Caudata; family Salamandridae; genus Pleurodeles; species Pleurodeles waltl. Next base: position 587,263,420 of record NC_090451.1, read on the forward strand.
GGGTGTAGCACCCCTTTCCTAAAGGAAATGCATTGTTCTGCCTTCCTGGGATAGAGCTGCTCAATCCCCAGGAGGGCAGAAACCTGTCTGTGAGGTGGCAGCAGCTGGGGCTGCAGTGGAAACCTAAGAGAGCTGGTTTGGCAGTACTGGGGTTCCATGGTGAAGCCCCCAGGGTGCATGGGATTGCCCCCCCCAATACCAGATTTGGATTGAGGGGACAATTACATGATCTTAGACACCTCACATGGCCATCTTCGGAGTTACCATGTGAAGCTACATATATATTGACATATATGTAGTGCACGCTTATAATGGTGTCCCCGCACTCACGAAGTCTGGGAAATTGGCCCTGGACAATGTGGGGGCACCTTTGCTAGTACAAGGGTGCCCTCACACACTGTAACTTTGCACCTAGCCTTCAGTAAATGAAGGTTAGACATATATGTGACATATAAGTTACCTTAGTGTAGTGAAAAATGGCTGTGAAATAGTGTGTCCTCTTTCACTCAGGCTGCAGTGGCAGTCCTGATGAAAGGATTGTATGAGATTCTTATGGGTGGCAAAAGAAATGCTGCAGCCCCATAAGGATCTCCTGGAGCCCTAATGACCTGGGTACCTAGGTACCATATACTAGGGACTTATAGGGGAGGGGGTTCAGTATGCCAATCAGAATTGGAATATGGAGTTACTAAACTATAGTGACAAATTTGGTAAGTAGAGAGCTCATAAGCCCTGGTGTTCTGGTTAGCAGAATTTCAGTGACACAGTTAAGCATACTGAGATCACACATAGGCCACAAATTAGGATCACTGGGGTCCTGGCTAGTAGGATCCCAGTGAGAAAGGCAAAACACACTGACAAATAGGCTTTTAAACTATGAGCACTGGGGTCCTGGTTAGCAGGATCCCAGTGAGACAGTAAAAACACACTGACAAACACAAAGAGAGGAGACCAAGTCTAAGAACAGCTGAACAGTTCAGGAGTAACAGGAGCACCCCGGTTGAAGGTGGAAAAGTGAAACCTCTGCTTGGAAGAAAAAGTCAGAAATGCACCAAAAAAGACTGCTGCTTATAAGTGACCTGGTGCGGTGAGGTGCGGTGCGGTGCAAATGGCTGTGAAATAGTGCTTACACTATTTTACTCAGGCTGCAATGGCAGTCCTGAAGAAGTGTTTTTATGAGCTTCTTATCGGTGGTACAAGAAATGCTGCAACCCATAAGGATCTCCTGGAACCCCAATGCCCTGGGTACCTAGGTACCATATACTAGGGACTTATCAGGGGGGTTCAGTATGGCAATCTGGAGTGAAATATGTAGTCACTAGACTATAGTGACAAATTTGTAAACAGAGAAAGCATAAGCACTGGAGTTCTGATTAGCAGGACTCCAGTGACACAGTCAAGCATACTGACAAAACAGTGAAAGATACTGACATGTAGGCCACAAACCATAAGCACTGGGATCCTGACTAGCAGGATCCCATTGACACAGTCAAAACACACTTACAATCAGCCAGAAATTAGGGGTAACATGCCAAGGAAGATGATACTTCTCTACACAACCCCCCCCCCAAATGAGGGACAATAAGGCTAACCTTACCCAGATGAGTCTTCATTATCGAAGTGGAAATATCTGGAGAGTCCATCTGCATTGGAGTGGTTACTCCTAGGTCTATGTTCCACTGTAAAGTCCATCCCCTGTAGGGAAATGGGCCACCTCAACAATTTAAGGACTAGGTTCTAGGAATTCTCTGGAATCAGGGACATAGGGAGGTGTTGCCGCAGGTAAAACAAAAGATACTAGAATCTGCTACACCCCATAATAAGCAGGAAACTCAGTGATTCATTGGATTGTTTGGTTTTTGGAGACAGCACATCCCTCACTTGAGTCCGAGTTTGGCCCCTTTGTACAAAGAGACTCAATAGAAACATGAGTTTAAAAGGGGAGAGCAGCAGCAGTGTGTGTTTGAATTGGCAAAGGAGGTGATTCAACAGGCTTCACACTTATGGCCAGTACAGGAAGGAGGCACTGAGTTACATGTAACCGTTCATGGGCAATATGCAAATTGGGGTATGTGGCAAAAACAGGAAAGAAAGACGGTGCAGCAGGGCTTTTGGACCAAAAAGTTACCTGATGCTCGAGAGCAATATACTCCTTTAGAAAAACAGTTACCAGCGTGTTACTGGGTTCCACTGGATACTGAGCAAATGGCCGTAGGTCATATGTGATTCTGAGACCTGGTAATACAGTGGGGGATGAGTTCACCCAAAACTCACTCAATAGGACATGCACAAGAAATCAGTGTTATCAAATGGTAGAGGTACATACAGGACAGGGCCAGAGTGGGGCCAGCAGGAACAGCAGCCCTGCATGAACAGGTGGCACAGGCTCCCATGCAGGATGATGAGATGGTATAGGAGGTGCCAGAGATAAAAGAGTCACCCGTAAGGTAGGATAAGCCATTTTAATCTTTGTCCCCTGAGGATAGGAAGCATGTATGTTTGTAGAGAGAAGAAAAACCACGGCACATCGCAGATTCATAGAAGTGTCAATTTATTGTCCTCTGGTACATCAGAGAAGACATAACCTGACCCAGTGAAACAAATGGGAGAGGTGTCAACAGGGCAATACAGTTCTTATATTTGGAAAAACAACAGCCAACACGTGTTTCGTCAGAAATGACTTTTTCAAGGCTGTGAACATAATGATATGAAGATGGAATGTGTCAATCACATGTATTACATATATTTTTGTACAGTACAATGCCTGATGTGAAACGGAAATAAAGATGAAAATTGTGAATTAAGAGAAAGGCCCGACTCCACAAGTTAACAGTGTGCCATGTTCCAGACCGAGAACATAAAGGTGCCCAATCCAAGACAAAATTGGAAGTAGAAAGGGAACAATGATTGATACAAAAATTTATGACATCAGTGTGCAGGTGCCAACATCCAAGGTTTGTAGTGACAAGCATAGGACAGTGGTAATGTAACCATAAATAATGAGTGAATAGTGATATATGCAGCGTACCTAAAAATCATAGAACATTCAGTGTAACATTAAGTTAAAAATAAAAGATCATAGAATAAAGAAGAATGCATAAACAAGGAGATAAAGGAGTCAAACATACCTCCAACGTGTGGAAGTATCAATCTATGCTATCAGGCTCTAATGGGCACTACAATTGTCAAGTAGAGTATAAGGAGAGAAGGTCCAAAGACCATGATGAGCCTGAAAGAAGAGAAACAGAAATGAGCCCTAAATGAAGGGTGTTAAGGTGTTATATGATGGGTGAACTGTAGTACAACATAGTCTAAGAGCAGAAGCGAATAGTTAAAAAATTTCAATTTAAATCCCAGGCGTGGCATATTACCTGTCGTCCATAAATAATAATTAGTGCTGCAAAAATGGAAACGACAATCATGAAAACCAAATGAAAAAAGTATGTAGTCATAAATAGAGTGTCCCCGGTGTTGAGGCGGGACACTACGACCGGCATGCTAGAGATGTAGTTTTGTACGGAAGACCAATAATGCATAAATCAGCACAATGGTGCTGAGACAAGGAGCTAACGAGTGAGGACATTAAAAAGGTAAATATCAAACGGCCCGCTTGTAAATGCGGAAACCGTGTCAGAAAAAAGGGGAGACCCACCAAGAAAGTAAGGCATGTCTCCAAAAAAATATGGCCAGTGGTCGATTTAGATGTAAAGTAGGCAAATCTTACCCCCGGATATGCGGATATTTTCTTGTTGTCATACTAACGGCGTCGCATGGTGTCTACCCGCTTGATGGCTGGCGGAAGACTACTATTTATATGCAACAAAGAGGTAAAAATAGAAAACGGACTAACGGAAACCGTAACATGCGTTCGCTATATTGGAAAGGAAAATATAAACCTGATGTGTTGAAAAGAGAGAGTTAGTGCTTGCGGCAAGATTTAAAAGGATCATTTTACAGAGATAATTTAGGAGACAAAGTGACATAAATGAGGCACAGATGCACAGGCTTGGGTGTATGATTTTTACAGTCATGCCATTGGTGTAGAATGTGAGGACATGGTCACACATGATAATAGACAAAAGTGACATGAAAAAACACAGCTTTGGTGCCACAGAATGTTTTTCCAATGGCATACAACGATTAACAGCAAACAAACTCAAGGTTGTAAATACAGGAAAAGAGTCAATAACAATTAAAACAATTCTGTAGGTAGATGTCACTGAACGGTAATATACTATAAAAAGAAATGCAGGTCCTTGTCAGAATTAAGACCCTCCTCAACTGTCCGTAACCTAATGATTCATCTACTCTCTAGTTGCCTAAGGCGGAGAATCCTGTTGCCGCCTCTCGGGCAGCTGCCCAAAGTGGCAATACCATGTGTGTGGATGCCCAGTCTCTCTTGCAGCGAGTGTTTCAAATTATAGTGTACTGCAAAGGGGTAGTCATTGTTATTGTTTCTAATCACCCTAATGTGCTCCTGTAGTCTTTCTTTGAAGGGTCTGATAGTGCTACCAATATGGATTTTATTGCAGGTACATACAATACAGTATACAACAAATTTGGTGTTACAATTCATAAATTGCCTAATGGGATATGTCGTATTTGTGTTGTAACAGAATTTTTTTGTTTTATCCATAACAAATTCACATACATTACAGTGGCCACATTTGTAGAAACCTGGTGGTATTGGGGGAAACCAACTGTCATTTACAACTGCTGGTAAGAAACTGTGGCACAGTTGGTCCCTCAACGTGCGTCCCCTGCGATTAATCATGTCTGGTTTGTTATTTAAACTTTTCTGAAGACTCTCATCTGATAGTAAAATGTGCCAGTTACTCTTCAGGATCTTGAACAGATTTGAGCTGGCACAGCTATATGTGGTAATGAAAGACAGAGCTTTCTTTTTGTCAACCTTCCTGTGTGTTTTGTTGGAAAGTAAGGATTTTCTGTTTACCCTCACTATCCTATTGTGTGTGTTGCTCAACAATCTTTGAGAATAGCCTCGGTTTAGGAAGCGTTGTTCCAATGATTCCAGCAGCTTGGAAAATTCTTGATCTTCCTGACAATTGCGTCTAATTCTGACAGCCTCACCAAAAGGGATGGCTTTTATTTGTGAATGTGAATGCGCACTGCTTGCATGTAGAATCGAGTTGGAAGCAGTCGGTTTTCTGAATAAATGTGGTTCTCATTAATGTAGAGTGTCAAATCCAAGTAATCCACACTGGATGGATGTGCTGGAATGGCTGGTAAAATGTATGTTATAGCAATTAGTGTTCAGATGGTCAACAAACAAATCCAATGTAGTGGAATTGCCTGACCAGAAAAGGAGAACATCATCAATGTACCAACCCCAGTACATAATATGTTGCGTAAGTTCCTGAGGGCATTTGGTCCAAATGTGATAATGTTCGTAGTAGCCCAAATATAGGTTGGCGAAAGAGGGTGAAAATTTGGCCCCCATGGCAACCTCTTGTTCTTGTCTGTACCAGGCACCCTCATGTAGAAAAACATTGTTGTCCATTACAAGGTTAATCAGATCTATTAGCATGTAGGAATGTTGCAAGAGTTTAGCTTCTCTTTTATCCAAAAAATGTTGGATAGCAGCAATGCCCTTTTCTTTAGGTATGCAGGTATATAAGGAAGTGACATCAAGAGTTGCTAAGGTGTGACCTTCTGTCCATTCATAGTCAGCAATCAGGCTAAGGAGATGTGTGGTGTCTCTGATATATGAAGGGAGGTTACAAACAAAGGGTTGTAAATAAAGGTCAATTTACTCTGAAAGTGTTTCAGTAGGAGAGTTAATGCCCGAAATAATGGGTCCACCAGGTGGAAAGGCTGCTGGTTTGTTTACTTTGGAAAGAGTGTAGATACATGGAAAACTGGGCGTTGGATTGAAAAGGTATTTGTATTCCAGGTCAGTTAAGAGACCTGTGTCTCTCCACAAACACAATTTAGTTTCTATGTCTTTGGTGATTCTACCGATGGGATTTCTATTAAGCTTACAGTCAGCCTCCTGGTCTTGTAGTTGCCTATCAATTTCTCCAATGTAGTCTTCTCGGTTCATGATCACAATTTTTCCACCTTTGTCCGCCTCCTTTATTACTATGGGCCTGATTCTAACTTTGGAGGACGGTGTTAAACCGTCCCAAAAGTGGCGGATATACCACCTACCATATTACGAGTTCCATAGGATATAATGGACTCATAATACGGTAGGTGGTATATCCGCCACTTTTGGGACGGTTTAACACCGTCCTCCAAAGTTAGAATCAGGCCCTATATCTCTAGTGTCATCTAGGCAACGTAAAGCCTGTATGGTTCACCGATGATTCAGCCGAGTTTGTGGGGGCCAAAAGACATTGGAAGGCAGTGTCATATAATCCAGTCACCAAGAAGCTGCTTTCCCCTACAGGAGAGGGGAAGAGTAGTCAATAAGTAGAATGGTACGACTTATATCAAGCGTTCAAACAGGATCTTCCTGGGACATGTGACATTCATACTGATTTGTGGTGCACAGCCAATGGGTTAGCCACATGGCTTCCCAAGTGGCATGTGCATAACTGGCAAATACAATCCAAAGAGGTGTGGGGCAAAGAACTGTGGCAGGTGTAGTAGGCTGGCCTGGTTTGTAACAGGTACCCTAGGTACTTACACCTTATACCGGGTCCAGTTATCCCTTATTAGTGAAATGTAGTCAGTGTTCTAGCAGCTTAGGCTGTCTAGAGGTAGCTGTAGCAGAGCAGCTTAGGCTGAACTAGGACACATGCAAAGCTCCTGCAATATCACTGTACTTACACAGTACTTGTACACAATAAAAGACAATACTCAGTGTTACCAAAAATAAAGGTACTTTATTTTAGTGACACAAGGCCAAGAATATCTCAGAGACAACATTCCTTCTGGAGGTAAGTATTATACACAATATATATACTAGAGACCAAAATCAGATAAGTAAATAGTCACAGGATAGTGAAAACAGTAGAAAACACAATAGAATGCAATAGGCCTAGGTGCAATACAAACCATATACTAAGAAAGTGGAATGCGAATGTCGAATTCCCCCTTCGGCAAGTGTAGTGTGTAGAGGGGCACTAGGAGTGTAAGAAAACCACAAAGGTGAGTAAAATACTCCAACCCAGAGTCCAGGCAAGTAGGAGTATAGTACTGCAAGTTTCCTCAGGACACACTACAAGTTTTGATACGAGTTATTGCAAGAACAAAGCAAGACTGCAAGCAACAAATGGTGGATTCCTGGACCAGAAGACCTGTGAAGAGAGGAAACCAAGTCCAGAAGTCGCCAGGCTCCCAGGAAGGACAGGCACCCCTGCCAACCTAGAAGTTGGTGCAAAAGAGGATTCTCCGGTTGGAGGAAGTCTGCAGAAGAGCACCAAAGAAGATGGCTGCAGGTTCCTGCGTGATGCAAGAGATGTCCCATGTCGAGATGTTTGATGCAGGAAAGTTGCAGCGCTGGATTCGTCCAACAAGCCTTGGTTCATGCAAGGTCGCGGTTTGCATCAAAATGGCACTGCCTGGACCCAGGAGGAACCTGGGGGCCTCAACTCAGACTGAGGAGGCAGAGGGGGTTCCCAACACTGGAGGGAACCCACAGATGACCAGGCAGCACCCAGGACACGGGGACAAAGAAGGTGCAAATTGCAGTTGCTAAAGCACTACAAAAGTAGGTCATTAGCCGCCGGAGAACAACTCAGCGAGTTGTGCATAGCAGGATGTGCTTGGGACCGGGGTCATGCTGTGCACAAAGGATTCTTGCAAATAGTGCACACAGGCCTCAAGAGACAGAGATGACGCGGTGCACAGGGGAACTGTCGCAAACCCGGAAGGCAAGCTCTTACCTGTGCAAAATTTGTACAGCTGGACCTTAGGACAGTCTGGGTCGAAGGGGTCCACCACTTGTGTTCCAGAGAGCACGCTAGTCACCAGGAGAGGAGTCCCAGAGAACCAGTCGTGGTCTTTGAAGGTGCCTGTTGGAGCAGGGAAGTGACTCCGTCACTCCATGGTAGATTCCGTGGGTTCTTCTGTTGCAGGGTGAAGGCAGGGAGTCCTCATAGCATGCACACCATGGAAACTGTTGCAGTTGCTGGCTGGAGATGAAGTTGCAGGGTCACAGTAGCCTTTCTGGATACTTTGTTGCAGTTACAGTGGTTCCTGTAGCAGTCTGCAGTTGATCCGATGGTCAGAAGCTCAAGGAGAAGTTGCAGAGGATTCCTGGTGGAAACTTGTAAGATGAATCTGAAGAGGAACCCACAGGAGAGACCCTAAATATACCTGAGAAGGGGATTGGCTACCTAACCAGGTATGCACCTATCAGGAGGGGTCTCTGACGTCCCCTGCTGGCACTGGCCACTCAGAGATCTCCAGAGTGTCCCCACACTTTTGTAAACAAGATGGCTAATGCCAGGGACATACTGGAGGAGCTCTGGGCACCACCCCTGGGGTGGTGATGGCAGGGGAGTAGTCACTAACCTTTCCTTTGTCCAGTTTCGCACCAGAGCAGGGACTGGGGGTCCCTGAACCGGTGTGGACTGGCTTATGCAAGGAGGGCACCATATGTGCCCTTTAAAGCATTTCCAGAGGCTCTGGGAGGCTACCCCTCCCAAGCCTGTAAAACCTATTTCCAAAGGGAGAGGGTGTAACACCCTCCTCCTAAAGGAAATGCTTTGTTCTGCCTTCATGGGACTGAGCTTCTCAGACCCCAGGAGGGCAGAACTGTCTGTGAGGTGGCAGCAGCTGTAGCTGCAGTGAGCTAGTTTGGCAGTACTGGGGGTTCATTGTGGAGCCCCCAGGATGCATGGGATTGGCCCCCCAGTACCAGATTTGGAATGGGGGGCAACTCCATGATCTTAGACACCTTATATGACTATATTCGGAGTTACCTTTGTGAAGCTACATATAGGTATTGACCTATATGTAGTGCACGCGTGTAATGGTGCCCCCGCACTCATGAAGTCTGGGGATTTGGCCCTGGACAGTGTGGGGGCACCTTTGCTAGTGCAAGGGTGCCTTCACACTTAGTAACTTTGCACCTAGCCTTCAGTAAATGAAGGTTAGACATATAGGTGACTTACAAGTCCACAGGTAGGCACTGTTTTCCATGAAAACATGTGATGTGTCCACATTGTGTTTTGGGCCATTTCGTTTCGTGGGCGCTAGTCCTACCCACACAAGTGAGGTATTATTTTTATCAGGAGACTTGGGGGAACGCTGGGTGGAAGGAAATTTGTGGCTCCTCTCTGATTCCAGAACTTTCTGTCACCAAAATGTGAGGAAAATGTTTTTTTTTAGCCAAATTTTGAGGTTTGCAAAGGATTCTGGGTAACAGAACCTGGTCAGAGCCCCACAAGTCACCCCATCTTAGATTCCCCTAGGTCTCTAGTTTTCAGTAATGGACAGGTTTGGTAGGTTTCCCTAGGTGCCGGCTGAGCTAGAGGCCAAAATCTACAGGTAGGCACTTTGCAGAAAACAGCTCTGTTTTCTGTCAAAAAATGGGATGTGTCCACGTTGTGCTTTGGGGCATTTCCTGTCGCGGGCGCTAGGCCTACCCACACAAGTGAGGTATAATTTTCATCGGGAGACTTGGAGGAACGCTGGGTGGAAGGAAATTTGTGCCTCCTCTCAGATTCCAGAACTTTCTGCCACAGAAATGTGAGGAACATGTGTTTTTTTAGCCAAATTTTGAGGTTTGCAAAGGATTCTGGGTAACAGAACCTGGTCAGAGCCCCACAACTCACCCCATCTTAGATTCCCCTAGGTCTCTAGTTTTCAGTAATGGACAGGTTTGGTAGGTTTCCCTGGGTGCCGGCTGAGCTAGAGGCCAAAATCTACAGGTAGGCACTTTGCAAAAAAAACAGCTCTGTTTTCTGGCAAAAAATGGGATGTGTCCAAGTTGTGCTTTGGGGCATTTCCTGTCGCGGGCGCTAGGCCTACCCACACAAGTGAGGTATCATTTTTATCGGGAGACTTGGGGGAATGCTGGGTGGAAGGAAATTTGTGCCTCCTCTTACATACCAGAACTTTCTGCCTCAGAAATGTGAGGAACATGTGTTTTTTTAGCCAAATTTTGAGGTTTGCAAAATATTCTGGGTAACAGAACCTGGTCAGAGCCCCACAAGTCACCCCATCTTGGATTCCCCTAGGTCTCTAGTTTTCAGAAATGCACAGGTTTGGTAGGTTTCCCTAGGTGCCGGCTGAGCTAGAGGCCAAAATCTACATGTAGGCACTTTGCAAAAAACTGCTCTGTTTTCTTTCAAAAAATGGGATGTGTCCACGTTGCGTTTCGGGGCATTTCCTGTCGCGGGCGCTAGGCCTACCCACACAAGTGAGGTATCATTTTCATCGGGAGACTTGGGGGAACGCTGGGTGGAAAGAAATTTGTGCCTCCTCTCAGATTCCAGAACTTTCTGCCACAGAAATGTGAGGAACATGTGTTTTTTTAGCCAAATTTTGAGGTTTGCAAAGGATTCTGGGTAACAGAACCCGGTCAGAGCACCACAAGTCACCTCATCTTGGATTCCCCTAGATCTCTATTTTTTAAAAATGCACAGGTTTGGTAGGTTTCCCTGGGTGCCGGCTGAGCTAGAGGCCAAAATCTACAGGTAGGCACTTTGCAAAAAACACCTCTGTTTTCTTTAAAAAAAAATGGGATGTGTCCACGTTGCGTTTTGGGGTGTTTCCTGTCGCGGGCGCTAGGCCTACCCACACAAGTGACGTATCATTTTTATCGGGAGACTTGGGGGAATATAGATTAGCAAAACAAGTGTTATTGCCCCTTGTCTTTCTCTACATTTTTTCCTTCCAAATATAGGAGAGTGTGTAAAAAAGACATCTATTTGAGGAATGCCCTGTAATTCACATGCTAGTATGGTCACCCCGGAATTCAGAGATGTGCAAATAACCACTGCTCCTCAACACCTTATCTTGTACCCTTTTTGGAAATACACAGGTTTTCTTGATAGCTATTTTTTACTCTTTATATTTCAGCAAATGAATTGCTGTTTACCTGGTATAGAATGAAAACGCACTGCAGGGTGCTGCTCATTTATTGGCTCTGGGTACCTAGGGTTCTTGATGAACCTATAAGCCCTATATATCCCCACAACCAGAGGAGTCCAGCAGACGTAACAGTATATTGCTTTCGATAATCTGACATTGCAGGAAAAAGTTACAGAGTAAAATTTAGAGAAAAATTGATGTTTTTTTAACCTCAATTTCAATATTTTTCTTTTTCAGTTGTTATTTTCTGTAGGAAACCCTTGTAGGATCTACACAAATGATCCCTTGCTGAATTCAAAATTTTGTCTACTTTTCATAAATGTTTAGGTTTCTGGGATCCAGCATTGGTTTCATGCCCATTTCTGTCACTGACTGGAAGGAGGCTGGAAGCACAAAAAATTATAAAAATGGGGTATGTCCCAGTAAAATGCCAAATTTGTGTTGAAAAATTGGGTTTTCTGATTCAAGTCTGCTTGTTCCTGAAAGCTGGGAAGCTGGTGAGTTTAGCACCGCAAACCCTCTGTTGATGCCATTTTCAGGGAAAAAAACCACAAGCCTTCTTCTGCAGCCACTTTTTCCCATTTTTTTGAAAAAAATGAAATTTTCGCTGTATTTTGGCTAATTTCTTGGCCTCCTTCAGGGGAACCCACAAAGTCTGGGTACCTCTAGAATCCCTAGGATGTTGGAAAAAAAGGACGCAAATTTGGCTTGGCTAGCTTATGTGGACAAAACGTTATGAGGGCCTAAGCGCGAACTGCCCTAAATAGGCAAAAAAAGGCCTGTCACAGGAGGGGGAAAAGGCCTGGCAGCGAAGGGGTTAAAGGTAAATTGGGGCAAGATTATCGATCACAGCACAACATAGAATTGATTTATCATATTCCATACTACCCACAAGCTACAGGACTGACTGAAATAGTGAATGGCTTACTAAAATCCCAATTTTGAAAATTGTCTGATGGAACTTTGGGAAACTGGAGAGATCATTTGAATGAGGCCTTGTTGACACTTAATAACAGACCTTAACAAATGCAGAAACACTATTAATGAGAATATTAACCCCAGCATTACAGATACACCCTCATATTGCAATAAACACCATCATGTATTGGGAGACAAAACAGGAGCCATAGCTCTATACCGAGCAACACCTGAGTCTGTAGGTCTTTATTTGCATGCTCTGAACATGTACAGACTGAAACCAAGAGACATAACCTTGATTGAAACAGGTGTTGGGATACAAATTCCCTTAGAGCATTTCGGATTGATTGCTCCTCGATGTGGGTTGGCACTCAAAAGTATTCAGGTTTTGGGGGGGAGTTATTAATGCAGACTACCAAGGAGAACTCAAAGTTATTCTGTTCAACAGTGGGGATGTTGATTTGATAATACAACCTGGAAACAGAATTGCTTGAATATCATCATTCCAATGTTTGGAGGAATAGTTCAAAAGGTGACTGTCCCAGCCCTCCTTACAGTGCATGGGGAGGGAGGCTTCGGCTCAACTGACACAAATCCTGGTGCTAAGGTGTGGGTAGAATCCCCAAATTGTCCTGAACCAGCAGAAATTAAAACAAAAGGCAGGGACAATCTGTTGTTAGTCATGAAACCAGGACAGGAAAGTGGTAGCACGTACCAGCTGATAAATGTTATTTGCGAGAATGATCATGCTTGTCTCTTTTTCAGATCATACTACAAGGTGTCTTTGTGCTGATTGTTCTGCCTGGTCTGTGTTTGTGTGTGTCCGTGTAGGGTCAGGAGAGACTGAAAGCCGCAAGCTCCGAAGTGATTGACCGGCCTGCCGATGGACACCTTTCCTGCAACAAAATGAGAATGTTTGGATTCATCTGGAATGCACCGTGCTAAACAGATCGTGTTTCTGTATGATGAATAAGTACCCTCCCCCCTTTTTCCTTTTTGTCGCTACATTGACTGAGCCCTTATCTCTGCTATATCGTATGTTTGCTCATGCCTTTGCCCCGTCTCCGATCCCCTCTTTGCTCTTCTCTTCTCTTCTTGCTCTCTCTCTGTTCCCTTCGCCCTCCGCCCTGTCCTTTCTTTTCAGCTCCCTTTTGCTCCCTCCTCTTTCTCTTTCTTAATAATTTGTCTTCCCTCTCCCTGAGTGGGCCTGCGTGGGCCCTCTGCCTTCCTTCTTCCCTTTCTTGCTCGCTCTTTTTCCTCCTGGCTCATTCGGTTTCTTTCCCTTTTTCCACCCCCCACCCCCGTTCTTTTCTTCCCTTTTCCTTCTTCTTTTTCTTCCCCCCCCCTCGCCTTCCCCGCTCCCCTTTTCCTTTTCCCTTCCCCCCCCCGGTTTAACCTTCACTTAGTTGTCCCATTCGGACGACTACACTCGCACTACGGGACTCAATTTCCCAGAGTCCCGTGTGCTCAGCGGACGCGCTGCGCTTCCCGCAACGCGTCATTGCCAGGTGCTCCAGGGGCGCACGCCAGCCGCGCCGCGGGAGAAGCACCCTGCTACAACACATCACTTTCTGGCACGATCAACCCCGCGGGACTCTGGCCTACAAAGGTCCCGCGGGATGACCACTTACTGCAGCGCTCCACTAGCGGTTGGAGCATTCCAGCTTTTTGCACCGACGCAACCCCCGAGGGGGCGCGGCCGGATTCGGGGCGTGGCTGCAGTACAGTCCATGAGTCGGGAGTTTCCTAACGAGGACGCCCGACACACCTGACAATCTTCTAATTGGATTCCGCCCGAGCCTCTTGCCGATTGGCTTTTGGTCTACATAAATACCAGACCAGCCCTCCAGTCAGTACCAGAGCGGCCTGGCTCCGGCATGTAGGTACCCCCCATGGTATTCCCTTTGGAGTGGTAAGTGTGGCCTCTTGGGCCCCTTTGATTCTTTTTTAATCTCTGTTTCCCCTCCCTGCTGTAGCCTTTAGCTCCCCTTCGACCTGGTTTCCACCTTCTTGCCTTTTTTCATCTCCCTTCTTTCTTTTCTCTAGTCCTTAGCTTGGTCCCCTTGTTTGTTTCTCTCTTTATTTCCCTTCCTTGGTCTACTTCTTTCCTTTAGGTTCTGTGCATCCTTACTGTATTTTGTCTTCCTTAACCCCCCCCCCTTTTTATTCCCTGCTAAACCCTCAATCTCCTTAGAGTGTGACTACAAGGGAAAACACCTCCCCGGCACTAGCCAGACCAGAGGCATATTGCCCCCTAACCCGGGGTAAGTCACTTTTGCATGCGTGTGTGAGTGCCTTTTACATTTGTTCACTTATTGCTGTGTGTTTTGCAGTGGTGTGCCACGGTTTTTTCACTCTGAATATATTCTGAATAAATAGTGGCTTATTTATTTACGTATTATTATTTACCACAGGCCTACCCCACCGTGAACTACTCGTTCAGGTAGGCCATACACATTTTTTACCTTGAGCACCCCACTTACTGCGTGTGCTCCGAACCTGACGAATGCCCCTGACCTACCAGCACCTAGTGAGGGCAGAAACATGTTGGTCATCCATCTTTCTTTTTAGACTCCAAGAGACATTACTCTCCAACGAGCCTTTCCCCCTTGGTTTTAGTCTTACCAGCAAGCACCTCTATTAAAACCAGCAGTAGCTACTGGTGACATGTTTGGTAATTTTATTATTCACCCCTTCTGGATCAATGTAACTATCCAGTCAGTTTAATTTCAGCACTCCCTCTGGTTCTTTTAACCAAGAGGTTGAGTCCGCCCAAGTAGTACCATCTCACTTTGGGTGGGGCTAGGTGGTCATATGATGAAGCAAGACACTATTATGTGTGTGAGACCACCTAGTCCGTAAGGGAAATCCCCCTTCCCCCCTCTGGCGACCTGGAACACAGCACCCCCTAGCTTGGACATTTTCCAACGATGACTTCCCTACCTGAGGATCTAAAGCGACCTTACTAATACCACTGAAAAAAGACTGACCTAGTCTTACCTTCAGTTCCTACTACCCCACACCTTTAGGGGGTCATTCTGACCTCGGCGGTAAAAGCCGCTTACCGCCGGTCAGAAGACCGCCACAATACCGCCGCGGCCGCGGTCAGCCGCCACGGTCATTCTGACCCACAACTGCCAAACCTCCAAAAATCCGACCGCCATTGCAGTCCTCCACATCAGCGGCCCGCGATAAACTGGAGATGACCAAACCTCCACCGCCACGCCAACAGAAATACACCCATGCCATTACGATCCACAAATCCACGCAGCGGTCTTTCAAACGCGGTAGTCTATTGGCGGTACACACCGCCGCGGTCAAAATACCCACACCTTTACAAAACACTACCACATTGGACAATTTGAAATACACACACCTGATACACATACAAACAACACTCCCACACATCCAATACAATATAAAACACACACCCACATCACCCACAAACCCCTACTACTAAAAATCAGAGACGAAGGAGAGGAGACACATCAGAGAATAGAGAGCCAGACACACAGAGGCACACTACAACATCACACACACCACATAGTAGCACAAAGCACCACACACCAACACACTCATCACCACATACACCACCCCACACCTCATCCACACCACCCCATGGCACCACAAAGACACCCACGCTTCACGGACCAAGAACTCAGGGTGATGGTGGAGGAAATCCTAAGAGTGGAACCCCAGCTCTTCGGCTCGCAGGTGCAGCACACCACCATAGCAAGGAAGGCGGAGCTATGGCAGCGGATCGTGGACAGGGTCAACGCGGTGGGACAGCATCCCAGAAATAGGGACGACATCCGCAAACGATGGAACGACCTACGGGGGAAGGTGCGCTCGATGGTGTCGCGACACAACATCGCGGTGCAGAAGACTGGCGGAGGACCCCCACCCACCCCACCAGAATTCACAGCATGGGAGCAAGAAGTATTAAACATCCTGCATCCTGAGGGCCTCGCTGGAGTACACGGAGGAATGGACTCTGGTAAGTCCTATCTCATATACTTCATCCCCCCCACCCCACCAGCATGCCAACCCACACCCCCACCCTCACCCCCAACCCACCATCACACATCATCCCTGAGAATGTATCCCTAGCACAACCCACCCAACCCCTCACCAACCCTTGCATGCCACCACAAACATTGGTCACCCATTACCTAAGCATGACCACTGCACATACCCATCCCCCCCACAAACCACCCTCACAACACCACCCACAAGGGAATGCCTGCACTGGGGGACAAGGGCACCCATAATTTGCACGCTTTTCCACACACAGAAACAATAACCATACTCTCTCACCCCATGCAGGACCCGAACGCCAACACACCGGTCAGGAGGGTCCTCAAATGTCCATCCCACCCCCGGAACAGGCCCCCAGTGAGGACAGCAGCTCTGGCGACCTGGAACCTGATGACCAGCCCGGACCATCGGGGACCTCTGGGCAGTGGGTTCCCCAAACACAGACACAGGCCACAGCAGACCCAAACCCCCCTGGGAACAACAGCACAGCTCCCACCCAGCGGGCCCATGCCTCTGTCTCTAGGACAGGTCAAGCAGCGGTGTGTCTGCCACTACAGGGCACCCAGGCTAACCCAACACCCCAACAACAACAGGGACCTGGGGGCAGTGGTAGTGGGCACACCGTCCAGGGGACAGAGGCCCAGGCAAACAGGGCAACTCGGAGGGCTGCCGTGCGACAGGGGGGGGAGGAGAGGCCCAGGGAACCCACTCTCCAAGAGGCCCTCACTACCATCATGGGAGCATACCACCACTCCCAAGAGACGATGGCGACGGTACTGGCCAGGTTCACCGAGATACAGGCACAGCAGGAAGAACGCTACATGGGGTTCAGCAGCCAACTCACCACCATCGCTACCGCCATGGGGAGCATCGTCCAGGCCCTCAACAGGATAGAAGACACGTTGCGGGACCATGTGGCACCACACAGGGCCACTGTCACTAGCCAGGAACAGCCTACCACCTCCGCCGGCGCTAGTGGACAGGAGGCCCACACACAACGACAGGCCACAAGAACCCCACCTCCTGCTGAAGAACAACCACCCCGCAAGAGGAGCCTAAGACCCAAAAAAAAAACAGAGTAGCATGCCAAGACCACCGCCAGCATGAGATACCCCCAGAAGTCATCCCACTGTCCCACATTGCCACCCTGTCCAAACTCAAACAGCCCCTGCTCCGTCCTTCCACAGGCATATGGACAATAGACCTGTCAGACTGAGAACTGGACTCTGCCATGGACATCACTCCACCCCCACCCATCACCGTCATCATATAATGTACCATTATCTGAGCACACAAAATAAAACAATTATTGCACAGAAAACCGTTTGGAGTCATGCTGTATTCTCAAAAAATCGTACAACACATAACAGTTCACAATATGTGATGTCAGTTAGTGATGACAACATACCAATGTCAATACGCTGTAGTACATGGCCAAACCAAGCAGAAGTCGGGCTATGAGTCATTAAGCACTGAGAAGGGAAGGGAAAAAGAATATGTTATTTAAAAGAGCTGGGGGGAAATACATAAAGTTGAGATGCATGAGGCTCTAAGTAACTGGGAAATGGCGTGGCTGAATCTTACCTGTGTGCTACTGAAAATACTGTTGTATGACAGCTTCCCTGTTGTCTGTTTCCTCACCGTCGTCTTCCTCCTCTTCACTCTCCACAGGCTCCACGGCTTCTACGACACCACCATCTGGACCATCCTCCTGCAGGAAAGGCACCTGGCGTCGCAAAGCCAGGTTGTGAAGCATACAGCAGGCCACGATGATGTGGCACACCTTCTTTGGTGAGTACATTAGGGATCCACCTGTCATATGCAGGCACCTAAACCTGGCCTTCAGGAGGCCGAAGGTCCTTTCAATGACCCTCCTAGTACGCCCATGGGCCTCATTGTACTGTTCCTCTGCCCTGGTCCTGGGATTCCTCACTGGGGTCAATAGCCACGGCAGGTTGGGGTAACCAGAGTCACCGATTAGCCACACACGCTGTCTCTGTAGCTGTTCCATCACATAGGGGACGCTGCTATTACGCATAACATACGCGTCATGCACTGACCCAGGGAACTTGGCATTTACATGGGAGATGTACTGGTCTGCCAAACAGACAACCTGCACATTCATAGAATGGTAATTTTTCCGATTTCTGTACACCTGTTCATCGTCATTTGGGGGTACTAATGCCACATGGGTCCCATCAATGGCACCAATGATGTTGGGGATATGTCCAAGGGCATAGAAATCACCCTTCACTGTGGCCAAATCAGCCTCTTCTGGGAATATGATGTAGCTCCTCATGAGTTTCATCAGGGCAGACAACACTCTGGACAGAATCTTTGAAAACATAGGCTGAGACATTCCAGATGACATGGCCACTGTTGTCTGGAATGAGCCACTTGCAAAGAAATGGAGGACTGATAGAACCTGCACTAGAGGGGGAATTCCTGTGGGTTGGCGGATGGGTGACATCAGGTCTGGCTCCAGCTGGGCACACAGTTCATGTATAGTGGCTCGGTCAAGTCGGTAACGGAGTATTATATGGCGTTCTTCCATTGTCGACAGGTCAACCAGCGGCCGGTACACAGGAGGATTCCTCCTTCTCCTCGCAAGTCCCTGCGGACGGTGCCTAGGAAGGACAACATGGAGCACTGAGTCAATCAACTCACAGGTACGTACAACACAGCTTGCACAGTACACGAAAATGTTTTGACTGCTATGTTTGTATGTGTGCAAATGCAAGGCCTAGGCCTGTGTGACGCCGTAGAATTTAAGCCATGTGGGCCCTTGAAATGGCGTCTGCCTGACCTCTAAACTGGGACAATGGGATGTGAGGTCAATGCGCTGGCGTGGCACACCGTGGCGGTAGGCGGTAGGCGGAAGAAGACCGCTGTACGAAGTCACATTGGTTAACATTGAACCCTATGGGATTCAGGAGCCAATGACGATGTGCGCCGGCGGTCGCGGTACGCACCGCCGCGGTACGCACCGCCGCGGGCGTGACCGCCATTTTCTATCTGATTAATCACTCGAGACCTGATCATCCACAGGAGAGGACCTATACTGCAAGTGCTGCTGTGAACTCGGTCTGGAAGTGACAATGGCTGCTGCGACTGGGGAAAGGGCCCCTGCCTTCACTACAGAAGAGTTGGTCCTCCCCCAGTATGCGCTACTCTATGGTCCTCCAGACCAACAGGTGAGTACACTGAGTGCACATTGAATGGGTAATGCCTGTGTGGAGTGGGGTGGCTGTCAGTTGGTGGGGTGGGGAGAAAATGAGGAATGCAACGCACGACTGATGAGAGTATGGGCCACATGGCAAGGGTGGGGAGGGGGGGCATGTACTCCAAACATGCAGAAATGTGACGTTTTCTCTTTCCCACCCTGTGCATGTCAAACAGGTGAGCGCCCATCAGAAAATCGATATTTGGCGTGCCATCGCCAAGGAAGTCTGGGCCCTGGGGGTCTACACCAGACGGGGCACCCACTGTCGGAAGAGGTGGGAGGACATCCGCCGCGGAACCCGAAAGACCGCCGAGTCACTGCTGGGGATGGCCTCCCGACCTAGGAGGGGTGCCAGTCGTACCCTGACCCCCCTGATGTCCCGGATACTGGCGTTGGCCTACCCTGATTTGGATGGGCGCTTGAGGACATCACAGCAGACACAAGGGGGTGAGTATCAGCACATTCTCCTATTTATACGCGCAGTGGAGGCGTCTGGGTGGGGGAGGAGGGCTGTGGGTGACAGTAGGCCAGGGCGCTTTCTGTAGTGTAGTCCCCTCCCTTAGACATGGCCCTGTGCCCCCGCCCACCACCTCTGTAGGGTGCCAAGTGCAGCTATCCATGGTCCAACATCACCCATGAGCGCGTCTGTTGTCCCTAGACCTGTTGGCCTAGTCAGAAGTACAGAGTAGTGTACCCCAAGTTTGCGGCTTAGTGCATGAGGCACCTGTGTCTGTCCTCTCCGCCAAGGCTATTGACAAGGCATGCACTCAACTTTGTTTTCTTTCTCCCCCCACCCTTATTCTTTGTTTCTTGTGCATTAGCATCATCAGGCGGAGGAGAATTGGCGTCGGAGCACGAGGGAGCTGCAGGTCACCAGGCCCCGGTGGGCACTGACACAGACACCGAGGGCACCAGTGATCCGGAGGGCGAGGGGAGCACCACAACGGGGGCCGGTAGAGACACCAGCGACACGGACACGTCCTCGTTTGGGAGCTCCCTAGCGGGGGCGGCAACATCTGTGCCCCCAGCAACAACAGGTACAGCCGTCACCCAGCGCACCAGCACCGCCCTCTCAGCAGCCCCTCAGTCTTCGCTCCATGCCCGTTCGCCCAGGAAGGCGCGCGTCTCCTTCGCCCCAGGCACCTCAGCCCCTGCCTCTGTTACCCCTGCTGCCCTCAGTGCGGAGCTCATTGACCTCGTGAGGACGCTCATTGTTGGGCAGACTACCCTTTTGAATGCCATCCAGGGGGTGCAAAGGGAGGTGCAACAGAGCAATGCCTACCTGGAGGGCATTCATTCGGGTCAGGCTGCCCATCAACGAGCTTTCACTTCTCTGGCCTCAGCACTGACGGCAGCCATTGTCCCTGTCTCCAGTCTCCCTCTTCTAACTGCCTCCAGCCTTTCTCTGTCTCCTGTTCCTCAGCCTATCCCATCCACACCATCTGACCAGCCTGCACACACCTCAACACCCAAGGCCAGCTCATCCAAACATAAGCACCACAGAACACACAAGCATTCACCCAAGCAACACCCAGTTGCAGACATACCAACAGTCACTGCCACCTCTGTGTCCCCCTCCTCCTCGTCTCCCTCCTCCCTCCCTGTGACGTCTGCACTCACACCTGCATGCACACCAACATCAGCCAGTTCTTCCATCACCAGCACACCCTCCACTACAGTCCTCACACGTGCAGTCACCACCCCCACTGCCATGTACACGTCCCCTGTGTGCTCTCCCACTGTGTCTGTCACCCCCTCTTCCAAGACACATAAACGCAGGCAGACACCCAAACAACAGCCAACCACCTCACGACAGCCTACGTCTCAGTCACCTGCACCCAAGGACAGCACACCTGACTCTCCTACAACCACATCCTCTTCCTCCACTTCTATCTCCACTACTCCTACCCTTTACCCTGGTCCAAAGAAATATTACCTCACAAATGTTGACCTCTTTCCCTCCCCTGACCCACCCCCTCCATCTGGGAAAAGTCCCAAAGGCACCTCAGCCACCACCAGCCCAGCTTCCAAGGTACAAGTGGTGCATGGAATATGGAGTCCACCCTTTGGCGGCAGTGACACTTCACTGAGCAGCAAGGGGACTGGCAGCCCCCCCCCAGGCAAGAGGACCCGGAAAGTGAAGGGCCGCCGTGAGCGGACTGAGACGGCTGCCCCAAGGAGGTGACTCAGGCCACTTCACCTGCCACAACAGCCAGGGGAGGCAAGGGCCCGAGAGCCCCATCTAAGGAGCGGAAGGGCAGCAGGGCGGAGAGGCCAGCCAGCAGGAGCGCGGAGCAGGAGGGCCCCACACGCCCCATCCCGGCTGCAAGGGACGACACCAAAGGGCCCAGGACTCCGTCTCCGAAGGGGCCTGACACTGCACGTTCGGAGGGCGAGTCCAGGCCAGGTCTGACTCCTTACACTGACTGGAAGAGCACTGCTGAACAGGGCCCGCCGTGCAGAAGAGCACCGCTGAAGAGGGCCCCGCCGTGAAGACAAGCACCGCTGAAGAGGGCCCCGCCGTGAAGACAAGCACCGCTGAAGAGGGCCCCGCCGTGCAGAAGAGCACCGCTGAACAGGGCCCCGCCGTGAAGACAAGCACCGCTGAAGAGGGCCCCGCCGTGAAGACAAGCACCGCTGAACAGGGCCCCGCCGTGAAGACAAGCACCGCTGAAGAGGGCCCCGCCATGCAGAAGAGCACCGCTGAACAGGGCCCCGCCGTGCAGACAAGCACCGCTGAACAGGGCCCCGCCGTGCAGAAGAGCACCGCTGAACAGGGCCCCGCCGTGCAGAAGAGCACCGCTGAAGAGGGCCCCGCCGTGCAGAAGAGCACCGCTGAACAGGGCCCCGCCGTGAAGACAAGCACCGCTGAAGAGGGCCCCGCCGTGAAGACAAGCACCGCTGAACAGGGCCCCGCCGTGAAGACAAGCACCGCTGAACAGGGCCCCGCCGTGCAGAAGAGCACCGCTGAACAGGGCCCCGCCGTGCAGAAGAGCACCGCTGAAGAGGGCCCCGCCGTGCAGAAGAGCACCGCTGAACAGGGCCCCGCCGTCTCAAGCACCGCTCCGCTGGGCCCCGCCGTCTCAAGCACCGCTCCGCTGGGCCCTTCCTGTCAAGCACCGCTCCGCTGGGCCCTTCCTGTCAAGCACCGCTCCGCTGGGCCCTTCCTGTCAAGCACCGCTCCGCTGGGCCCCGCCGTCTCAAGCACCGCTCCGCTGGGCCCCGCCATCTCAAGCACTGCTCCGCTGGGCCCTTCCTGTCAAGCACCGCTCCGCTGGGCCCCGCCGTCCCAAGCACCGCTCCGCTGGGCCCTTCCTGTCAAGCACCGCTCCGCTGGGCCCCGCCGTCTCAAGCACCGCTCCGCTGGGCCCTTCCTGTCAAGCACCGCTCCGCTGGGCCCTTCCTGTCAAGCACCGCTCCGCTGGGCCCCGCAGTCTCAAGCACCGCTCCGCTGGGCCCTTCCTGTCAAGCACCGCTCCGCTGGGCCCTTCCTGTCAAGCACCGCTCCGCTGGGCCCCGCCGTCTCAAGCACCGCTCCGCTGGGCCCCGCCGTCTCAAGCGCCGCTCCGCTGGGCCCCGCCGTCTCAAGCACCGCTCCGCTGGGCCCCGCCGTCTCAAGCACCGCTCCACTGGGCCCTTCCTGTCAAGCACCGCTCCGCTGGGCCCCGCCGTCTCAAGCACCGCTCCGCTGGGCCCCGCCGTCTCAAGCACAGCTCCGCTGGGCCCTTCCTGTCAAGCACCGCTCCGCTGGGCCCCGCCGTCTCAAGCACCGCTCCGCTGGGCCCTTCCTGTCAAGCACCGCTCCGCTGGGCCCTTCCTGTCAAGCACCGCTCCGCTGGGCCCTTCCTGTCAAGCACCGCTCCGCTGGGCCCCGCCGTCTCAAGCACCGCTCCGCTGGGCCCTTCCTGTCAAGCACCGCTCCGCTGGGCCCCGCCGTCTCAAGCACCGCTCCGCTGGGCCCCGCCGTCTCAAGCACCGCTCCGCTGGGCCCCGCCGTCTCAAGCACCGCTCCGCTGGGCCCTTCCTGTCAAGCACCGCTCCGCTGGACCCTTCCTGTCAAGCACCGCTCCGCTGGGCCCCGCCGTCTCAAGCACCGCTCCGCTGGGCCCCGCCGTCTCAAGCACCGCTCCGCTGGGCCCCGCCGTCTCAAGCACAGCTCCGCTGGGCCCTTCCTGTCAAGCACCGCTCCGCTGGGCCCCGCCGTCTCAAGCACCGCTCCGCTGGGCCCTTCCTGTCAAGCACCGCTCCGCTGGGCCCTTCCTGTCAAGCACCGCTCCGCTGGGCCCCGCCGTCTCAAGCACCGCTCCGCTGGGCCCTTCCTGTCAAGCACCGCTCCGCTGGGCCCTTCCTGTCAAGCACCGCTCCGCTGGGCCCCGCCGTCTCAAGCACCACTCCGCTGGGCCCCGCCGTCTCAAGCACCGCTCCACTGGGCCCTTCCTGTCAAGCACCGCTCTGCTGGGCCCCCCGTCTCAAGCACCGCTCCGCTGGGCCCCGCCGTCTCAAGCACCGCTCCGCTGGGCCCTTCCTGTCAAGCACCGCTCCGCTGGGCCCCGCCGTCTGAAGCACCGCTCCGCTGGGCCCTTCCTGTCAAGCACCGCTCCGCTGGGCCCTTCCTGTCAAGCACCGCTCCGCTGGGCCCCGCCGTCTCAAGCACCGCTCCGCTGCGCCCCGCCGTCTCAAGCACCGCTCTGCTGGGCCCTTCCTGTCAAGCACCGCTCCGCTGGGCCCCGCCGTCTCAAGCACCGCTCCGCTGGGCCCTGCCGTCTCAAGCACCGCTCCGCTGGGCCCCGCCGTCTCAAGCACCGCTCCGCTGGGCCCTTCCTGTCAAGCACCGCTCCGCTGGGCCCCGCCGTCTCAAGCACCGCTCCGCTGGGCCCCGCCGTCTCAAGCACCGCTCCGGTGGGCCCTTCCTGTCAAGCACCGCTCAGCTGGGCCCCGCCGTCTCAAGCACCGCTCCGCTGGGCCCTTCCTGTCAGGCACTGTTCAGGGTTCACTGTGCCCACCATGCATCCTCCTTGTCCAGTGGGGACATTTATCCACCTGATGGACTGTGGCTTTGCACTCCCCAGGATGGCACAGTGGGCAAGCCACCCACTGTAGAGACTTGAGAGACTGTGGCTTTGCACTCCCCAGGATGGCACAGTGGGCAAGCCACCCACTGTAGAGACTTGAGAGACTGTGGCTTTGCACTCCCCAGGATGCACCCACTGTAGAGACTTGAGAGACTGTGGCTTTGCACTCCCCAGGATGGCACAGTGGGCAAGCCACCCACTGTAGAGACTTGAGAGACTGTGGCTTTGCACTCCCCAGGATGGCACAGTGGCCATGGTGGGCCCATTGTGGATCTGGCGTCGTGGACTCATGTGGCTGTGGTGCCCCCCCCTTCCCTTCCCCCTGAGGTGCCTGTAGTTTTGTCACCAGATGCCCCTGCAGTGTTCTCTCCAAAGGACTCAGGTCTCCTGTGTGGGCTTTGCCCTTGTTTCGCTACACTTTGGCCCACGGACATGATGGATTCGTAAGATGTGCAGGACTACTTGCTTCAGTTATCCACTGCTGTGTAAATAATTTGTTTATCAGAAGAACGTTTTGATGGTTGATAATACTTTTCTGAGACTATTTTGTTCATAAATATTTATTCTCAATTTGGTTATGTGATTGTATTTTTTACGGGTGTTTGGGTGGTGTCACTGTGACTTGTTGCTCTGCATTGGTGTGTACATCTTGGGGGGGTGGGGGTCGCATATGTGTGTGCCCGTAACTTTTCCTCCTCCCCCCCTCCCGTGTGTCGTAGGTGCAGTACTCACCGTTGACGTCTGCGGCGGAGTTCGTACTCGTGGTAGATGAACAGGTAGACGAGAGCAGGTATGATGTTCAATTCGGGTTCCATGCTGTCCTCCGTCCTCGTGGGGTGCGCAGAGGTGAGCGTTTTCCCGTTCGTAGTCTGTTTCCGCCGTGTTTTTATCGGCGGTGCTCCCGCCCCGGAAAAGGTGGCGGATTGGTTAGTTGTGATAGGGTGGGCGGTACATTGTCTGCCGCCTGCCTGTTGGCGGTGACCGCCGCGCTGTTTGTTTGTCCCGCCGTGGCGGTCGGAGTGTTAAGTTGGCGGTCTCTGTTGGCGGTTCCCGCCAGGGTCAGAATTCCATTTTTCGGACCGCCAGCCTGTTGGCGGGTTGGCCGCTGCTTTATCACCGACCGCCAGGGTCAGAATCACCCCCTTAGTGATTATACAGTTTCTTTAGGGAGGCGGTGTGGGCTAGCAACACTCCCAGTGCTCTCCTTTTGTGTACTTGTAAGTACCGTTGATGTCATCATCAACACAAGCTTTATTCGGTCACATTTAACCACCAAAGCAAAATAACATCACAACAGGTAAAATAGTAGTGTACATAATAAATATGCAGATAAAAGATATAAAAAAATAAAAGGAAGACAACAATCATAAAGAGCTAAAAAATTAGTTAAAACGACAAAGATACATGTATTCCTTGACATGCTGCCACTAAGTACTGTCTAACCGCCTTAATAAAAGAGGGGGACTGTCTCTCATCAGCATCCTGGGTACAGCTTACAATATTTTGTATTGCTTTTTACCATCCGTTGGGGGAAAATCACGACAGTCATAAGATTTATATATATTATAAATAAATAAATAAATTAAAAGCAATAATCAATTGGGAGCAAATCGTTTTTTTTTTTTTTTAAATCGGTACGTATGTACCATGCGGCCGCAAGGAACTTGCTGACCACACATTAAAAAAGGAGAGCCGTCTCTCATCAGCATCCTTAAAGCAACCTTACAGTGTCTCAGGCCCATGTTCCAGCAACTGGACAAATCAATTTCCGCCGTGCAATCCCATAGGGTGGGCAAATAAACAATAGTTTCGGAGTACAATTGCAGCTGGGGCATAAATCTGTTGTCAAAGCAGGTCGCCAGGTACTAGTAAAAGACATCAGCGGTAAACACCCATAACCTAAAACGGGCGTACAGACTTTTGGATAATAAATCAGAAATCAGATCCAAGAAAGGTTCAAAGTGAGGATACCACTTGAAGTAAAAAAATTGTGATGTCATTCTACTGTGCGACGTGCATACCAAGTAATTTTCCCTAACATGGGACCAGTAGACTGATTTCAGATGTTTCTTCTGGGCACTCCCTAGATTATTAGGGTGTCTCCAAAAGTCCCCAAGACCCAACATATGGAACCACATCGAAACATGCTTGAGCCAGGGGATAGAGAGTGCATTTGGTCTACCTAAAATGTCTTGTAGAGATTCCTTATATACAGCTAACTCATGGGTAGTCCATATGCGCACCCAGAAAAGTAAAGGCCTTAAGGCTATTACATCAGAAATGCGGGGGAACCCAAGATCCAAAAAAACGAGGATCAATGGAGTGTTATGAGGGCATGCAAGAAGAGTTCTTGTAAAATTATTTTCCCCTACAGATAATTTGCTAGCATTGGAAAAGCACCAGACCTCAGCACCATAAGACGCCGCACCCTGGGCCTTTGCTAAAAAAATCTTAATAGCTTGGGAAACAGCTTTCGTTCTGTGCGAGAATGATCATGCTCGTCTCTTTTTCAGATGATATTACAAGGTGTCTTTGCGCTGATTGTTCTGCCTGGTCTGTGTTTGTGTGTGTCCGTGTAGGGTCAGGAGAGACTGAAAGTCCCCACCTCCGAAGTGATTGACCGACCTGCCGATGGGCACCTTTCCTGCAACAAAATGAGAATGTTTGGATTCATCCGGGATGCACTGTGCTAAACAGATTGTATTTCTGCATTATGAATAAGTACCGTTGATGTCATCTCAACATGTTTAGTTGCTTTACCGACTCCTACCAGCGTTTTGATGCAGATCCTTAATGCCACCAACAAAGATGGAGCATTTCAAGAAAGTGACGTGTTGACACACTTCCCACCCTATGAGTATTGCCGGTTTTGCCAAGAGGCAACGGATTTAAAATGGGACAATCTAACACATGTGATTACTTACAATACTACTGCTGGTGATGTCTGTTACAACTTAACCTGCAACACTTACAAAATTGGAAAATGTGCTCAAAGGCACCTTCAACCAGCAATGGAGTCTCCTTAAGAGATCCAGTGGGAACAGCGAGAACTGTGTCAGCAAAGAAACAATAAAATATGTAGAAACATGAATAAACAACACATCATGACTGATGGCAGTCACATCAAGCATGTTAAGCTACCAATGGGGTGGTTGTTTTCTTGTAGAAATACCACATACATGTACATTCCTGCCAATATAAATGGAGAATCATGTGCTTTTAAGCGGTTAGGACGCATGATGTTTCTATCTCACTCAGTACACACTCGACACACAAGGGAAACAGTTCAACTAAGCGAAGACTGTAATTCTGAAATTCAACTATTATCTAAATAATACTATGTTGCTGTATACAATGCATACCTAACCTGATTACAGTGTTTAAGTCTGGACCTGCCATGTAGAAAAATCCACAAGACCTAGACACATCTGAAAACTAAACATCTAGTTGATTCCAGGGTGGTTTGCTTCACTTGCACCCTGCACCATTTCCTTATCAACAATGCCCTGCAAACCTGCAACTTAGCTGGAAAGCACACATATTTCCCACATTTTTGTGATGGAACATTCCGGAATCTGCAGGAATCCACAAAATTCCTACCACCCAGCATTGTCTCATCTATAGCGATAACATTTCTGCTGCACTTTTCAGCCTAAAAATGTTTTTTTTCAAACTGCCTTTTTGGACCCACTTTGGTTCCCCTTCAATTTTGACGTGTTTTTTGGCTCTTCCCTGTCACAAACACTTGGCCTACACAAGTGAGGTACCATTTTTATCGGGAGACTTGAGGGGACACTGGGTGGAAGGAAATTTGTGGCTCCTCTGAGTTTCCAGAACTTTGTGTCACTGAAATGTGAGGAAAAAGTATTTTTTTAGCCAAATTTTGAGGATTGCAAAGGATTCTGGGTAACAGAACCTGGTGAGTGCCCCACAAGTCACCCCATCTTGTATTCCCCTAGGTCTCTAGTTTTAAGAAATTTACAGGTTTGGTAGGTTTCCCTAGGTGGCGACTGAGCTAGAGGCCAAAATCCACAGGTAGGCACTTTGCAAAAAACACCTCTGTTTTCTTTGAGAAAATGTGATGTGTCCACTTTGTGTTTAGGGGCATTTCCTGTCATGGGCACTAGGCCTACCCACACAAGTGAGCTACCATTTTTATTGGGAGACTTGGGGGAACGCTGGGTGGAAGGGCATTTGTGGCTCCTCTCAGATTCCAGAATGTCTGTCACCGAAATGTGAGGAAAATGTGTTTTTTTAGCCATATTTTGAGGTTTGCAAAGGATTCTGGGTAACATAACCTGGTGAGAGCCCAATAAGTCACCCCGTCTTGGATTCCCCTAGGTCTCTAGTTTTCAAAAATGCACAGGTTTGGTAGGTTTCCCTAGGTGGTGGTTGAGCTAGAGGCCAAAATCCACAGGTAGGCACTTTGCAAAAAACACCTCTGTTTTCTTTGAGAAAATGTGATGTGTCCGCTTTGTGTTTTGGTGCATTTCCTGTCACGGGCACTAGGCCTACCCACACAAATGAGGTACCATTTTTATCAGGAGAGTTGGGGGAACGCTGGGTGGAAGGAAATGTGAGGCTCCTCTCAGATTCCAGAACTTTCTGTCACCGAAATGGGAGGAAAAAGTGTTTTATTAGCCACATTTTGAGGTTTGCAAAGGATTCTGGGTAAGAGAACCTGGTGAGAGCCCAATAAGTCACCCCCTCTTGGATTCCCCTAGGTCTCTAGTTTTAAAAAATGCACAGGGTTGGTAGGTTTCCCTAGGTGGCGGCTGAGCTAGAGGCCAAAATCCACAGGTAGGCACTTTGCAAAAAACGCCTCTGTTTTCTTGGAGAAAATGTGATGTGTCCACAGTGTGTTTTGGGTATTTCCTGTCGCGGGCACTAGGCCTACCCACACAAGTGAGGTACCATTTTTATCGGGAGACTTCGGGGAACGCCAGGTAGAAGGAAATTTGTGGCTCCTCTCAGATTCCAGAACTTTCTGTCACCGAAATGTGAGGGAAAAGTGTTTTTTTATCCACATTTTGAGGTTTGCAAAGGATTTGGGGTAACAGAACCTGGTGAGAGCCTGACAAGTCACCCCGTTTTGGATTCCCCTAGGTCTCTAGTTTTAAATAATGCACAGGTTTGGTAGGTTTCCCTAGGTGGCGGCTGAGCTAGAGGCCAAAATCCACAGGTAGGCACTTTGCAAAAAACACCTCTGTTTTCTTTGAGAAAATGTGATGTGTCCACTTTGTGTTTTGTGGCATTTCCTGTCGCGGGCACTAGGCCTACCCACACAAGTGAGGTACCATTGTTATCGGGAGACTTGGGGAAACATAAAATAGAAAAACAAGTGTTATTGCCTGTAGGAAAGTAGCCTCTTTCTAGCCTTGTTACCCCCACTTTTGGCCTGTTTGTGAGTATATGTCAGGGTGTTTTCACTGTCTCACTGTGATCCTGCTAGCCAGGGCCCAGTGCTCATAGTGAAGACCCTATGTTGTCAGTGTGTTTGTTATGTGTCACTGGGATCCTGCTAGCCAGGACCCAAGTGCTCATAGGTTTGTGACCTATATGTGTTCCCTGTGCGGTGCCTAACTGTCTCACTGAGGCTCTGCTAACCAGAACCTCAGTGGCTATGCTCTCTCTGCTTTCCAAGTTTGTCACTACAGGCTAGTGACTAAATTTACCAATTCACATTGGCATACTGGTACACCCATATAATTCCGTTGTATATGGTACTGAGGTACCCAGGATATTGGGCTTCCAGGAGATCCCTATGGGCTGCAGCATTTCTTTTGCCACCCATGGGGAGCTCTGACAATTTTTACACAGGCCTGCCATGCAGCCTGCGTGAAATAACGTCCACGTTATTTCACAGCCATTTACCACTGCACATAAGTAACTTAGAAGTCACCTATATGTCTAAACTTCACCTGGTGAAGGTTGGGTGCAAAGTTACTTAGTGTGTGGGGACCCTGGCACTAGCCAAAGCACCCCCACATCGTTCGGGGCAAATTCCCCGGACTTTGTGAGTTCGAGGACACCATTACACGCATGCACTATACATAGGTCACTACCTATGTATAGCGTCACAATGGTAACTCCGAACATGGCCATGTAACATGTCTAAGATCATGGAATTGTCACCCCAATACCAATCTGGTATTGGGGGGACAATTCCATGATCCCCCGGGTCTATAGCACAGAACCCGGGTAGTGCCAAACTGCCTTTCCGGGGTCTCCACTGCAGCTGCTGCTGCTGCCAACCCCTAAGACAGGTTTCTGCCCTCCTGGGGTCCAGGAAGCCCTGGCCCAAGAAGGCAGAACAAAGGATTTCCTCTGAGAGAGGGTGTTACACCCTCTCCCTTTGGAAATAGGTGTGAAGGGCTGGGGAGGAGTAGCCTCCCCCAGCCTCTGGAAATGCTTTGATGGGCACAGATGGTGCCCATCTCTGCATAAGCCAGTCTACACCGGTTCAGGGATCCCCCAGCCCTGCTCTGGCGCAAAACTGGACAAAGGAAAGGGGAGTGACAACTCCCCTGACCGGTACCTCCCAGGGGAGGTGCCCAAAGATCCTCGAGTGTGTCACAGACCTCTGCCATCTGGGAAACAGAGGTGTTGGGGGCACACTGGACTGCTCTGAGTGGCCAGTGCCAGCAGGTGATATCAGAGGCTCCTTCTGATAGGCCCTTACCTCTCTTGGTAGCCAATCCTCCTTCCTTGGTAGCCAAACCTCCTTTTCTGGCTATTTAGGGTCTCTGCTTTAGGGAATTCTTTAGATAAAGAATGCAAGAGCTCACCAGAGTTCCTCTGCATCTCCCTCTTCACCTTCTACCAAAGGATTGACCACTGACTGCTCCAGGATGCCTGCAAAACCGCAACAAAGTAGCAAGACGACTACCAGCAACATTGTTGCGCCTAATCCTGCCGGCTTTCTCGACTGTTTCCAGGTGGTGCATGCTCTGGGGTAGCCTGCCTTCACCCTGCACCAGAAGCTCCAAAGAAATCTCCAGTGGGTCGTCGGAATCTTCCCCCTGCTAACGCAGGCACCAAAAGACTGCATCACTGGTCCTTTGGGTCCCCTCTCATCCTGATGAGCATGGTCCCTGGAACACAGCAACTCTGTCCAAGTGACTCCCACAGTCCAGTGACTCTTCAGTCCAAGTTTGGTGGAGGTAAGTCCTTGCCTCCCCACAATAGACTACAAAGCTGTGTACCGTGTGATTTGCAGCTGCTCCGGCTCCTGTGCACTCTTCCAGGATTTCCTTCATGCACAGCCTAGCCTGGGTCCCCAGCACTCCGTCCTGCAGTGCACAACCTTCTGAGTTGTCCTCCGGCGTCATGGGACTCCCTTTTGTTACTTCGCATGGACTCCGGTTCACTTTTCTTCTAAGTGCCTGTTGGGGTACTTCTGCGGGTGCTGCCTGCTTCTGTGAGGGCTCTCTGAGTTGCTGAGTACCCCCTCTGTCTCCTCCTCCAAGTGGCAGCATCCTGGTCCCTCCTGGGCCCCTGCAGCACCCAAAAACCTGTACTGCGACCCTTGCAGCTAGCAAGACTTCTTTGTGGTCTTTCTGCGTGGGAATACCCCTGCAAGCTTCATCGTGACGTGGGACACATCTTCTAAAGGAGAAGTCCCTAGTCCTCTTCTTTCTTGCAGAACTCCAAGCTTCTTCCAACCGGTGGCAGCTTCCTTGCACCTTCAGCTGGGGTTTCCTGGGCTCCTGCCTCCCCTCAACACTGTCGCGACTATTGGACTTGGTCCCCTTGTCTTACATGTACTCAGGTCTAGAAATCC
The DNA here is from genome assembly GCF_031143425.1 of Pleurodeles waltl. Lineage (NCBI taxonomy): Eukaryota > Metazoa > Chordata > Amphibia > Caudata > Salamandridae > Pleurodeles > Pleurodeles waltl. The sequence goes on from NC_090451.1 coordinate 587,295,464, forward strand.
GTTGTCAGTGCGCTTCTGGTGTGTGTTCTTCCTGCAGAATCCCCCTATCACGACTTCTGTGCTCTCTGGGGGTAGTAGGTGCACTTTACACCTACTTTTCAGGGTCTTGGGGTGGGGTATTTTTGTTAACCCTCACTGTTTTCTCACAGTCCCAGCGACCCTCTACAAGTTCACATAGGTCTGGGGTCCATTCGTGGTTTGCATTCCACTTTTGGAGTATATGGTTTGTGTTTCCCCTATACTTATGTGCTCCTACTGCAACCTATTGTAATTCTACACTGTTTGCATTACTTTTCTTGCTATTACTTATCTAATTTTGGTTTGTGTACATATAACTTGTGTATATATATTACCTTCTTACTGAGGGCACTCACTGAGAAACATTTGGCATATTGTCATAAAAATAAAGTACCTTTATTTTTAGTAACTCTGTGTATTGTGTTTTCTTATGATATTGTGCATATGATATAAGTGGTATAGTAGGAGCTTTACATGTCTCCTAGTTCAGCCTAAGCTGCTTTGCCATAGCTACCTTCTATAAGCCTAAGCTGCTAGAAACACCTCTTCTACACTAATAAGGGATAGCTGGACCTGGCATAAGGTGTAAGTACCTCTGGTACCCACTACAAGCCAGGCCAGCCTCCTACATTGCACCTTGTCTTTCACTACATTTTTCCTTCCAAATATAAGACAGTGTGTAAAAAAAGACGTCTATTTGAGAAATGCCCTGTAATTCACATGCTAGTATGGGCACCCCAGAATTCAGAGATGTGCAAATAACCACTGCTCCTCAACACTTTATCTTGCGCCCATTTTGGAAATGCAAAGGTTTTCTTGATACCTATTTTTGACTCTTTATGTTTCAGCAAATGAATTGCTGTATACCCGGTATAGAATGAAAACCCACTGCAAGGGGCAGCTCATTTATTGGCTCAGGGTACCTAGGGTTCTTGATGAACCTATAAGCCCTATATATCCCCACAACCAGAAGAGTCTAGCAGACGTAACAGTATATTACTTTCAAAATCTGACATTAGAGTAAAAAGTTACAGAGTAAAACGTAGAGAAAAATGGCTGTTTTTTTCACCTCAATTTCAATATTTTTTTAGTTCAGTTGTTATTTTCTGTAGGAAACTCTTGCAGGATCTACACAAATTACCCATTGCTGAATTCAGAATTTTGTCTACCTTTCAGAAATGTTTAGGTTTCTGGGATCCAGCATTGGTTTCACACCCATTTCTGTCACTGACTGGAAGGAGGCTGAAAGCACAACAAATCGTAAAAATGGGGTATGTCCCAGTAAAATGCCAAAATTGTGTTGAAAAATTGGGTTTTCTGATTCAAATCTGCCTGTTCCTGAAAGCTGATGATTTTAGCACTGCAAACCCTTTGTTGATGCCAATTTCAGGAAAAAAACACAAGCCTTCTTCTGCAGCCCTTTTTTCCAATTTTTGTTTTAAAAAAAACGAAATTTTCACTGTATTTTGGCAAATTTCTTTGTCTTCTTCAGGGGAACCCACAAAGTCTGGGTACCTCTAGAATCCCTAGGATGTTGGAAAAAAAGGACACAAATTTGGCGTGGGTAGCTTATGTGGACAAAAAGTTATGAGGGCCTAAGCGAGCCCTGCCCCAAATAGCCAAAAAAAGGCCTGGCACCTGAGGGGGAAAAGGTCTGGCAGCGAAGGGGTTAATAAACCTTTATAGTTTGAAAACATAACCACTCTCTGTCTTTCCTATGGAGAGTAATGCGCTTCATGTTATTTAAATGTAATGAACAGTTGCAAACTTCCATTAATCAGATATTGGCCCCAGATTTGCGTGTGCTAACACAATTGGTAACAGAGGATAGTTTCCACTGAGGCTAGGGGGATTTAATTTTCCCCCAAATTCAAAGTATGACCGGATTAAAACTTCATCCCTAATATCAGTGCTTGAAATGGAAAAAATAAAGTGCAGGTACTCTGTGCTAGAGTACCTGCTTGTTTCTGAGAAGTGCCGGTACTCCCCAATTAAAAGTATTACGTTTTTCTTGAGATGTGCCGGTACTCTCCCGCTCAAAATAGAAAAGTGCCGGTACTCAGTACCGGACAGTACCGGCCCATTTAAAGCACTGCCTAATATTCCATGGTTCTGTTTGATTACTGACAGCATTCCACTGCACTTGTAAGTGATAGCAGTATCAAAGGAGTATGAGTATAGGTAAGGTTATGCGATTTTGATTATGAGCTGTCAGGGATTGCGTTTTTGATGATTTATCATGTTTTCAGTTGTGGCGTTGATTTGGGTTCTAGAGAGCTCTGCATTGACATTAAGAACTGAATTGCTTTTTCATGTTTATCCCTTGATCTTATTGATACTAATGCATTTAGGGGCATATTTATACTCTGTTTGCGCCGGATTTGCGTCGTTTTTTTTTACGCAAATCCGACGCAAAACTAACTCCATATTTATACTTTGGCGTTAGACGCGTCAAGCGTCAAAGTTCATGGAGTTTGCGTCATTTTTTAGCGTGGACACCTTCCTTGCGTTAATGATATGCAAGGGAGGCGTTCCCTACAAAAAAATGACTCCGAGGCATGTGCGTGGTATTTATACTCCCGGGCAAAAATGACGCCCGGGAGTGGGCGGGTCAAAAAAAAACGACGTCTACCCTCGTTAGCGTAATTTTTTAACGCCTGCTCAGGGCAGGCGTTAAGGGACCTGTGGGCTCGGAAGGAGCCCAGAGGTGCCCTCCCATGCCCCCAGGGACACCCCCTGCCACCCTTGCCCAACCCAGGAGGACACCCAAGGATGGAGGGACCCATGCCAGGAAACTTAAGGTAAGTTCAGGTAGGTATTTTTTTTTATTTTTTTGGGTGGCATAGGGGGGCCTGATTTGTGCCCCCCTACATGCCACTATGCCCAATGACCATGTCCAGGGGACATAAGTCCCCTGGGCATGGCCATTGGGCAAGGGGGCATGACTCCTGTCTTTGCTAAGACAGGAGTCATTTCAATGGGGGTTGGGAGTGAAAAACAATGACGCAAATCGGGTTGAGGCGAAATATTTGCCTCAGCCTGACTTGCCCCATTTTTTCACGCCCAAACTCCATTTCCCCCTACGCCGGCGCTGCCTGGTGTGTGTCATTTGTTTTGACGCACACCACTCCGCAGCGCCGGCTAACGTCATTGAATAAATACGGCGCCCGCATGGCGCGTTGGAATGGCGTTAGCCGGCGTTACATTTTTTTACGCACAACTGCGTTGGCACAGTTGTGCGTCGAAAAGTATAAATATGGGCCTAAGTGTTCAGAGGGGAAGTCTTGCTGAAGATTTATTGTAATCCAAGATCACAGGATAAATGCAAATATATTAAGTGGTATTTGACTTGTCTATTAAGGTTGAGGTGGTGGACTGTGAGGTACCATGAACACATCAAGATAGTGGTTTACTAAACTTCTTTTGTGAGATTGTACTAAGATTGGTGCCAGTTGACCCTTTGTGTACAGAAATACACCATGCTAGTTAGAGTTGAGAACTCAATTTATGTGTTTGGTAGCAGGGGTCTAATAGAAGCCCTTGCAACCCCTGTGGTTAGAGGGAACCCCCCAGGCTTATTCATACTGGATTGGGGCCCCCTCAGGCACTACTAATGTGAATGTGAAGGTCCCTTCAGCATATCTTTCAGGGGACCCCCTCATGTTTTGTTACACCACTGGTTGGTAGTACCAGGAGGGCACTATTCTGCATACTCTTAGACTGATTGTGGATTCAATATTTCGTAGGATAAAGATTTCGTTTTTATATTGTAGCTTATGCAAAGTTGATCTATGTGAAGTGAAAGTTGCTGTGGGGTGCTGCGAGATAAATCTTTATATGTCGAACTGGGATTGGTCAGTTCTGTGGTGTTGTGCTAGAATTGGGTGTTTGAGTTGTTGAATATGGCACTGTCATTTGTTGGGTACTGCCTGTTATTTCAATTTGAGGTTTACAACCCCTGTGTTGTTTTGTGTAAGAAACAAAGATGACATTTCTTTAAGAAAATAAGAGGTCTTTTGAGAGATGATGTGAGCATATTTCTCCATTAGGGTGAGGAGGCTCCTCTTGAGGGCACATCCGCACACAACTTGGCAATTAAGGTCGGGTTACACACTTTTATCTGGAGCAAGAAATGGAATAAGATCACAGCAAAAGATGGATGCTTGCAATTTTCTTGGATGACATTTTTAATGTGTGGATAATTGAGATTCTGGGGCGAGTGATGTATAAGATGAATCCCCACCCAAGCTCTTCCAATTTGAAGCATTGAAAGCATGGAACAGGCTAGATGGAAGCAGGGGTGGAGAGAAAATGTGGTACAGGGCATGGGTATGTATCCTATGATAGCAAAGGAAGGAACCGAAGACAATAAGTCGCAAGGCTTGAGCTAAACCTGCAAAAACCAAATGCCATTTCTGCCTCAATGCTAAGATGAACGAAATTCGTTCCTTGACTTATCTGGATATTTTGTTTGATGGTAAGACTTCCTGGGGCCCTCTTTCCTTTCGAAAAGACTTACTCTAGCCAGATTATATTACTTGTCCTGGCTTTTAGTTTGAGGGTGGGTAGGAAACCTATAAAAGCTTTGATCCATATTTACAAAGCTAAGTGGGTCTCTGCAACCTGTTACAATGGTAACATCCGAGTACCGGGATTGTGGCCCCACTCATCTAGGGGAGAACAAGCTTGTTAGGAATTGTTGGAGATGCCACAAAGCTCCTCAACATTTCCCGTGTGTTGGACTTGGCCCTTTTTGCAGGGTCATCCCCAATCTTTTTGCCTCCTTCCTCCTATTTTTTCTGACCTGTTTTTGTTGGCTTTAGGACTCTGGGCACTTTACCACTGCTAACCAGTGCTAAAGTGCATATGCTCTCTGTGTAAATTGTATCGTTGATTGGCCTTCCATGTTTGGCATATTTGATTTACTAGTAAGTTCCTAGTTAAGTGCACTAGAGGTGCCTAGGACCTGTAAATCAAATGTTACTAGTGGGCCTGCAGCACTGGTTGTGCCCCCCACATTAGTAGCCCTGTAAACATAGCTCAGACCCGCCACAGTAGTGTTTGTGTGGCAGTTTTAAACTGCCACTTCGACCTGGAAAGTGCACCCACTTGCCAGGACCAACCCTTAAATTTTACTACATGTAAGTCACTCCTAAAGGAGACCCAAGACAGCTACATGGGCAGGATGCAGTTTATTTAAAAGGTAGGACATGTACTGGTGTGTTTTACGTGTTCTGATAGTAACATACTGCTAATTTCCTTCTTCACTGTTGCAAGAACTATCTCTCCCACAGGGGTAGCATGGGGATTGCCTTGAAATATCTTTTAAATGTAATTTCCCACTGGAAGCAGATGGCGGTATGAAGGTATGAAGTTCTTCTTGAGGCAGGGTGGTGGGACGAACTGACACTTGCACCTGAATAGGAATGTGCCTGGCCTCACACAAAGCAGTCTCCAACCCCCTGGAGTGTGTCTGGGGCCAGGGCAGGGAAGGGCAGAGACTTCAACACTACAAAAACTTCTCTTTGAAGTTTGCCTACTTCAAAGGCAGAAAGGGGTATAAGTAGTGAACCCAAAACCCTAGACTTTAGATTACTTCTGGACTCAAGAGAAACCTCTGCCCGGGAGAAGAGTTGGAGAAGCTGGAGGAGGAGTACTGCCCCTTTGCCTGTGACTATACTTTGCTGGGTTGGTCTGCAGTAGCTGCTTCTGCCAGAGAGAGGACAAAGGCTGACTTTAGTGTGACTTCTCACTGGTTCAGAATCTTCAATGGCTTGAGCTGAACTTGCCTCCTGTTGTTGAAGTCTCAGGGACATCTAAGACTTCTCTCTGCCAGCACCTGGACTTTCTGAGAGTCCTGCCCTGTCAAGTGGTGTCCTGACCTGCCTCTGGGCCCTTAAAATGTGAAGCTGGTGGAAAAGGCCAGAAATCCACGAAAAGACCTCTGTGTGTGGAAACTTGCAACGCACCACCCGCATAGTGGCTGGTAAATGACATGCCACTGGCCTTGCGGCTAAAAACAACTTTCCATGGCTGGAGAAACGACACGCAACACCCACAGCGGCTGCTGTTAACGATGCAAGCCCCACGCAGCACGGTCTTCCTGACACCGTGTGACTGGATTTCAATGCAACATCTCTGGGCATGGAAGATCAACGCAAAGCCTGTCTGGACCCGAGGTGCCTGTCTGGGAATCGACGCATCGCTCTCTTGCTGGAGAGAAGAAATTATGCACACCGACCTGACCGGAGGAGGAACGACACACAGTCTTGCTTGCAAGTGACAAATTGATGCATCGCTGGCCTTTTTCGACGCACGCTCGCCCTTTTGGCTTTATTTTTGACGCTACCCAGGTACTTTTGTGCATTAACAGCATTCTCACTGTTTTCTAAGGATTAAGGGTCAGATGTACTAAGCAGTTTGCACGTCGCAAACATCGAATTTTGCTGTTTGCAATGTGCAAAATGCACTTTGCAATGCACAGACCTCGTTTTGCGGTTTGGTAACCTGGTTACCGAATCTCAAAACGGGTTTGTGAGTCGCAATTAGGAAGGGGTGTTCCCTTCCCAATTGTGAGTCACAGTGCAATGCAGGATTGCTTTGTGACCGCGAACGTGGTCGCAAACCAATCGCAGTTTGCACTCTTTTGTAATGGGTGGTAACCCATTCGCAAAAGGGAAGGGGTCCCCATGGGACCCCTTTCCCATTGAGAATGGCACTGCAAACAAATTTTCAGAGCAGGCAGTGGTCTTAGTTATATCTCAGATACCATCTAACTCAGGTCTCTACTACCTTGGCTCTCCATATGGTATAGGAGAGAGCCAAATCTTAACAGGCTGATAATCAGGGACTGCCTTTCCTTGGATAACTTAAAAGCAATTCTCTTACTGAGTTATATAAAGTCTGAACTGACAATTATGTCAAATCTGAACTCACAGCTCTGGGTAGCCTTAGCCTATTTACCCACTGTGAAGAAATTGTTAAATCTGATTATTTGTGGGTCAAACTTAATTTGTTAGTATGCTCTCTGCTGTCAGGGAAGGGTATGAAATGCAGAAACCGGTTGTTTGGGCAAACTGTTTGATAAAAACTGTTAATTCCATCAAACCGTATCTGACCTGGGTTAATAAAGTCTGTATCTGTCAGCTTTTTTTTCACGTTTAGGTTGAATTCTTTTCTCCTACTAACCATGCATAGTAATGTGTGGGGAGGAACTAATTTTGCATTGAGACGTCCCTCTTGGATGGTGGGTGTGCATAGGCGGGTGTGGAGAGAGACTAGCCTCTCTATTCAGACCTCTCTCTGGAATGATGTATATGCATATTAGGCTATGAGGAGGGACTGGCCTCTCAGTTGGCAGCTATTTCCAAAACCTCAGGTGTATGTAGTAGGGTGTGGCTCAGACGTCTTCTGAATCTGATGGGTGTGAATATTAACCTTTGATAAACAACTACCATCTACAGTAAGACTATTTTCTACAGTAACAACTGTGCATACTAGAGTGCATTCAGACATCATCTACTGCTTTTCATGCACAAGCTAGCACTTTTAGAAAATTTTGTGGAGATCTGTAAAACAGTGCTGAAGTTATTATCAACACAAAAAAACACATTTCCTATGGTAATGCTGACCTAACTATAACTAAACTGGATAACACATATCTATTGAAACAGCACCAAAGTTCTAAGCAAATCAAAAATGCTATTTATCGAAACGTGATCCTAAGTACCACAGTGGCGATTGCCACTGGATAATACATATCTATCTATCTATCTATCTATCTATCTATCTATCTATCTATCTATCTATCTATCTATCTATCACCAACTGGCAGTCAGGAGTTTTAGTTACCTAGATTCCATAGGAAAAGCATTTTTTTGTTTTGCTAAGAACTTGGCACCGTTTGATGAATCTTCACAATTTTTTCAAAACTAGTTTGCTGGTCACTTCAGTTACTTCCTGGAAAGTTCTGGGGTGATCCCTCAAGTGAGAGATCCCAAAACAAAGATTCCCCATTCATTTCCTAATAGGGATTTTAGACATGACTACAGCCAAAACTGCTGAATGGAGACTTTGCAGAAAGTGCACCCCAAGCTAGATCTCTTTGCTCTACATGTGGAGTGTGGGGTCCAATTTCTGGTTGTTTTTATGGCTATATTTTGTCACTTGAAAAATGGTAACACATGTATAAGACATGTTTTTTATTACAATTATTTGTCATTTTTTGACAAATCAATAGATCTGCTTTTCATATGTTGAAATGCTGGCTGCTTGAGAAAGTCAACGTGCCCTCTTTTTAGGGTCGAGCATGCGTTGCATGCGCTTGCGCATGCGTATCGCAGCAAGACGCTTTAGTTATTAGAAAAGGGCTCGGAGCCCTGTCGACATCACGTCAGTGTTTTTCATTGGTTCATGGGCTTGCCTATTAAAATCTGCTTGCTTTCATTAGTCGAAGGCATGCACACATCATGCCTTTTCCAGTGGCTAGCCCTCCTCGAGCGCATCGACCAAGTACAGAACACATGCGAGGCTCGCTGTTTTCTGTCCGGCTCGTGGTCTACTTTTTCTCTATTTTACTAGCGCGATTTCGCTTGTCAGAAGTCGAGGGCTTTAAACAGTTTATTGCACTTTTTCAGGTTACATATATAAATACACTTTTGCCGATAGGTGAAAAGTCGGGTTAGGAGTTTACAACGCTATCAGCTCTAACATGAGCAAACGCGAGACCCGTTGCATTGCAAATGCTTGTTAAATTTGGTGTTATTGCCCTTTTACAAAGTCAGTAGATCTGTCTTACTTAAAATCACATAGTCAGCCCTGACCACATGCAGGAATTTGCTGTACTCTCCTCAACCCCATGCCTTGCACAAATACTAAGTGCAGTGGAGGGTTGGGTGCCTGCAGGGACTTAGATGCAAGCCTGGACACAGGACAGGCCCTATACCCAGCCCAATGCTACACATGGCAATGGACATGTTGTCTGGTTAGTGAGCTGAAAAGAGTGTGTAATGAGGTCTACTACTTATAATAATTTGAAGGTGGTGGATAAATTGTAAATGAAAGTTATAACATAGCTTTAGAATTTTTAAAGTTTGTGTAGCTTAAACTTGGTTTGTATAGGGAAAATAAGGCAGGAAAAGTGGGAGCACGTACCACAGCTGATAAATGTTATTTGCGAGAATGATCATACTTGTCTCTTTTTCAGATCGTACTACAAGGTGTCTTTGTGCTGATTGTTCCGACTGGTCTGTGTTTGTGTGTGTCCGTGTAGGGTCAGGAGAGACTGAAAGCCCCCACCCCCGAAGTGAGTGACCAACCTGCCGATGGACAACTTTCCTGCAACCAAATAAGAATGATTGGATTTATCTGGGATGCACCGTGCTAAACAGATCGAATTTCTGCATGATGAATATGAAAAGTACCGTTGATGTCATCTCAACGTGTTTAGTTGCTATACCGACTCCTACCAGTGTTTTGCTGCAAATCTTTAATGCCGCCAACAAAGATGGAGCAGTTCAAGAAAGTGATGTGTTGACACACTTCACACCCTATGAGTATTTCTGGTTTTGCCAAGAGACAACAGATGAAAAATGGGACAATCTAACATATGTGATTACTTACAATATTACTGCTGGTGATGTCTTCTACAACATTACCTGCAACACTTACAAAACTGGAAAATGTGCTCGAAGGCACCTTGAACCAACAACGGAGTCTCCTCAAGAGATCTAGTGGGAACCTCGAGTACTATGTCAGCACAGAAACAAATAAATGTGTAGAAACATGAATAATAGCATGTCTTGCCAACACACCGTGACTGCCGCCAGTCGCATCAAGCATGTTAAGCTACCAGTGGGGTGGTTGTTTTCTTGTGGAAATACCACCTACACGTACATTCCTGCCAATATAACCGGACGACCATGTGCTTTTAAGCGGTTAGGACTCATGATGTTTCTATCTCACTCCGTACATACTCGACACATAAGCGAAGACTGTGATTCAGAAATTCAACTATCATCTAAATAATACTGTATACAATGCATACCTAACCTGATTACAATGTTTAAGCCAAAAAGGGTTACTTTTAGATTAGTATGTTATGAGGCGCCAGTTGCCAGCATCCTGTGTGGGTAGATAAATCTCTTTCTCGCAGCTGACAAGGAGTCATCAGCTTGCAGACCCTAGAAAGATGAAGCTGTAAATAGTTTCTCACACGGTGAAGTATTTGTTTTGCTTTGCATTCAATATCTTATAAATATAACCTGCTGTGTATATTGCACATTGAACTTCATTGAACATGTGCTTGAAATCTACTAATCCGTCACTTACGAAATTGCGGTTGGGGAAGAATTAACAACAATAAAAGTCTTCTTTGAACTCAGAAGTGCATTCTTGATATGTTATGTAAGTGCTGAAAACGAGATAAGAACAGAAGCACTACAGACCCCTACTCAACGTCACCGGAGAGGAGGTGCCAGCTATATCCAGTCCTTCCACAGAAGAGGCCCACAGTGACGACAGCAGCTCTGCACACCTGGATCAGGATGACCAACCTGGCCCCTCAGGGACGCCTGAACAGTTGGTTCCCCTGCCACAGCCCCAATCCACCACAGACCCTCCCCTCTCAGGAAACAACACCACAGCACCCACCCAGCGGGCCCATGCCACTGTCCCCAGGACACGTCAATCAGCAGTGTGTCCACCACTACAGGGACCCCAGGCAACCCAACAAACAGGGGACAATCATGGGCCTGGGGTCAGTGGCAGTGGGCACACAGTTCAGGGTACAGAGGCACAGGACAACATCGAAACTGGGAGGACTTCTGTGCGACAGGGCTAGGACAGGCCCAGGGAATCCACCCTCAAGGAGGCACTCACCAACATCCTGGGAGCATACCACCATTCCCAGGAGACCATGGGCCAGATACTGGCCAAGTTGCAGGAGACCCAGTGGCTGCAGGAGGGACAGTACCTGGGGATCAGGGAGGACCTCAAACACATCTACACCATCCTGGTCACCATTGCTGGGGTGCTGGCTGACATGGCCAACACCATGAGGGAGGCAGTGACACAACAACGGGCCCCTGACACTAACCACACCGAAGAACAGCCCTCCACCTCCACCAGCGCTAGTGGACAGGAGGCCCCACCACAGGAACAACAGGCCACCAGCTCCCCACCCCCTGCAGAAGGAGAACCACCCCACAAACAGTCCAAGCGATCTAGGCAGAAGCCAGAGAACAATGCCAAGACCCCGCCAGGAAATGAGACTCTCCTGATTGTCACCCTTCTGTTCCAGTCTGTCACCCTGTTCAACTTGAATTGTCATTGCTCCCCTTCCTATGCCCCATTGGACAATGCACCTGTGATACCAAGAGACTGGACTCTAACTGGACATTCCTCCACCATCACCCCAGCCCATTGCACACCCCCCTCTACTTATGAGCCCTTAAATAAACACCCTTGGAACAAATACAAATCTGGAGTCTGTCAAATGATTCAAATATGTATTAGTTCAATATTATCAAAGCATTGCAAGTCATATGTACAGTTAAACATACTTTGGAATGACCTTTGGTGGGCAGCAGTATGCATAGCAGGAGCCAGAGTGGGACACAGAGATCTGAAAATAGAGATGCCAAAGGGTACAGTAAGTGGCCATAGACATAGGGAAATCAGGCTGCCATGTACAATGTCCAACAGAAAACTGAAAAGTTAAGTGAAGTTACAGTGTCTTTTCTGTGTGTCACTGGAAGTACTGCTGTAATATGTTACTTCTGTTGTCGACATCTTCTTTCTCTGCCTCCTCTTCGTCACTGTCCACAGGCTCCACCGCTGCCACAAGACCATCTCCAGGCACATCCTCCTGCAGAAAAGGCACATGGCATCTCAAGGCCAGGTTGTGCAAAATGCTACGATGATCTGGCACACCTTCTTGGGTGAGTAGTACAGGGATCCACCTGTCAGATGGAGGCACTGGAATCTGGCCTTAAGGAGGCCAAAGTTCCTTTTTATAATCCTCCTTGTACGCCCATGTGCTCCATTGTAACGTTCCTCTGCCCTTGTCCTGGCATTCCTCACTGGAGTCAGTAGCCTTGAGAGGTTGGGGTAACCAGAGTTACCTTTAAATATAGGGTGACAACTGTTAGACACAAACTAACCCTTAGGGACAACCCCATACCCAGACACCTACTTATACTGTGTGGGGACCTTGGGCTCACCTATTAGCCACACCCGGTGCCTCTGGAGTTGGCCCATAACATATGGGATGCTGCTATTCCTCAAGATAAAGGCGTCATGCACAGAGCCAGGATATTTGGCATTCACATGGCAAATATACTGGTCAGCCAAACACACCATCTGCACATTCACAGAGTGATAGCTTTCTCTATTCCTGAAAACTTGTTCATTTCTCCTGGGGGGGAGAAAAATGCCACATGTGTACCATCAATGGCACCAATGTTGTTGGGGATATGTCCCAGGGCATAAAAGTCAGCTTTCTCTCTGGCCAAGTCCTCTACCTGAGTGTAGGAAAGTACCATCTTGCCTGGCATGTTACCCCCATTTTTCACTGTATATATGTTGTTTTAGTTGTATGTGTCACTGGGACCCTGGTAACCCAGGGCCCCAGTGCTCATAAGTGTGCCTGAATGTGTTACCTGTGTAGTGACTAACTGTCTCACTGAGGCTCTGCTAACCAGAACCTCAGTGGTTATGCTCTCTCATTTCTTTCCAAATTGTCACTGACAGGCTAGTGACCATTTTTACCAATTTACATTGGCTTACTGGAACACCCTTATAATCCCCTAGTATATGGTACTGAGGTACCCAGGGTATTGGGGTTCCAGGAGATCCCTATGGGCTGCAGCATTTCTTTTGCCACCCATAGGGAGCTCTGACAATTCTTACACAGGCCTGCCACTGCAGCCTGAGTGAAATAACATCCACGTTATTTCACAGCCATTTTACACTGCACTTAAGTAACTTATAAGTCACCTATATGTCTAACCTTTACCTGGTAAAGGTTAGGTGCAAAGTTACTTAGTGTGAGGGCACCCTGGCACTAGCCAAGGTGCCACCACATTGTTCAGAGCCAATTCCCTGAACTTTGTGAGTGCGGGGACACCATTACACGCGTGCACTACATATAGGTCACTACCTATATGTAGCTGCACAATGGTAACTCCGAATATGGCCATGTAACATGTCTATGATCATGGGATTGCCCCCTCTATGCCATCCTGGCATAGTTGGCACAATCCCATGATCCCAGTGGTCTGTAGCACAGACCCTGGTACTGCCAAACTGCCCTTCCTGGGGTTTCACTGCAGCTGCTGCTGCTGCCAACCCCTCAGACAGGCATCTGCCCTCCTGGGGTCCAGCCAGGCCTGGCCCAGGATGGCAGAACAAAGAACTTCCTCTGAGAGAGGGTGTGACACCCTCTCCCTTTGGAAAATGGTGTGAAGGCAGGGGAGGAGTAGCCCCCCCCAGCCTCTGGAAATGCTTTCTTGGGCACAGATGTGCCCAATTCTGCATAAGCCAGTCTACACCGGTTCAGGGACCCCTTAGCCCCTGCTCTGGCGCGAAACTGGACAAAGGAAAGGGAGTGACCACTCCCCTGACCTGCACCTCCCCTGGGAGGTGTCCAGAGCTCCTCCAGTGTGCTCCAGACCTCTGCCATCTTGGAAACAGAGGTGCTGCTGGCACACTGGACTGCTCTGAGTGGCCAGTGCCACCAGGTGACGTCAGAGACTCCTGCTGATAGGCTCCTTCAGGTGTTAGTAGCCTATCCTCTCTCCTAGGTAGCCAAACCCTCTTTTCTGGCTATTTAGGGTCTCTGTCTCTGGGGAAACTTCAGATAACGAATGCAAGAGCTCATCCGAGTTCCTCTGCATCTCCCTCTTCACCTTCTGATAAGGAATCGACTGCTGACCGCGCTGGAAGCCTGCAAACCTGCAACATAGTAGCAAAGACGACTACTGCAACTCTGTAACGCTGATCCTGCCGCCTTCTCGACTGTTTTCCTGCTTGTGCATGCTGTGGGGGTAGCCTGCCTCCTCTCTGCACCAGAAGCTCCGAAGAAATCTCCCGTGGGTCGACGGAATCTTCCCCCTGCAACCGCAGGCACCAAAAAGCTGCATTACCGGTCCCTTGGGCCTCCTCTCAGCACAACGAGCGAGGTCCCTCGAATCCAGCGACTCTGTCCAAGTGACCCCCACAGTCCAGTAACTCTTCAGTCCAAGTTTGGTGGAGGTAAGTCCTTGCCTCACCTCGCTGGGCTGCATTGCTGGGAACCGCGACTTTGCAGCTACTCCAGCCCATGTGCACTTCCGGCGGAAATCCTTTGTGCACAGCCAAGCCTGGGTCCACGGCACTCTAACCTGCATTGCACGACTTTCTAAGTTGGTCTCCGGCGACGTGGGACTCCTTTGTGCAACTTCGGCGAGCACCGTTTCACACATCCTCGTAGTGCCTGTTTCTGGCACTTCTCCGGGTGCTACCTGCTTCAGTGAGGGCTCTTTGTCTTGCTCGACGTCCCCTCTCTCTTCAGGTCCAATTTGCGACCTCCTGGTCCCTCCTGGGCCCCAGCAGCGTCCAAAAACGCCTAAAGCACGATTTGCAGCTAGCAAGGCTTGTTGGCGTTCTTTCAGCGGAAAAACACTTCTGCACGACTCTCCAAGGCGAGAGGGATCCGTCCACCAAAGGGGAAGTCTCTAGCCCTTTTCGTTCCTGTAGAAACCTCAGCTTCTTCTGTCCAGTCGAAGCTTCTTTGCACCCACAGCTGGCATTTCCTGGGCATCTGCCCATCTCCGACTTGCTTGTGACTTTTGGACTTGGTCCCCTTGTTCCACAGGTACCCTAGATTGGAAATCCACAGTTGTTGCATTGCTGGTTTGTGTCTTTCCTGCATTATTCCTCTAACACGACTTCTTTGTCCTTAGGGGAACTTTAGTGCACTTTGCACTCACTTTTCAGGGTCTTGGGGAGGGTTATTTTTCTAACTCTCACTATTTTCTAATAGTCCCAGCGACCCTCTACAAGGTCACATAGGTTTGGGGTCCATTCGTGGTTCGCATTCCACTTTTGGAGTATATGGTTTGTGTTGCCCCTATCCCTATGTTTCCCCATTGCATCCTATTGTAACTATACATTGTTTGCACTGTTTTCTAAGACTATACTGCATATTTTTGCTATTGTGTATATATATCTTGTGTATATTTCCTATCCTCTCACTGAGGGTACACTCTAAGATACTTTGGCATATTGTCATAAAAATAAAGTACCTTTATGTTTAGTATAACTGTGTATTGTGTTTTCTTATGATATTGTGCATATGACACTAAGTGGTACTGTAGTAGCTTCACACGTCTCCTAGTTCAGCCTAAGCTGCTCTGCTAAGCTACCATTATCTATCAGCCTAAGCTGCTAGACACCCTATACAGTAATAAGGGATAACTGGGCCTGGTGCAAGGTGCAAGTACCCCTTGGTACTCACTACAAGCCAGTCCAGCCTCCTACATTGGTTGTGCAGTGTTGGGGATAAGTGCTTGAGACTGCTTACCACTCTTGTCATTGTACTTTTCATAAGAGAAAAATATACAAAACAAGGTCAGTGTATATACACATAGCCAAAAAGTTTTGCATTTCCTCTTTTCACTCTTTTCTAAGTGCTGAAAAGTACCTCTAAACTTTCAAAAAGTTCTTAAAAGTTTAAAAAGTTTTTTTCTGTCTTTCCAAAAAAGTTCTGAAAACTTTTTTCTCTTTTTCTATCACTTTAACTCTCTCTAAAAAATGTCTGGCACAGGCCAAAGTGTTGATCTGTCCATACTTGCATATGACAACCTTAGCTGGAAAAGAGCAAGGAGTCTCTGTATAGAGAGAGGTTTGAGTGTAGGGAAGAATCCTTCCTTGGAACTGTTACTTAACATGCTTAGAGAACAGGATAAGGCCATAGGTGCCCCATCTGTTGAAAAACTACCTAATAGTTCCCAATCTGATTCAGGGACTCCCCCAGGAAAAGATTCAGGAAAGAAACTTCCTAGCCTGCCCATTACTAGACAATCTAGCATAGATGGTAATGATGATGAGCCACACCAAATAAATAGTGTTGTCTCACATCATAGCAAAAGCATTTATTCTCACCATACTGGTAGTAATGTTTCTGTAAACCAAGCTGTTAGGGTGCCTTCTGTAAGGGACAGGTCTCCTTCTGTTCATTCCCATCCTAGCTCTGTTTCTAGAAATGTCCCTCCCACCAACCCTGATGACAGAATGTTAGAGAGGGAACTTAATAAGTTGAGGGTGGAACAAACCAGACTGAAGCTTAAAAAGCAACAGCTGGATTTGGATAGACAGTCTTTTGAATTAGAGAAGGAAAGACAGAAGTTGGGTTTAGATACCCATGGTGGCAGCAGCAGTATTCCCCATAGTCATCCTGCAAAAGAGCATGATTCCAGGAATCTGCACAAGATAGTTCCCCCTTATAAGGAGGGGGATGACATTAACAAGTGGTTTGCTGCACTTGAGAGGGCCTGTGTTGTACAGGATGTCCCTCAAAGGCAGTGGGCTGCCATCCTATGGCTATCATTTAGTGGAAAAGGTAGGGATAGGCTCCTTACTGTGAAAGAAAATGATGCTAATAATTTCCAAGTTCTTAAGAATGCACTCCTGGATGGTTATGGCTTAACCACTGAACAGTACAGGATAAAGTTCAGAGAGACCAAAAAGGAGTCTTCACAAGACTGGGTTGATTTTATTGACCAGGCAGTGAAGGCCTTGGAGGGGTGGTTACATGGCAGTAAAGTTACTGATTATGACAGCCTGTATAACTTGATCCTGAGAGAGCATATTCTTAATAATTGTGTGTCTGATTTGTTGCACCAGTACTTGGTGGACTCTGATCTGACCTCTCCCCAAGAATTGGGAAAGAAGGCAGACAAATGGGTCAGAACAAGAGTGAACAGAAAAGTTCATACAGGGGGTGACAAAGATGGCAACAAAAAGAAGGATGGTAAGTCTTCTGACAAGGGTGGGGACAAATCTAAAAATGAGTCTTCATCAGGCCCACAAAAACACTCTGGTGGGGGTGGTGGGTCCAAATCCTCCTTTAATCAGAACAAGGAAAAGAAACCATGGTGCTATTTATGTAAAATAAAAGGCCATTGGACAACAGATCCCAGTTGTCCAAAGAAAGGCACCACAGCTCCTACCACTACAACCCCTACTGCTACACCTAGTGTCCCTACTAATAGCAGTGGTGGTGGGAGCAAACCTACTAATAGCCAAACCAAGGGAGTAGCTGGGCTCACTTTTGGTAATTTAGTTGGGGTTGGTCTGATTAGGGAGACCACAGAGGCTACTTTAGTCTCTGAAGGGGCTATTGATTTAGCCACTTTGGTTGCTTGCCCCCATAACTTGGAGAAGTACAAGCAACTAACCCTAATAAATGGTGTTGAGGTCCAGGCCTACAGGGACACAGGTGCCAGTGTCACAATGGTGATTGAGAAACTGGTGCACCCTGAACAACACATACTTGGACACCAGTACCAAGTAACCGATGCTCACAACATAACACAAAGCCACCCCAAGGCTGTTGTAAATCTCAACTGGGGGGGGGTAACTGGTCCAAAGAAAGTTGTGGTAGCTTCAGATTTACCTGTAGACTGTCTATTAGGGAATGATTTGGAGACATCAGCTTGGTCAGATGTGGAGTTGGAGGCCCATGCAGCAATGCTGGGCATCCCAGGGCATATTTTTGCTTTGACAAGGGCTCAGGCCAAAAAGCAAAAAGGACAGGGAAGCTTGGATCCTGGAACAATGGACCAAGTGCTCCCTAAAGCTAGGGCTAGTAGAAGCAAACCACTTCCTACTATCCCTCCCTCTACAGTGGATTCTACTTCTGAGGAAGAAGAATTCCCTCCCTGTGCAGAACCTACACCAGAGGAGCTGGAAGCAGACACTGCTGAGCTTTTGGGTGAAGGGGGGCCTGCCAGAGAGGAGCTGAGTGTGGCACAGCAAACCTGTCCCACATTAGAGGGTCTCAGACAGCAAGCTGTCAAACAGGCTAATGGGGATGTCAGTGACTCTCACAGAGTTTACTGGGAGGACAACCTCTTGTACACTGAGCATAGGGATCCTAAACCTGGAGCTGCCAGGAGATTAGTGATTCCTCAGGAGTACAGAAAGTTCCTCCTAACACTGGCACATGACATTCCCTTAGCTGGGCACCTAGGACAAATGAAAACTTGGGACAGGCTTGTTCCCCTGTTTCATTGGCCTAGGATGTCTGAGGACAAAAAGGAATTTTGTAAGTCCTGTGAAACCTGTCAAGCCAGTGGCAAGACAGGTGGCACACCAAAGGCACCCCTTATTCCACTGCCTGTGGTTGGGGTTCCCTTTGAAAGGGTAGGGGTTGACATAGTTGGCCCCCTTGACCCTCCTACTGCTTCAGGCAATAGGTTTATCTTGGTGGTAGTGGACCATGCCACAAGATATCCTGAAGCTATTCCTTTAAGGACCACTACAGCACCTGCAGTGGCAAAGGCCCTCCTGGGAATATTTTCCAGGGTGGGCTTCCCAAAGGAAGTAGTATCAGACAGAGGAAGCAATTTCATGTCTGCATACTTAAAGGCCATGTGGAAGGAGTGTGGTGTAACGTACAAGTTCACAACACCCTATCATCCACAAACAAATGGACTGGTGGAGAGATTTAATAAAACTCTCAAAGGCATGATTATGGGACTCCCTGAAAAACTCCGCAGGAGATGGGATATCCTTCTACCATGCCTCCTTTTTGCCTACAGGGAGGTACTCCAGAAAGGAGTGGGCTTCAGCCCCTTTAAACTTCTTTTTGGACACCCTGTTAGGGGTCCACTCACACTTGTAAAGGAGGGTTGGGAACAACCTTTAAAAGCTCCTAAGCAGGATATTGTGGATTATGTACTTGGCCTCAGATCAAGGATGGCTGAGTACATGAAAAAGGCCAGTAAAAACCTTCAGGCCAGCCAAGAGCTCCAGAAGCAATGGCATGATCAGAAGGCTGTTTTGGTTCAGTACCAACCAGGGCAGAAAGTGTGGGTCTTGGAGCCTGTGGCCCCAAGAGCACTCCAAGATAAATGGAGTGGTCCCCACACAATTGTTGAAAAGAAGGGAGAAGTCACCTATTTAGTTGACTTAGGCACTGCCAGGAGTCCCCTTAGGGTGCTCCATGTCAACCGCCTGAAACCCTACTATGACAGGGCTGATCTCACCCTGCTCATGGCAACTGATGAGGGACAGGAAGAAGACAGTGATCCTCTACCTGATCTCTTCTCTTCCACAGAACAAGATGCTCTTGTGGAAGGTGTAGTTTTGGGTGATTGTCTTACTGCTGAGCAGAAAGATAATTGCATAAATCTCCTAGGACAATTTTCAGAACTCTTCTCTACTGTGCCAGGCACCACTTCTTGGTGTGAGCACACTATAGATACTGGAGACAGTTTACCTGTCAAAAGTAAGATCTATAGGCAGCCTGACCATGTCAGGGACTGCATAAAGCAAGAAGTTCAGAAAATGTTGGAACTAGGAGTGGTTGAGCACTCTGACAGTCCATGGGCTTCTCCTGTGGTACTGGTACCAAAACCCAATTCTAAAGATGGAAAGAAGGAAATGCGGTTTTGTGTAGACTATAGAGGTCTCAACTTGGTAACCAAAACTGATGCTCACCCTATACCCAGGGCAGATGAGCTCATAGATACACTGGCATCTGCCAAGTATCTAAGCACTTTTGATTTGACTGCAGGGTATTGGCAGATCAAATTGTCAGAAGATGCTAAACCTAAGACTGCATTTTCTACCATTGGAGGACATTACCAGTTTACTGTAATGCCTTTTGGTTTGAAAAATGCACCTGCCACTTTTCAGAGGTTGGTGAACACAGTCCTGCAAGGGCTGGAAGCTTTCAGTGCAGCATATTTGGACGATATAGCTGTCTTTAGCTCCAGCTGGGATGATCACCTGGTCCACCTATGGAAAGTTTTGGAGGCCCTGCAAAAGGCAGGCCTCACTATCAAGGCTTCAAAGTGCCAGATAGGGCAGGGTAAGGTGGTTTATCTGGGACACCTTGTTGGTGGGGAACAGATTGCACCACTTCAGGGGAAAATCCAAACTATTATTGATTGGGTTCCCCCTACCACTCAGACTCAGGTGAGAGCCTTCCTAGGCCTCACTGGGTATTACAGGAGGTTCATTAAGAACTATGGCTCCATTGCAGCCCCTCTTAATGACCTCACATCCAAGAAAATGCCTAAAAAGGTATTATGGACAGCAAGCTTTCAGAAAGCTTTTGAGGAGATGAAGCAGGCCATGTGCTCTGCACCTGTCCTGAAAAGCCCTTGTTACTCTAAAAAATTCTATGTCCAAACTGATGCATCTGAATTAGGAGTAGGGGCAGTCCTATCACAACTTAATTCTGAGGGCCAGGATCAACCTGTTGCTTTTATTAGTAGAAGGTTGACCCCTAGAGAAAAGCGTTGGTCTGCCATTGAGAGGGAGGCCTTTGCTGTGGTCTGGGCTCTGAAGAAGTTGAGGCCATACCTGTTTGGCACTCACTTCATTGTTCAGACAGACCACAAACCTCTACTTTGGCTAAAACAAATGAAAGGTGAAAATCCTAAATTGTTGAGGTGGTCCATATCCCTACAGGGAATGGACTATACAGTGGAACATAGACCTGGGAGTAGCCACTCCAATGCAGATGGACTCTCCAGATATTTCCACTTAGACAATGAAGACTCATCAGGTCATGGCTAGTCTTATTGTCCTTCGTTTGGGGGGGGGTTGTGTAGGAAAGTACCATCTTGCCTGGCATGTTACCCCCATTTTTCACTGTATATATGTTGTTTTAGTTGTATGTGTCACTGGGACCCTGGTAACCCAGGGCCCCAGTGCTCATAAGTGTGCCTGAATGTGTTACCTGTGTAGTGACTAACTGTCTCACTGAGGCTCTGCTAATCAGAACCTCAGTGGTTATGCTCTCTCATTTCTTTCCAAATTGTCACTGACAGGCTAGTGACAATTTTTACCAATTTACATTGGCTTACTGGAACACCCTTATAATTCCCTAGTATATGGTACTGAGGTACCCAGGGTATTGGGGTTCCAGGAGATCCCTATGGGCTGCAGCATTTCTTTTGCCACCCATAGGGAGCTCTGACAATTCTTACACAGGCCTGCCACTGCAGCCTGAGTGAAATAACGTCCACGTTATTTCACAGCCATTTTACACTGCACTTAAGTAACTTATAAGTCACCTATATGTCTAACCTTTACCTGGTAAAGGTTAGGTGCAAAGTTACTTAGTGTGAGGGCACCCTGGCACGAGCCACGGTGCCCCCACATTATTCAGAGCCAATTCCCTGAACTTTGTGAGTGCGGGGACACCATTACACGCGTGCACTACATATAGGTCACTACCTATATGTAGCTGCACAATGGTAACTCCGAATATGGCCATGTAACATGTCTATGATCATGGAATTGCCCCCTCTATGCCATCCTGGCATAGTTGGCACAATCCCATGATCCCAGTGGTCTGTAGCACAGACCCTGGTACTGCCAAACTGCCCTTCCTGGGGTTTCACTGCAGCTGCTGCTGCTGCCAACCCCTCAGACAGGCATCTGCCCTCCTGGGGTCCAGCCAGGCCTGGCCCAGGATGGCAGAACAAAGAACTTCCTCTGAGAGAGGGTGTGACACCTTCTCCCTTTGGAAAATGGTGTGAAGGCAGGGGAGGAGTAGCCCCCCCCAGCCTCTGGAAATGCTTTCTTGGGCACAGATGTGCCCAATTCTGCATAAGCCAGTCTACACCGGTTCAGGGACCCCTTAGCCCCTGCTCTGGCGCGAAACTGGACAAAGGAAAGGGGAGTGACCACTCCCCTGACCTGCACCTCCCCTGGGAGGTGTCCAGAGCTCCTCCAGTGTGCTCCAGACCTCTGCCATCTTGGAAACAGAGGTGCTGCTGGCACACTGGACTGCTCTGAGTGGCCAGTGCCACCAGGTGACGTCAGAGACTCCTGCTGATAGGCTCCTTCAGGTGTTAGTAGCCTATCCTCTCTCCTAGGTAGCCAAACCCTCTTTTCTGGCTATTTAGGGTCTCTGTCTCTGGGGAAACTTCAGATAACGAATGCAAGAGCTCATCCGAGTTCCTCTGCATCTCCCTCTTCATCTTCTGATAAGGAATCGACTGTTGACCGCGCTGGAAGCCTGCAAACCTGCAACATAGTAGCAAAGACGACTACTGCAACTCTGTAACGCTGATCCTGCCGCCTTCTCGACTGTTTTCCTGCTTGTGCATGCTGTGGGGGTAGCCTGCCTCCTCTCTGCACCAGAAGCTCCGAAGAAATCTCCCGTGGGTCGACGGAATCTTCCCCCTGCAACCGCAGGCACCAAAAAGCTGCATTACCGGTCCCTTGGGCCTCCTCTCAGCACGACGAGCGAGGTCCCTCGAATCCAGCGACTCTGTCCAAGTGACCCCCACAGTCCAGTGACTCTTCAGTCCAAGTTTGGTGGAGGTAAGTCCTTGCCTCACCTCGCTGGGCTGCATTGCTGGGAACCGCGACTTTGCAGCTACTCCGGCCCCTGTGCACTTCCGGCGGAAATCCTTTGTGCACAGCCAAGCCTGGGTCCACGGCACTCTAACCTGCATTGCACGACTTTCTAAGTTGGTCTCCGGCGACGCGGGACTCCTTTGTGCAACTTCGGCGAGCACCGTTTCACGCATCCTTGTAGTGCCTGTTTCTGGCACTTCTCCAGGTGCTACCTGCTTCAGTGAGGGCTCTTTGTCATGCTCGACGTCCCCTCTCTCTTCAGGTCCAATTTGCGACCTCCTGGTCCCTCCTGGGCCCCAGCAGCGTCCAAAACCGCCAAACGCACGATTTGCAGCTAGCAAGGCTTGTTGGCGTTCTTTCAGCGGGAAAACACTTCTGCACGACTCTCCAAGGTGAGAGGGATCCGTCCACCAAAGGGGAAGTCTCTAGCCCTTTTCGTTCCTGCAGAAACCTCAGCTTCTTCTGTCCAGTCGAAGCTTCTTTGCACCCGCAGCTGGCATTTCCTGGGCATCTGCCCATCTCCGACTTGCTTGTGACTTTTGGACTTGGTCCCCTTGTTCCACAGGTACCCTAGATTGGAAATCCACAGTTGTTGCATTGCTGGTTTGTGTCTTTCCTGCATTATTCCTCTAACACAACTTCTTTGTCCTTAGGGGAACTTTAGTGCACTTTGCACTCACTTTTCAGGGTCTTGGGGAGGGTTATTTTTCTAACTCTCACTATTTTCTAATAGTCCCAGCGACCCTCTACAAGGTCACATAGGTTTGGGGTCCATTCGTGGTTCGCATTCCACTTTTGGAGTATATGGTTTGTGTTGCCCCTATCCCTATGTTTCCCCATTGCATCCTATTGTAACTATACATTGTTTGCACTGTTTTCTAAGACTATACTGCATATTTTTGCTATTGTGTATATATATCTTGTGTATATTTCCTATCCTCTCACTGAGGGTACACTCTAAGATACTTTGGCATATTGTCATAAAAATAAAGTACCTTTATTTTTAGTATAACTGTGTATTGTGTTTTCTTATGATATTGTGCATATGACACTAAGTGGTACTGTAGTAGCTTCACACGTCTCCTAGTTCAGCCTAAGCTGCTCTGCTAAGCTACCATTATCTATCAGCCTAAGCTGCTAGACACCCTATACACTAATAAGGGATAACTGGGCCTGGTGCAAGGTGCAAGTACCCCTTGGTACTCACTACAAGCCAGTCCAGCCTCCTACACTGAGGGAATACGAAGTAGCTGTGCATGTGTTTCAGCAGGGCTGACAACACTCTGGTCAACACGTTGGAGAACATTGGCTGAGACATCCCTGATGCCATGGCCACTGTTGTTTGGAAGGAACCACTTGCCAGGAAATGGAGCACTGACAGGACCTGCACTAGAGGGGGGATACCTGTGGGCTGGCAGATAGCTGGCATCAGGTCTAGCTCCAATTGGGCACACAGTTCTTGGATTGTGGCCCGATCAAGTCTGTAGGTAATGATAATGTGTCTGTCCTCCATTGTCAGAAGATCCACCAGGGGTCTGTACACCTGAGGATGCTGCCATCTCATATTCAGCCTCAGCGGTTGAAGCCTATGAAAGAAAACGGTGATCAGAGGGTCATATTCACACATTTATTGCACTAATGATGACTTTTTCCTTTACAGAACGAGTATGTGAATCGGACAGTCAGTTGCTGTGCCAGGGTCTGCTGTGACAGAGTTAGGTGCCATGGCCTGTGCCCCCCTGAAATGGCGGCTGCCTGACCTGTGAGGAGGGACAAGTGGAAATTAGGTAATTCTGCTGGCATTGTGCGCCGTTGCGGTAGGCGGTCGATGACCGCTGCACAACTTCACATTGGTTATCATTGGGCCCTGTGGGTTCCAGGAGCCAATGGCGATGTACGCCGGCAGTGACGGTACGCACTGCCGCGGACATGACCGCCATTTTCTATCTATTCACTCACTTGCTACCTGACCTTCAACAGGAAAGGACCTACACTGCAAGTGCTGCTGTGACCTGTGTATGGAAGCGACAATGGCTCATTTGTCTGGAGAAGGGGCCCCTGCCTTCACTGCGGAGGAGTTGGAGAAACTGGTGGATGGGTTCTTACCCCAGTACACGTTACTCTACGGTCCTCCAAACAAACTGGTGAGGACACTGTGAGCATGATGCGTGGGTCATGAATGTATGGAGTGCTGTGTGTGTAAGCCACATGTAGGGGGGGCAGAGGCGTCCTGGCCAGAGTGCTGCATGTAAGGTGGTAAATGTATGTGCTTCATGGGATTGGAGGAATCTGGTGGGCTGTTAGTGTGACGGTCTGGACAGTTGACTAATTCCCTTTTCTGCTCTCTTTTCCATGCAGGTCAGCGCCCACCAGAAAAAGGGTATTTGGCGTGCCATCGCCAAGGAGGTGGGGACCCTAGGGGTCTTTGACAGGCGGAGCACCCACTGCCGCAAAAAGTGGGAGGACCTCCGCTGCTGGGCAAAGAAGATGGCGGAGGCCCAGCTGGGGCTAGCCTCCCAACGAGGAAGGGGTGCCCTTTGCACCATGACCCCCCTGATGTTCCGCATCCTGGCAGTAGCCTATCCGGAGTTGGATGAGCGCTTGAAGGTATCACAGCAACCACAAGAGGATGAATGCAGATTGTGAATCCTGACTTTGCGCGCTTTAAGAGTTACCTGGGTGTGGGATGTGGGCTATGGGTGCCCCTAGGCTTCACAATGGTAACTCCAAATATGGCCATGTAATATGTCTAAGATCATGGAATTGTCCCCCCATCCCAAATGTGGTATTGGGGTGCCAATTCCATGCATCCCTGGGGCTCCACTATGGACCCCGGGTACTCCCAAACCAGCTCTCTGGGGTTTTCTCTTCAGCTACCACTGCTGCAACCCCACAGACAGGGTCTGCCCAGTCCCAGGAAGGCAGAACAAAGAATTTCCTCTGAGAGAGGGTGTTACACCCTCGCCCTTTGGAAACGGGTGTTAAAGCTGGGGAGGGGTAGCCTCTGGAAATGCTTTGAAGGTCACAGATGGTGCCCTCCTTGCATAAGCCACTCTACACCGGTTTGGGGAACCCCCAGTCATTGCTCTGACACGAAACTGGACAAAGGAAAGGGGAGTGACCACTCACCTGTCCATCACCACCCCGGGGGTGGTGCCCAGAGATCGTCCAGTGTGTCCTAGGCCTCTGCCATCTTGGTTCCAGGGGTGTGAGGGCACTCTGGAGGCCTCTGAGTGGCCAGTGCCCGCAGGTGACGTCAGAGACCCCTCCTGATAGATGCTTACCTGACTATGTGGCCAATCCCCCTCTGAGGGCTATTTAGGGTCTCTCCAGTAAGCTTTTACTCAGATAACGACTTACAAGAATTCACCAGAGTTCCTCTGCACCTCTCTCTTCGACTTCTGCCAAGGACCAACCGCTGGCTGCTCCAGGACGCCTTCAAAACTGCAACAAAGTAGCAAGAAGACTACCAGCGACATTGTAGCGCCTAATCCTGCCGCCTTTCTCAACTGTTTCCTGGTGGTGCATGCCTTGGGAGCTGCCTGCCTTCATCCTGCAGTGGAAGCCACAAAGAAATCTCCTGTGGGTTGACAGAATCTTCCCCTTGTTCCAGCAGGCACCGAACTTCAGCGTCACCGGTACTCTGGGACCACTCGCATCCTGATGAGTGTGGCCCCTGGAGCACAGGTGGTGGACCCAGACTGTCCAGTGGTACAACTGTCCAAATTTGGAGGAGGTAAGTCCTTGCCTCCCCTCTCGAGACAGTAATCCTGTGCATCGTGTGAACTGCAGCTACTAGGGCTTCTGTGTACATTTCCAAGAAATCCTTTGTGCACAGCCAAGCCCAGGTCCCAGCACTCTGTCCTGTGATGCTCTGCTCCCTGACTTGATCTCCGGCTTCGTGGGACCCTCTGTAGCAGTGTTGAGATGACCGTCGTGTTCAGACTTCTTGAACCCGTGTTCAAGTGCTTCTGTGGGTGCTACCTTCTTGTGCGTAGGCTCTCTATGTTGCTGAGGGCCCCCTCTGTCTCCTCTCCCAAGTGGCTAAATCCTGGTCCTTCCTGGGGCCGGACAGCACCCTTTCTCTTCAACGGCGACTCTTGCAGCTAGCAACGCTTGTTTGCAGTCTTTTGCCAAAGAAACAACTCTGCATCCTCCAGCACTCTGTGGGACATCTTCTGCACAAGGGAGAAGTTCCCAGCACCTATCGTTGTTGCAGAATCTTCAGCTTCTTCCATCCGGAGGCAGCCAGTTTGCACCTTCATCCGGCGTTTAGTGGACTCCTGTCCCCCTGGACACTTTCACGACTCTTGGACTTGGTCCTCTTCCTTTGCAGGTCCTCAGGTCCAGGAATCAGTCTTCAGTGCTTTGCAATCTGTTGTGGTCTTTGCAAAATCCTCTATCAGGAGTTTAGTGTGTTTCTGGGGAAATAGAAGTACTTTAATCTTACTTTACAGGGTCTTGGAGTGGGGTATCTTGGACACCCTTAGTGTTTTCTTATGCTCCCAGCGACCCTCTACACACTACACTAGCCTAGGGGGCCATTCGTGGTTTGCATTCCACTTTCTTAGTATATGGTTTGTGTTGTCCCTAGGCCTATTGCATCCTATTGTATTCTACAGTGTTTTGCACTACTTTCTGACTGTTTTACTTACCTGATTTTGGTTTGTGTGTATATTTTGCGTATTTTACTTACCTCCTAAGGGAGTATATCCTCTGAGATATTTTTGGCACATTGTCACTAACATAAAGTACCTTTATTCTTAGTAACTCTGAGTATTGTCTTTCTTATGATATAGTACCTATATGATATAAGTGGTAAGGTAGGAGCTTTGCATGTCTCCTAGTTCAGCCTAAGCTGCTCTGCTATAGCTACCTCTATCAGCCTAAGCTGCTAGAACACTACTAATAAGGCATAACTGGACCTGGCACAAGGTGAAAGTACTATCAGGTGCCCACTATAAGTTAGGCCAGCCTCCTACATTGGTAGTGCAGCGGTGGGATAAGTAATTGTAACTGCTTTACAGCTTTGTAATTTGTGCTTTTCATAAGAAAGCCATAGTCTAAATACTTAGAAAGATACACAGTTAACCTAAACAGTCTTACTGACTTTCTAAAAACTTTCTAAAAAGTTTGAAAAAACTTTTCTCATTTCTTTAAAAGTTTCTAAACTTTTTCTCGCTTTCTCGCAACTATGTCAGTAGTAGAGGCCACTCCCAAAGTTGTGCAGACAACTTATGATAATTTAAGCTTTAAAAGTTTGAGGGGTATCTGCATAGGAAGAAGTTTAGGGATTGGTAAGAACCCTACCAAAGATCTTCTTAGCCTTCTTCTTGAAAGTGACCAGAACCAGTCTGGTCAAACCCAGGATCAGGGGGTAGAGGAGGAGGGTACCCAGGTAAAATCAGGGGAGGTCCCTGAGGGCTGTGGGGAGGGTACTTCCAAAGACCTTTCAGCTTACAGGCCATCTAGTGAACCTGGTAGTGGGAGGGTGTCACACATCAGTAGGGCACATTTCACTCCAAAAGGCTAGGTAACTAGAGTTCAGGTAGTTAGAGAGAGGTCCACTTCTGCCCATTCCCACATCACCTCTGTGTCAGAGAATTCCCAAGCCTCCCACCCGGAGGATAACACCCTAGTCAGGGAAATCAAAAAGCTGAGGTTGGAAGAGGCCAGACCGAAGCTGAGACAGCAGCAGTTGGCCTTAGACAGGGAGTCTCTAGATGTAGAGAGGGAAAGACAGAAGTTGGGGTTAGTTCTCCATGGTGGTAACAGCAGTGTTCTTGATAGTCATTGTAAGAAAGTACCATCTTGCCTGGCATGTTACCTCCATTTTTACTGTATGTATGTTTGTTTTTGCCTATGTGTCACTGGGATCGTGCTAGTCAGGACCCCAGTGCTCATAAAGTATGCCCTGTATGTGTTCCCTGTGTGGTGCCTAACTGTATCAATGAGGCTCTGCTAACCAGAACCTCAGTGTTTATGCTCACTCTGCTTTTAAAATTGTCACTGCAGGCTAGTGACTAATTTTACCAATTCTCATTGGCACACTGTGTAGGAAAGTACCATCTTGCCTGGCATGTTACCCCCATTTTCACTGTATGTATGTATGTTTTAGCCCCTGTGTCACTGGGAGCCTGCTAGGCAGGGCCCCAGTGCTCAAAGTATGTGCCTGTCTGTGTTCCCTGTGTGGTGCCTAACTGTATCACTGAGGCTCTGCTAACCAGAACCTCAATGTTTATGCTCTCTCTGCTTTCTAAATTTGTCTCTGCAGGCTAGTGACTAAATTTACCAATTCTCATTGGCACACTGACACACCCATATAATTCCCTTGTATACGGTACTCAGGTACCCAGGGTATTGGGGTTCCAGGAGATCCCTATGGGCTTCAGGATTTCTTTTACCACCCATAGGGAGCTCAGACAATTCTTACACAGGCCTGCCACTGCAGCCTGAGTGAAATAACATCCACGTTATTTCACAGCCATTTTACACTGCACTTAAGTAACTTATAAGTCACCTACATGTCTAACCCTCACTTGGTGAAGGTTAGGTGCTAAGTTACTTAGTGTGTGGGCACCCTGGCACGAGCCAAGGTGCCCCCACATTATTCAGGGCAAATTCCCCAGACTTTGTGAGTGCAGGGACACCATTACACGTGTGCACTACATATAGGTCAATACCTATATGTAGGGTCACCATGGTAATTCCGAACATGGCCATGTAACATGTCTAGGATCATGGGATTGTCACCCCAATACCATTCTGGTATTGGGGGGACAATTCCATGCATCCCCGGGTCTCCAGCACAGAGCCCGGGTACTGCCAAACTAACTTTCTGGGGTCTCCACTGCAGCTACTGCTGCTGCCAACCCCTCAGACAGGTTTCTGCCCCCCTGGGGCCTGGGCAGCCTGGTCCCAGGAAGGCAGAACAGAGGATGTTACACCCTCTCCCTTTGGAAATAGTTGTGAAGGGCTGGGGAGCAGTAGCCTCCCTCAGCCTCTGGAAATGCTTTGATGGGCAGAGATGGTGCCCTCTTTGCATAAGCCAGTCTACAGCAGTTCAGTGATCCCCCAGCCCTGCTCTGGCGTGAAACTGGACAAAAGAAAGGGGAGTGACCACTCCCCTGTCCAGCACCTCCCAGGGGAGGTGCCCAGAGCTCCTCCAGTGTGTCCCAGACCTCTGCCATCTTGAATGCAGAGGTATAAGGGCACAATGGACAGCTCTGAGTGGCCAGTGCCAGCAGGTGACGTCAGAGACCCATCCTGATAGGTTCTTACCTTTCTCAGTAGCCAATCCTCTGTGGGCTATTTAGGGTCTCTGCTTTGGGGATCTCACCAGATAACGAATGCAAGAGCTCACCAGAGTTCCTCTGCACTTCCCTCTTCGGCTTCTGCCAAGGATCGACCGCTGACTGCTCCAGGTCACCTGCATAACTGCAACAAAGTAGCAAGAAGACTACCAGCAACATTGTAGTGCCTCATCCTGACGGCTTTCTCGACTGTTTCCTGGTGGTACATGCCCCGAGGGCTGTCTGCCATCAGCCTGCACTGGAAGCCAAGAAGACATCTCCCATGGGTCGACTGAATCTTCCCCCTGCCAATGCAGGCACCA
Source organism: Pleurodeles waltl (assembly GCF_031143425.1). Taxonomy (NCBI): domain Eukaryota; kingdom Metazoa; phylum Chordata; class Amphibia; order Caudata; family Salamandridae; genus Pleurodeles; species Pleurodeles waltl. The sequence goes on from NC_090451.1 coordinate 587,325,681, forward strand.
AACTTCTACATCACCGGTCCTCTGGGTCCCCTCTCATCCTGACGAGCGTGGCCCCTGGAACACAGGAGCTAGGTCCAAGTGTCTTCGACAGTCCAGTGGCCCTTCTGTCCAAATTTGGTGGAGGTAAGTCCTTGCCTCCCCACGCCAGACAGTAATCCTGTGTACTGCGTGAACTACAGCTGCTCGGGCTTCTGTGCACTTTTGCAAGACTTCCTTTGTGCACAGCCTAGCCCAGGTCCCCAGCACTCCGTCCTGCATTTCCCAACTCGCTGAGTTGGACTCCGAAGTCGTGGGACCCTCCTTTGTGACTCTGAGTCGACCGTTGTCCTCAGATCTTCTAAGTGCCTGTTCAGGTACTTCTGCGGGTGCTGCCTGCTTCTGTGGGGCTCTCTGAGTTGCTGAGCGCCCCCTCTGTCTCCTCCTCCAAGGGGCGACCACCTCATGGTCCTTCCTGGGCCCCAGCAGCACACAAAATCCTCAACTGTGACTCTTGCAGCTAGCAAGGCTTGTTTGCGGTCTATCTGCATGGAAACAACTCTGCATCCTCCAGCACACCGTGGGACATCGTCTGACCAACTGAGAAGTTCCTGGCACCTTCCGTTGTTGCAGAATCTTCGGCTTCTTCCACCCGGAGGCAGCCCTTTTGCACCTTCATCCGGGGTTTGGTGGGCTCCTGCCCTCCCTGGACACTTGCGTGACTCTTGGAATTGGTCCCCATCCTTTACAGGTCCTCAGGTCCAGGAATCCATCTTCAGTGTTTTGCAGTCAGTTGTTGTCCTTGCAGAATCCCCTATCTCGACTTTACTGTCTTTCCGGGGTAGTAGGGTAAGTTTACTTCTACTTTTCAGGATCTTGGGGTGGGGTATCTTGGCCACCCTTAGTGTTTTCTAACGGTCCCAGTGACCCTCTACACACTACACTAGGCCTGGGGTCCATTCGTGGTTCGCATTCCACTTTTGGAGTATATGGTTTATGTTGCCCCGAGGCCTATTTCTCTCTATTGCAGTCTATTGTGTTCTACATTGTTTGCACTGGTTTTCTAACTGTTACTTACCTGATTTTGGTTTGTGTGCATGTCATTTGTGTGTATTACTTACCTCTAAGGGAGTATATCCTCTGAGATACCTTTGGCATATTGTCACTAAAATAAAGTACCTTTATTTTTAGTAACTCTGAGTATTGTGTTTTCTTATGATATGGTGCTATTCTGATATAAGTGGTATAGTAGAACCTTTGCATGTCTCCTAGTTCAGCCTAAGCTGCTCTGCTATAGCTACCTCTATCAGCCTAAGCTGCTAGAACACCTCTATTCTACTAATAAGGGATAACTGGACCTGGCACAGGTGTAAGTACCACAAGGTACCCACTATAAGCCAGGCTAGCCTCCTACATTGGTGGTGCAGCGGTGGGATAAGTATGCGTAACTGCTCTACCACTTTGGGGGTCATTACAACATTGGCAGTAAATGCCGCTTACCACAGTGCAGAAGACTAGTAACAAACCGCCGCAGCAGCGGAATTCCGCAGTGGTCATTATGGCCCACTGCTCGGAATCCGCTAAAATTTAGACACCCACACAAGTCCACCACACCAAAGGTCAGTGATAAACTGACGAAAACAAAACCTCCACCGTCACACCAACAGAACTACGCCCACACTATCACGACCCACGAATCGACGCGCAGTCTTTCAACCGCGGTATTCCATTGGCGGTACACACCGCTGTGCTCAAAATACACACACTCTTACAAAACACAGCCACATTGGACAATTCGAAATACACACACCTGATACACATACACACACCACTCCCACACACCCAATACAATATAAAACACACACCCACATCACCCACAAACCCCTACGACCAAAATACCGAAAGAAGGCCAGAGAGAGACACTACAAACTACTACCAAGCATCCACAGGCACACAATACCATCACCCACATAACTTCCACGCACCTCACACAACACACCACTAAATATCACCCCACTTATCACTACACACACCACCCCACACATCACTCACACCACCCCATGGCACAGCAAAGACACCCCAGGTTCTCTGATGAGGAGCTTAGGGTCATGGTGGAGGAAATCGTCCAGGTAGAGCCACAGCTATTCGGATCACAGGTGCAGCACACCTCCATAGCTAGGAAGATGGAGCTATGGTGAAGAATAGTGGACAGGGTCAACGCAGTGGGACAGCACCCAAGAAATAGGGATGACATCAGGAAGAGGTGGAACCACCTGCCGGGGAAGGTGCGTTCCATGGTCTCAAGACACCACATCGCGGTTCAGCGTACTGGACCCCCACCTCCTCCCCCACAACTAACAACATGGGAGGAGCAAGTCTTGGCGATTCTGCATCCTGAGGGCCTCGCAGGAGTAGATGGAGGAATGGACTCTGGTAAGTCAAATTTTTGCTACTATATCCCCCACCCTACCTGCATGCCATCACATACTCCCACCTTCGCCCTCACCCCCATCACTCCTGCTCCTCACACATGTCCCAATATCACAAACCACCCATCCCAAACCCAAGCCCTGCATGTAACACCAAAGCATGGACACACATCACCAATGCATGGCCACTGCACATTCCCATACACCCCCCTAAACCACCATCACACATGGTCCCGCACAGGAATGCAAGCACTGGGGTACACGGTCACCCACCCATTGCACACCATGGCACACACAGATGCAATAAACATCCTTTTGTACCCCTGCAGGACCCCTACCCAACGTCACCGGACAGGAGGGACAACACATCCACACCACCAACAGAAGAGGCCCACAGTGATGACAGCAGCTGTGTCCAACTGGATCTAGATGACCAGCCCAGCCCATCTGGGACCTCGGGACAGTCGGTTCCCCTGACACAGTCACAGGCCACCACAGAGCTTCCCCCTCTGGAAACACCAGGACAGCACCCACCCAGCGGGCCCATACATCTGTCCCCAGGACACGTCAATCAGCAGTGTGTCCACCACTGAAGGGAACCCACCACCCCAACAACAACAGGGACCTGGGGGCAGTGGCAGGGGGCACACGGTCCAGGGAATAGAGGCCCAGGAACACAGGGGAACTGGGAGGGCTGCTGTGCGACAGGGGGAGGACAGGCCCAGGGAACCCAATATCCATGAGGCCCTCTCAAACATCATGGGAGCGTACCATCATTCCCAGGTGACTATGACAACGGTAATGGCCAAGTTTCAGGAGACCCAGCGGCTGCAGGAGGAACAGTATTTGGGCTTCAGGGAGGAACTCAGATCCATCAATTCCACCCTGGGCACCATCATAGGGGTGCTGAAGGAAGTTCTCAACACCAGGAGGGACATTGTGGCACTACAAGGGGCTCCTGACACTAGCTTGGACGAATAACTGCCCACCACCTCCGCAGGCACTAGTGGACAGGAGGCACCGCCACAGGACCACCACACCAGCAACCCACCCCGCAAACCGTCCCTTAGATCCAGGAACAAGACAGAGAACGATGCCAAGACCACCACCAAGAAATGAGACCACCCTGAGTGTCATCCTTCTGTTCCACCTTGTCACCCTGTTCATCCTCAAACTGCCCCAGCTCCACTTCCTATGCCCATTTGGGCAATGCACCTGTGAGACTAATAGACTGGACTCTGCCATGGACATTCCTCCACCATCACCCCTCACCATTTTACAGCACCCTCCAATATTGAGCACTTAAATAAATGCCCTTAAAGCACAAAACAATCTGGAGTCTGTCTGTGATTTCAAAATTGTGTATTAGCAATTACAGTGGCAAAATGCTCTTTCAATTGTAATGTCAACATACCTATGTCACACAGCTCTAGTCCATGAGGAAACAAAGCAGATGTCACACAGTGGACCCACATTTTTTAAATCATAAGGGAAAGTGACAACTCAGTGACCATACACTGGGTGAAAACGACAGACAGTAGAGAGGTAGTAGTGTTAAAGTACATGTAGTAGGCAGGTTTGTATTCCTACCTGTGTCTCACTGGAAGTATTGCAGGATCACCGAGTTCCTGTTGTCGATGTCCTCTTCTTCTGCTTCCTCGTCTTCACTGTCCGCAGGCTCCACAGCTGCCACAACACCTCCATCTAGACCATCCTCCTGCAGAAAAGGCACCTGTCGTCGCAAAGCTAAGTTGTGAAGCATACAGCAGGACACGATGATCTGGCACACCTTCTTTGGTGAGTATAATAGGGATCCATCTGTCATATGAGGCACCTGAACCTGGCCTTCAGGAGGCCGAAGGTCCGCTCTATAATCCTCCGAGTTCGCCCATGTGCCTCATTATAGTGTTCCTCTGCCCTTGTCCTGGGATTCCTCACTGGGGTCAGTAGCCGTGACAGGTTGGGGTAACCAGAGTCACCTGCAAATGGCGAGGGACAACTGTTTGTCACACACTAACTCTTAGGGATATCCCCAGACCCAGACAACCATTCCCACTGTCTTGCTTCCAGGTACTCACCTAATAGCCACACACGGTGCCTCTGGAGTTGACCCATCACATGCTGCTATTCCGCAGGATGTAAGCGTCATGCACTCAGCCAGGGAATTTGGCATTCACATGGGAGATGTACTGGTCTCCCAAACACACCATCTGCACATTCATCGAATGATAACTCTTCCGGTTTCTGTACACCTGTTCACTCCTGTGGGGGGTACCAAAGCCACATGTGTCCCATCAATGGCACCTATGATGTTGGGGATATGTCCCAGGGCATAGAAATCACCTTTCACTGTAGGCAAATCCTCCACCTGAAGGAAAACGATGTAGCTCCGCATGTGTTTCAGCAGGGCAGACAACACTCTGGACAACACGTTGGAAAACATATGCTGGGACATCCCTGATGCTATGGCCACTGTTATTTGAAATGACCCACTTGCAAGGAGATGGAGTACTGACAGCACCTGCACTAGAGGGGGATTCCTGTGGGATGGCGGATAGCTGACATCAGGTCTGGCTCCAACTGGGCACACAGTTCCAGGATTGTGGCACGATAAAGCCTGTAGATGATGATCACATGTCTTTCCTCCATTGTCGACAGGTCCACCAGCAGTCTGTACACCGGAGGATGCCGCCATCTCCTCACATGTCCCAGCGGACGGTGCCTATGAAGGACAACAGCGAGCACAGAGTCAACCAACTCAGAGGTACATACCCACATCTTACACAGAACACGATTCATAATCCGAAATTAGCATCTATGAGTGTTGAGGCAAGGCCTAGGTATGTGTGACGCAGTTAAAAATTAAGCCATGTGGTCCCCTGAAATGGCGGCTGCCTGACCTGTAAAGTGGGACAATGGGATGTGAGGTAACTGTGCTGGCGTTGTACACCGTCGCGGTAGGCGGTTGAAGACTGTGGCGCAATTCTGCATTGGTTAACATTGGACTGTATGGGTCCCAGGAGCCAATGACGATGTACGCAGGCGGTGACGGTACGCACCGCCGCGACCGTGACCGCCATTTTCTATCTGTTCAATCACTCGATATCTGATCTTCGACAGGAGAGGACCTACACTGCAAGTGCTGCTGTGACCTCAGTCGGAAGAGACAATGGCTTGTGCGTCTGGGGAAAGGGCCCCTGCCTTCACCACGGAGGAGTTGGAGCAACTCGTGGATGGGGTCCTCCACCAGTACACGCTACTCTATGGTCCTTCAGACAAACAGGTAAGTACACTGGGAGCATGTTGTATGGGCTATGCCTGTGTGGAGTGGGGTGGATGAAAGATGGGGGGGGGGAGATTGTGGAGTGCATGAAACGACGATGAGTGCATGTGCCACATGACAAGGGTAGGGATGGGGGCCAATGACTGTGACGGTGCAGTTGGTAATAACTTTTCTTTTTCCCCTGTACAATTCATGTAGGTCAGCGCCCACCAGAAGAAGGACATCTGGCGTGCCATCACCAAGGACGTCCGGACCCTGAGGGTCTATCACAGATGGAGCACCCACAGCCGAAAGAGATGGGAGGACATTCTCCACTGGAGCAAGAAGATTGCGGAGGCCCAGCTGGGGATGGCCTCCCAACGTGGGACCCCCTGATGTTCAGGATCCCGGCAGTGGCATACCCGGAGTTGGATGGGCGCTTGAGGGCATCACAGCAGCCACAAGGGGGTGAGTACACTCTCATTCTGCTGATTCAGAGCACAGTGGTGGTGTCTGGGTGGGGGAGGTGGGCTGTGGTTTTCCCTAGGCCAGGGCGAGTGTGCTAGTTAGGTCCCCTTCTTCTGGCAGACCCTGTGGCACCCCACCCCACCTGTGTACAGTGCCAACTACACCTAGTCAGGCTCCTGTGACATCCATGTGTGCAGATGTCGGCCATAGCCTTGTAGGCCATGTCCCAAGGATTGAACAGTGGACCCCAAGTGCGCGGCGTAGTGCAGGGAGCTTCTGTGTCTGTTGTGTCGTCCAACGGTGGAGGTAATGCATGCACTCAACATGTCTTTCTTCTGTTGTCCCCCCCTTTTTGTGGTCTCCCTGTTCTTGTGTGCATTAGCATCATCAAGCGGAGGAGCAGTGGCAGCGGAGAAGGAGGGAGCTGCATCGCACATGGCCCTGGAGGGTGAGACTACGGACTCGGAATTCACCAGTGGGACGGAGGGAGAGGGGAGCTCCACGGCAGGGACAGGAGCTGACACCAGTGATACAGACTTGTCCTCTGATAGGAGCTCCCTTGTAGTGGCGGCCACATCTTTGCCCCCCGCATCTACCGGTACAGCCACCACCTCCCCTACCAGCACCGCCCTCCCAGCAGACCCTCAGCATTTGCCCGTGCCCACTCACCCAGGAAGGTGGGCATCACCTTCGCCCGGGCACCTCAGGCCCTGCCCCAGTCACCCTTGCTGCCCTCAGTGAGGAGGCCATTGACCTCCTCAGGTCCCTCACTGTTGGGCAGTCCACCATTTTTGAATGCCATCCAGGGTGTAGAGAGGTAGTTGCAACAAACAAATGCATTCCTGGAGCGCATTTATTCTGGTGAGGCAGCCCTTCAGCGAGCTTTTCAGACTCTGGCCTCAGCACTGAAGGCAGCTGTTGTCCCTGTCTCTAGCCTTCCCCCTCCAACTTCCTCCACCCAGACCCACACTCCTGTACCTCAGCCTACCCCAAGCACACCATCAGACCAGCATGCATACAAATCAACACACAAGGGAAGCTCTGGCAAACATAAGCACCACACATCCCACAGGCACTCACACAAGCATCACACACATGCAGACACACCAACATCCACTGCCTCCACTGTGTCCCCCTCCTCCTCGTCTCCCTTTTCCCTCCCAGTCTCGTCTCCACTCACACCTGCATGCACTACATCCACAGCCATTACGTCCATCACTAGCACACACACCACCAAACCCCGCTCACGTGCAGTCACCACCCCCACTACCATTCACACGTCCCCTGTGTCCTCTCCCAGTGTGTCTGTGACGCCACCTCCCAAGATACACAAACGCAGGCACACACCCACCCAACAGCCATCCACCTCATGACAGCCTCCAGCACATGCACCTTCACCCAAAGTCACCTAACGTACACCTCCTACAACCACAACCTCTTCCTCCACTCCCAAACCCCCTCCAGCTATCCGTCCCAGTGTTCCCAAGAAACTTTTCCTGTCCACCCTTGACCTCTTTCTCTCACCTCCCCCACCCCGTCAGTCTCCTAGGGCCCAACTCTCCAGGTCCTAACCTAGCACCTCAGCCACAACATCTCCGGGACCAGTTGTGCCAGTAGTCACCGGATTCTGGAGTGCACCAGGTAGCAGGGCAGCCAGTGTGGCAAGGAGCCACAGCACGGACAGTCCCCCAACTGTCAAGCATCAAACGTTGGCCAGTGCCCGGCGGGAGAGGGGGAAAACTCCAGCCACCAAAGCAGCTCCCAGTGGTACAGGTGGGAGTATGGAGTCAGCTGCGACACCTTCCAAGGTGGGGAAGGGGCACAAGAAACCCAGCAAGTCTGAAGACCACTGTAGGAAAGTACCATCTTGCCTGGCATGTTACCCCCATTTTTCACTGTAAATATGTTGTTTTAGTTGTATGTGTCACTGGGACCCTGGTAACCCAGGGCCCCAGTGCTCATAAGTGTGCCTGAATGTGTTACCTGTGTAGAGACTAACTGTCTCACTGAGGCTCTGCTAATCAGAACCTCAGTGGTTATGCTCTCTCATTTCTTTCCAAATTGTCACTGACAGGCTAGTGACCATTTTTAGCAATTTACATTGGCTTACTGGAACTCCCTTATAATTCCCTAGTATATGGTACTGAGGTACCCAGGGTATTGGGGTTCCAGGAGATCCCTATGGGCTGCAGCATTTATTTTGCCACCCATAGGGAGCTCTGACAATTCTTACACAGGCCTGCCACTGCAGCCTGAGTGAAATAACGTCCACGTTATTTCACAGCCATTTTACACTGCACTTAAGTAACTTATAAGTCACCTATATGTCTAACCTTTACCTGGTAAAGGTTAGGTGCAAAGTTACTTAGTGTGAGGGCACCCTGGCACGAGCCAAGGTGCCCCCACATTGTTCAGAGCCAATTCCCTGAACTTTGTGAGTGCGGGGACACCATTACACGCGTGCACTACATATAGGTCACTACCTATATGTAGCTTCACCATGGTAACTCCGAATATGGCCATGTAACATGTCTATGATCATGGAATTGCCCCCTCTATGCCATCCTGGCATAGTTGGCACAATCCCATGATCCCAGTGGTCTGTAGCACAGACCCTGGTACTGCCAAACTGCCCTTCCTGGGGTTTCACTGCAGCTGCTGCTGCTGCCAACCCCTCAGACAGGCAGCTGCCCTCCTGGGGTCCAGCCAGGCCTGGCCCAGGATGGCAGAACAAAGAACTTCCTCTGAGAGAGGGTGTGACACCCTCTCCCTTTGGAAAATGGTGTGAAGGCAGGGGAGGAGTAGCCTCCCCCAGCCTCTGGAAATGCTTTGTTGGGCACAGAGGTGCCCAATTCTGCATAAGCCAGTCTACACCGGTTCAGGGACCCCTTAGCCCCTGCTCTGGCGCGAAACTGGACAAAGGAAAGGGGAGTGACCACTCCCCTGACCTGCACCTCCCCTGGGAGGTGTCCAGAGCTCCTCCAGTGTGCTCCAGACCTCTGCCATCTTGGAAACAGAGGTGCTGCTGGCACACTGGACTGCTCTGAGTGGCCAGTGCCACCAGGTGACGTCAGAGACTCCTGCTGATAGGCTCCTTCAGGTGTTAGTAGCCTATCCTCTCTCCTAGGTAGCCAAACCCTCTTTTTTGGCTATTTAGGGTCTCTGTCTCTGGGGAAACTTTAGATAACGAATGCATGAGCTCAGCCGAGTTCCTCTGCATCTCTCTCTTCACCTTCTGATAAGGAAACGACCGCTGACCGCGCTGGAAGCCTGCAAACCTGCAACATAGTAGCAAAGACGACTACTGCAACTCTGTAACGCTGATCCTGCCGCCTTCTCGACTGTTTTCCTGCTTGTGCATGCTGTGGGGGTAGCCTGCCTCCTCTCTGCACCAGAAGCTCCGAAGAAATCTCCCGTGGGTCGACGGAATCTTCCCCCTGCAACCGCAGGCACCAAAAAGCTGCATTACCGGTCCCTTGGGTCTCCTCTCAGCACAACGAGCGAGGTCCCTCGAATCCAGCGACGCTGTCCAAGTGACCCCCACAGTCCAGTGACTCTTCAGCCCAAGTTTGGTGGAGGTAAGTCCTTGCCTCACCTCGCTGGGCTGCATTGCTGGGAACCGCGACTTTGCAGCTACTCCGGCCCCTGTGCACTTCCGGCGGAAATCCTTTGTGCACAGCCAAGCCTGGGTCCACGGCACTCTAACCTGCATTGCACGACTTTCTAAGTTGGTCTCCGGCGACGTGGGACTCCTTTGTGCAACTTCGGCGAGCACCGTTTCACGCATCCTTGTAGTGCCTGTTTCTGGCACTTCTCCGGGTGCTACCTGCTTCAGTGAGGGCTCTTTGTCTTGCTCGACGTCCCCTCTCTCTTCAGGTCCAATTTGCGACCTCCTGGTCCCTCCTGGGCCCCAGCAGCGTCCAAAAACGCCAAACGCACGATTTGCGTGTAGCAAGGCTTGTTGGCGTCCTTCCGGCGGGAAAACACTTCTGCACGACTCTCCAAGGCGAGAGGGGATCCGTCCACCAAAGGGGAAGTCTCTAGCCCTTTTCGTTCCTGCAGAAACCTCAGCTTCTTCTGTCCAGTCGAAGCTTCTTTGCACCCGCAGCTGGCATTTCCTGGGCATCTGCCCATCTCCGACTTGCTTGTGACTTTTGGACTTGGTCCCCTTGTTCCACAGGTACCCTAGATTGGAAATCCACAGTTGTTGCATTGTTGGTTTGTGTCTTTCCTGCATTATTCCTCTAACACGACTATTTTGTCCTTAGGGGAACTTTAGTGCACTTTGCACTCACTTTTCAGGGTCTTGGGGAGGGTTATTTTTCTAACTCTCACAATTTTCTAATAGTCCCAGCGACCCTCTACAAGGTCACATAGGTTTGGGGTCCATTCGTGGTTCGCATTCCACTTCTGGAGTATATGGTTTGTGTTGCCCCTATCCCTATGTTTCCCCATTGCATCCTATTGTAACTATACATTGTTTGCACTGTTTTCTAAGACTATACTGCATATTTTTGCTATTGTGTATATATATCTTGTGTATATTTCCTATCCTCTCACTGAGGGTACACTCTAAGATACTTTGGCATATTGTCACAAAAATAAAGTACCTTTATTTTTAGTATAACTGTGTATTGTGTTTTCTTATGATATTGTGCATATGACACTAAGTGGTACTGTAGTAGCTTCACACGTCTCCTAGTTCAGCCTAAGCTGCTCTGCTAAGCTACCATTATCTATCAGCCTAAGCTGCTAGACACCCTATACACTAATAAGGGATAACTGGGCCTGGTGCAAGGTGCAAGTACCCCTTGGTACTCACTACAAACCAGTCCAGCCTCCTACATTGGTTGTGCAGTGGTGGGATAAGTGCTTGAGACTACTTACCACTCTTGTCATTGTACTTTTCATAAGAGAAAAATATACAAAACAAGGTCAGTGTATATACACATAGCCAAAAAGTTTTGCATTTCCTCTTTTCACTCTTTTCTAAGTGCTGAAAAGTACTTCTAAACTTTCAAAAAGTTCTTAAAAGTTTAAAAAGTTTTTTTCTGTCTTTCCAAAAAGTTCTGAAAACTTTTGTCTCTTTCTCTATCACTTTAACTCTCTCTAAAAAATGTCTGGCACAGGCCAAAGTGTTGATCTGTCCAAACTTGCATATGACAACCTTAGCTGGAAAAGAGCAAGGAGTCTCTGTATAGAGAGAGGTTTGAGTGTAGGGAAGAATCCTGCCTTAGAACTGTTAATTAACATGCTTAGAGAACAGGATAAGGCCAGAGGTGGCCCATCTGTTGAAAAAGTACCTAATAGTTCCCAATCTGATTCAGGGACTCCCCCAGGAAAAGATTCAGGAAAGAAACTTCCTAGCCTGCCCATTACTAGACAATCTAGCATAGATGGTAATGATGATGAGCCACACCAAAGAAATAGTGTTGTCTCACATCATAGCAAAAGCATTTATTCTCACCATACTGGTAGTAATGTTTCTGTAAACCAAGCTGTTAAGTTGGCTTCTGTAAGGGACAGGTCTCCTTCTGTTCATTCCCATCATAGCTCTGTTTCTAGAAATGTCCCTCCCACCAACCCTGATGACAGAATGTTAGAGAGGGAACTCAATAAGTTGAGGGTGGAACAAACCAGACTGAAGCTTAAAAAGCAACAGCTGGATTTGGATAGACAGTCTTTTGAATTAGAGAAGGAAAGACAGAATTTGGGTTTAGATACCCATGGTGGCAGCAGCAGTATTCCCCATAGTCATCCTGCAAAAGAGCATGATTCCAGGAATCTGCACAAGATAGTTCCCCCTTATAAGGAGGGGGATGACATTAACAAGTGGTTTGCTACACTTGAGAGGGCCTGTGTTGTACAGGATGTCCCTCAAAGGCAGTGGGCTGCTATCCTATGGCTATCATTTAGTGGAAAAGGTAGGGATAGGCTCCTTACTGTGAAAGAAAATGATGCCAATAATTTCCAAGTTCTTAAGAATGCACTCCTGGATGGTTATGGCTTAACCACTGAACAGTACAGGATAAAGTTCAGAGAGACCAAAAAGGAGTCTTCACAAGACTGGGTTGATTTCATTGACCATTCAGTGAAGGCCTTGGAGGGGTGGTTACATGGCAGTAAAGTTACTGATTATGACAGCCTGTATAACTTAATCCTGAGAGAGCATATTCTTAATAATTGTGTGTCTGATTTGTTGCACCAGTACTTGGTGGACTCTGATCTGACCTCTCCCCAAGAATTGGGAAAGAAGGCAGACAAATGGGTCAGAACAAGAGTGAACAGAAAAGTTCATACAGGGGGTGACAAAGATGGCAACAAAAAGAAGGATGGTAAGTCTTCTGACAAGGGTGGGGACAAATCTAAAAATGAGTCTTCATCAGGCCCACAAAAACACTCTGGTGGGGGTGGTGGGTCCAAATCCTCCTTTAATCAGAACAAGGAAAATAAACCATGGTGCTATTTATGTAAAATAAAAGGCCATTGGACAACAGATCCCAGTTGTCCAAAGAAAGGCACCACAGCTCCTACCACTACAACCCCTACTGCTACACCTAGTGTCCCTACGAATAGCAGTGGTGGTGGGAGCAAACCTACTAATAGCCAACCCAAGGGAGTAGCTGGGCTCACTTTTGGTAATTTAGTTGGGGTTGGTCTGATTAGGGAGACCACAGAGGCTACTTTAGTCTCTGAAGGGGCTATTGATTTAGCCACTTTGGTTGCTTGCTCCCATAACTTGGAGAAGTACAAGCAACTAACCCTAATAAATGGTGTTGAGGTCCAGGCCTACAGGGACACAGGTGCCAGTGTCACAATGGTGACTGAGAAACTGGTGCACCCTGAACAACACATACTTGGACACCAGTACCAAGTAACCGATGCTCACAACATAACACAAAGCCACCCCATGGCTGTTGTAAATCTCAACTGGGGTGGGGTAACTGGTCCAAAGAAAGTTGTGGTAGCTTCAGATTTACCTGTAGACTGTCTATTAGGGAATGATTTGGAGACATCAGCTTGGTCAGATGTGGAGTTGGAGGCCCATGCAGCAATGCTGGGCATCCCAGGGCATATTTTTGCTTTGACAAGGGCTCAGGCCAAAAAGCAAAAAGGACAGGGAAGCTTGGATCCTGGAACAATGGACCAAGTGCTCCCTAAAGCTAGGGCTAGTAGAAGCAAACCACTTCCTACTATCCCTCCCTCTACAGTGGATTCAACTTCTGAGGAAGAAGAATTCCCTCCCTGTGCAGAACCTACACCAGAGGAGCTGGAAGCAGACACTGCTGAGCTTTTGGGTGAAAGGGGGCCTGCCAGGGAGGAGCTGAGTGTGGCACAGCAAACCTGTCCCACATTAGAGGGTCTCAGACAGCAAGCTGTCAAACAGGCTAATGGGGATGTCAGTGACTCTCACAGAGTTTACTGGGAGGACAACCTCTTGTACACTGAGCATAGGGATCCTAAACCTGGAGCTGCCAGGAGATTAGTGATTCCTCAGGAGTACAGAAAGTTCCTCCTAACACTGGCACATGACATTCCCCTAGCTGGGCACCTGGGTCAAATGAAAACTTGGGACAGATTGGTTCCATTGTTTCATTGGCCTAGGATGTCTGAGGACACAAAGGAATTTTGTAAGTCCTGTGAAACCTGTCAAGCCAGTGGCAAGACAGGTGGCACTCCAAAGGCACCCCTTATCCCACTGCCTGTGGTTGGGGTTCCCTTTGAAAGGGTAGGGGTTGACATAGTTGGCCCCCTTGACCCTCCTACTGCTTCAGGCAATAGGTTTATCTTGGTGGTAGTGGACCATGCCACAAGATATCCTGAAGCAATTCCTTTAAGGACCACTACAGCTCCTGCAGTGGAAAAGGCCCTCCTGGGAATATTTTCCAGGGTGGGCTTCCCAAAGGAAGTAGTATCAGACAGAGGAAGCAATTTCATGTCTGCATACTTAAAGGCCATGTGGAAGGAGTGTGGTGTAACGTACAAGTTCACAACACCCTATCATCCACAAACAAATGGACTGGTGGAGCGATTTAATAAAACTCTCAAAGGCATGATTATGGGCCTCCCTGAAAAACTCCGCAGGAGATGGGATATCCTTCTACCATGCCTCCTTTTTGCCTACAGGGAGGTACCCCAGAAAGGAGTGGGCTTCAGCCCCTTTGAACTTCTTTTTGGACACCCTGTTAGGGGTCCACTCACACTTGTAAAGGAGGGTTGGGAACAACCTTTAAAAGCTCCTAAGCAGGATATTGTGGACTATGTACTTGGCCTCAGATCAAGGATGGCTGAGTACATGAAAAAGGCCAGTAAAAACCTTCAGGCCAGCCAAGAGCTCCAGAAGCAATGGCATGATCAGAAGGCTGTTTTGGTTCAGTACCAACCAGGGCAGAAAGTGTGGGTCTTGGAGCCTGTGGCCCCAAGAGCACTCCAAGATAAATGGAGTGGACCCCACACAATTGTTGAAAAGAAGGGTGAAGTCACCTACTTGGTTGACTTAGGCATTGCCAGGAGTCCCCTTAGGGTGCTCCATGTCAACCGCCTGAAACCCTACTATGACAGGGCTGATCTCACCCTGCTCATGGCAACAGATGAGGGACAGGAAGAAGACAGTGATCCTCTACCTGATCTCTTCTCTTCCACAGAACAAGATGCTCTTGTGGAAGGTGTAGTTTTGGCAGATTGTCTTACTGCTGCGCAGAAAGACCATTGCATAAATCTCCTAGGACAATTTTCAGAACTCTTCTCTACTGTGCCAGGCACCACTTCTTGGTGTGAGCACACTATAGATACTGGAGACAGTTTACCTGTCAAAAGTAAGATCTATAGGCAGCCTGACCATGTCAGGGACTGCATAAAGCAAGAAGTTCAGAAAATGTTGGAACTAGGAGTGGTTGAGCACTCTGACAGTCCATGGGCTTCTCCTGTGGTACTGGTACCAAAACCCAATTCTAAAGATGGAAAGAAAGAAATGCGGTTTTGTGTAGACTATAGAGGTCTCAACTTGGTAACCAAAACTGATGCTCACCCTATACCCAGGGCAGATGAGCTTATAGATACACTGGCATCTGCCAAGTATCTAAGCACTTTTGATTTGACTGCAGGGTATTGGCAGATCAAATTATCAGAAGATGCTAAATCTAAGACTGCATTTTCTACCATTGGAGGACATTACCAGTTTACTGTAATGCCTTTTGGTTTGAAAAATGCACCTGCCACTTTTCAGAGGTTGGTGAACACAGTCCTGCAAGGGCTGGAAGCTTTCAGTGCAGCATATTTGGACGATATAGCTGTCTTTAGCTCCAGCTGGGATGATCACCTGGTCCACCTATGGAAAGTTTTGGAGGCCCTGCAAAAGGCAGGCCACACTATCAAGGCTTCAAAGTGCCAGATAGGGCAGGGTAAGGTGGTTTATCTGGGACACCTTGTTGGTGGGGAACAGATTGCACCACTTCAGGGGAAAATCCAAACTATTATTGATTGGGTTCCCCCTACCACTCAGACTCAGGTGAGAGCCTTCCTAGGCCTCACTGGGTATTACAGGAGGTTCATTAAGAACTATGGCTCCATTGCAGCCCCTCTTAATGACCTCACATCCAAGAAAATGCCTAAAAAGGTATTGTGGACAGCAAGCTGTCAGAAAGCTTTTGAGGAGCTCAAGCAGGCCATGTGCTCTGCACCTGTCCTGAAAAGCCCTTGTTACTCTAAAAAATTCTATGTCCAAACTGATGCATCTGAATTAGGAGTAGGGGCAGTCCTATCACAACTTAATTCTGAGGGCCAGGATCAACCTGTTGCTTTTATTAGTAGGAGGTTGACCCCTAGAGAAAAGCGTTGGTCTGCCATTGAGAGGGAGGCCTTTGCTGTGGTCTGGGCTCTGAAGAAGTTGAGGCCATACCTGTTTGGCACTCACTTCATTGTTCAGACAGACCACAAACCTCTACTTTGGCTAAAACAAATGAAAGGTGAAAATCCTAAATTGTTGAGGTGGTCCATATCCCTACAGGGAATGGACTATACAGTGGAACATAGACCTGGGAGTAGCCACTCCAATGCAGATGGACTCTTCAGATATTTCCACTTAGACAATGAAGACTCATCAGGTCATGGCTAGTCTTATTGTCCTTCGTTTGGGGGGGGGGTTGTGTAGGAAAGTACCATCTTGCCTGGCATGTTACCCCCATTTTTCACTGTATATATGTTGTTTTAGTTGTATGTGTCACTGGGACCCTGGTAACCCAGGGCCCCAGTGCTCATAAGTGTGCCTGAATGTGTTACCTGTGTAGTGACTAACTGTCTCACTGAGGCTCTGCTAATCAGAACCTCAGTGGTTATGCTCTCTCATTTCTTTCCAAATTGTCACTGACAGGCTAGTGACAATTTTTACCAATTTACATTGGCTTACTGGAACACCCTTATAATTCCCTAGTATATGGTACTGAGGTACCCAGGGTATTGGGGTTCCAGGAGATCCCTATGGGCTGCAGCATTTCTTTTGCCACCCATAGGGAGCTCTGACAATTCTTACACAGGCCTGCCACTGCAGCCTGAGTGAAATAACGTCCACGTTATTTCACAGCCATTTTACACTGCACTTAAGTAACTTATAAGTCACCTATATGTCTAACCTTTACCTGGTAAAGGTTAGGTGCAAAGTTACTTAGTGTGAGGGCACCCTGGCACGAGCCACGGTGCCCCCACATTGTTCAGAGCCAATTCCCTGAACTTTGTGAGTGCGGGGACACCATTACACGCGTGCACTACATATAGGTCACTACCTATATGTAGCTTCACCATGGTAACTCCGAATATGGCCATGTAACATGTCTATGATCATGGAATTGCCCCCTCTATGCCATCCTGGCATAGTTGGCACAATCCCATGATCCCAGTGGTCTGTAGCACAGACCCTGGTACTGCCAAACTGCCCTTCCTGGGGTTTCACTGCAGCTGCTGCTGCTGCCAACCCCTCAGACAGGCAGCTGCCCTCCTGGGGTCCAGCCAGGCCTGGCCCAGGATGGCAGAACAAAGAACTTCCTCTGAGAGAGGGTGTGACACCCTCTCCCTTTGGAAAATGGTGTGAAGGCAGGGGAGGAGTAGCCTCCCCCAGCCTCTGGAAATGCTTTGTTGGGCACAGAGGTGCCCAATTCTGCATAAGCCAGTCTACACCGGTTCAGGGACCCCTTAGCCCCTGCTCTGGCGCGAAACTGGACAAAGGAAAGGGGAGTGACCACTCCCCTGACCTGCACCTCCCCTGGGAGGTGTCCAGAGCTCCTCCAGTGTGCTCCAGACCTCTGCCATCTTGGAAACAGAGGTGCTGCTGGCACACTGGACTGCTCTGAGTGGCCAGTGCCACCAGGTGACGTCAGAGACTCCTGCTGATAGGCTCCTTCAGGTGTTAGTAGCCTATCCTCTCTCCTAGGTAGCCAAACCCTCTTTTTTGGCTATTTAGGGTCTCTGTCTCTGGGGAAACTTTAGATAACGAATGCATGAGCTCAGCCGAGTTCCTCTGCATCTCTCTCTTCACCTTCTGATAAGGAAACGACCGCTGACCGCGCTGGAAGCCTGCAAACCTGCAACATAGTAGCAAAGACGACTACTGCAACTCTGTAACGCTGATCCTGCCGCCTTCTCGACTGTTTTCCTGCTTGTGCATGCTGTGGGGGTAGCCTGCCTCCTCTCTGCACCAGAAGCTCCGAAGAAATCTCCCGTGGGTCGACGGAATCTTCCCCCTGCAACCGCAGGCACCAAAAAGCTGCATTACCGGTCCCTTGGGTCTCCTCTCAGCACGACGAACGAGGTCCCTCGAATCCAGCGACGCTGTCCAAGTGACCCCCACAGTCCAGTGACTCTTCAGCCCAAGTTTGGTGGAGGTAAGTCCTTGCCTCACCTCGCTGGGCTGCATTGCTGGGAACCGCGACTTTGCAGCTACTCCGGCCCCTGTGCACTTCCGGCGGAAATCCTTTGTGCACAGCCAAGCCTGGGTCCACGGCACTCTAACCTGCATTGCACGACTTTCTAAGTTGGTCTCCGGCGACGTGGGACTCCTTTGTGCAACTTCGGCGAGCACCGTTTCACGCATCCTCGTAGTGCCTGTTTCTGGCACTTCTCCGGGTGCTACCTGCTTCAGTGAGGGCTCTTGGTCTTGCTCGACGTCCCCTCTCTCTTCAGGTCCAATTTGCGACCTCCTGGTCCCTCCTGGGCCCCAGCAGCGTCCAAAAACGCCAAACGCACGATTTGCGTGTAGCAAGGCTTGTTGGCGTCCTTCCGGCGGAAAAACACTTCTGCACGACTCTCCAAGGCGAGAGGGATCCGTCCACCAAAGGGGAAGTCTCTAGCCCTTTTCGTTCCTGCAGAAACCTCAGCTTCTTCTGTCCAGTCGAAGCTTCTTTGCACCCGCAGCTGGCATTTCCTGGGCATCTGCCCATCTCCGACTTGCTTGTGACTTTTGGACTTGGTCCCCTTGTTCCACAGGTACCCTAGATTGGAAATCCACAGTTGTTGCATTGCTGGTTTGTGTCTTTCCTGCATTATTCCTCTAACACGACTATTTTGTCCTTAGGGGAACTTTAGTGCACTTTGCACTCACTTTTCAGGGTCTTGGGGAGGGTTATTTTTCTAACTCTCACTATTTTCTAATAGTCCCAGCGACCCTCTACAAGGTCACATAGGTTTGGGGTCCATTCGTGGTTCGCATTCCACTTCTGGAGTATATGGTTTGTGTTGCCCCTATCCCTATGTTTCCCCATTGCATCCTATTGTAACTATACATTGTTTGCACTGTTTTCTAAGACTATACTGCATATTTTTGCTATTGTGTATATATATCTTGTGTATATTTCCTATCCTCTCACTGAGGGTACACTCTAAGATACTTTGGCATATTGTCACAAAAATAAAGTACCTTTATTTTTAGTATAACTGTGTATTGTGTTTTCTTATGATATTGTGCGTATGAAACTAAGTGGTACTGTAGTAGCTTCACACGTCTCCTAGTTCAGCCTAAGCTGCTCTGCTAAGCTACCATTATCTATCTGCCTAAGCTGCTAGACACCCTATACACTAATAAGGGATAACTGGGCCTGGTGCAAGGTGCAAGTACCCCTTGGTACTCACTACAAACCAGTCCAGCCTCCTACAACCACCATCAGCCCCGCTGGCCAGGAGGCCACCGCCATCAGCCCCGCTGCTCAGGAGGCGACCGCCTTCATCCCCACTGGCCAGGAGGCCACCGCCATCAGCCCCGCCAGCACCAGCCCCGCTGGGCCGGACAGGACCGCCAGCACCAGCCCCGCTGGGCCAGACAGGACTGCCAGCACCAGCCCCGTTGCTGCCAAGGACCCAGCCGCAACAAGCACCGCTGAACAGGACACCGCTGCCACAGGCACCGCTGAACAGGACACCTCCGCCACAGGCACCGCTGCCAAGGACACCACCGCCACAAGCACTGCTGAACAGGACACCTCCGCCACCTCGGCCACATGCACCGCTGCCAAGGACACTGCCGCCACAAGCACCGCTGAACAGGACACCTCCTCCACAGGCACCGCTGCCAAGGACACCGCTGCCACAAGCACCACTGAACAGGACACCTCCGCCACAAGCACCGCTGAACAGGACACCTCCGCCTCAAGCACTGCTGGCCCATGAGCGCCAAGGGCACTGACGCTACTGAGTCCGCCACGTGCAGGATGAAGCACTTTGGGCACAAAGCCCCCTCCAGAACCAGTGGAGAAAGGCATCCACTCACACAGTCCTTGGCAGGATGAAGCACTCTGGGCACAAAGCCCCCTCCAGAACCAGTGGAGAAAGGCATCCACTCACACAGTCCTTGGCAGGATGAAGCACTCTGGGCACAAAGCCCCCTCCAGAACCAGTGGAGTATCACATCCACTCACATAGTCCTTGGCAGGATGAAGCACCCTGGGGTCAAAGCCCCCCCTCCAGAACCAGTGGAGAAAGGCATCCACTCACACAGTCCTTGGCAGGATGAAGCACTCTGGGCACAAAGCCCCCTCCAGAACCAGTGGAGAAAGGCATCCACTCACACAGTCCTTGGCAGGATGAAGCACTCTGGGCACAAAGCCCCCTCCGGAACCAGTGGAGTATCACATCCACTACCTCAGTCCTTGGCAGGATGAAGCACTCTGGGCACAAAGCCCCATCCAGAACCAGTGGAGACTGTTATCCACTTGTGAGACGGTGGCTTTTCACTCCCCAGGATTGAACATTGGGCAACCCACCCACTGTAGAGACTTGAGAGACTGTGGCTTTGCACTCCCCAGCATTGAACAGTGGGCAACCTACCCACTGTAGAGACTTGAGAGACTGTAGCTTTGCACTTCCCAGGATTGAACAGTGGGCAAACCACCCAATGGAGAGACTTGAGAGATTGTGGCTTTGCACTCCCCAGGATTGAACAGTGGGCATCCCACCCACTGTAGAGACTTGAGAGGCTGTGGCTTTGCACTCCCCAGGATAATGCAGTGGGCAACCCACCCACTGTAGAGACTTCAGAGACTGTGGCTTTGCACTCCCTAGGATTGAACAGTGGGCATGTGGCCCCCTCGTGGATTTTGCGTTGTGCACTCAACCGGCTGAGGTGCCCCTCTTTCCCTTCCCCCTGAGGTGCCTGTTTTATTGCTATCTGATGCCCCTGCAGTGTTCTCTCCGTCATGTTCGGGTATTGAGTGTGGGCCTCACCCATGCAGTGTGGGCCCAGTGTTCCATGGACTTCAATGGAGCAATACCTGGACTACTATTCTTGGTGTATATATTTGTTAATGGTGTATATATATCTTAGCTTACTGGATTTTAATATATTACAATGATTATACTCATTTCCTTTTGTCTTTGCATTCTTCCAGGGGATTTGGGGGGTATAACTGTAATGTATCATGCTGTATTAGTGTGTGTGTTGTCGTGGGTGAGGGTGGTGGTGGGGGTGTTGCGTGTGTGTGTCCCTGTTTTTTCCCTCCCCCTCCTCAGTGTCGTAGGTGCAGTACTCACTGTGGTCTTCGCTTCCGGCGTTCGTGCTCATGGTAGAGGAGCAAGAAGATAAGGGCAGGAAAAATGTGAAGCTCTGGTTCTATGGCGTCCTGGTTCCTCGTGGGGTATGTAGAGGTGAGCGTTTTCCTTTCGAAGTCCTGTTTCCGCCGTGTTTTTGTTCGCAGTGAATCTGCCCCGGAAAAGGTGGTGGATTGGTAGTTTGTAATACTGTGGGTGGTACATTGTCTTCCGCCTGTCTGTTGGCGGTGACTGCCGCACTGTTTGTTTGTACCGCCTTGGCGGTCGGAGTGTTAAAGTGGCTGTCTTTGTTGGCGGTTTCCGCCACGTCGTGATTCCACTTTTTTTCGGCCAGCCTGTTGGCGGTCTTACCACCGCTTAAAAACCAACCGCCAGGGTTGTAATGACCACCTTTGTCATTTGGTGCATTTCATAGGAAAAACATCTACCAAATATTTCAATATATGCACATTGAACCAAAACAGTTTACTGTTCTGCTCTAAAGCTTTCTACTAAGTTTCTGAAAAGTTCTGAAAACCTTTAAAAGTTTTCAAAAAGTTTGAAAAAGTTTTTCTCTGTGCTTTCAAAAGTTTTAAAACTTTTTCTCTCTCTGTCTTAAACCTTTTCTATCATGTCTGCAGTAGCTCTCACTCCCAAAATTGTTCAAGCAACCTATGAGAGTTTAAACTTTAGAAGTTTGAGGGGTCTCTGCATAGAAAGAGGTTTAAGCATTGGCAAGAATCCTACTGAAGACTTTCATCTTTAACCTTCGCCTAGAAGATGACCAGAACCAGTCTGGCCCATCCCAGGAACAGGAGGTAGGAGGGGATGGTACCCAGTCAGACTCAGAGGAGTCCCATGAGGATGCTGGGGAGGATTCTTCTGTAGTGTAGCCATTTTTAATATAGCTTTTGCGCGTTTGCTTAAACTTAAAGCATTAGGCCTCTGTGCACTTTGTTCTAGATGCATTTCATTCAGCCTCGCACTGTTATTTTTCAATAACCAGTTTCACGGTCTTGTTTTATTTTCTTCTATCACACTGTTTAGCTTACTTCAGCACTGGAGTTCTCAAACAATACATTCTTGCTCGCTCTGTGCTTCAGTCAAGGATACAGTCTGGTACATTGCCGATAGACGTGGTAGGAGTTTAGTCTTTAGGGTTCATAGAAAGTACACATTCTTACGTAGGGACGTTTCTTAGAACACCGGCGTGTTTATTATAAAAACACTTCCTAGTCCTGGTACACATAAGAGGGAGATTCCGATCAGGGAACCACAACTAGACGCTGACTGCCCTGTTGCAGATGCTGATCCAGATCACAGGCCTTTGCTCAGGTATGAGGGTTGATGTCCTCCCGAGGAAACCTGAAAGGCAGGCTTAGAGCATAACATGCTGTGCTTAAAATAGGACTTAGAAGAGAGAACGTAATCTAGTGCACTATGATAGCGTTATTCCTATGTTTCACTCTCCTCGTTACTATTTCACTATATACTGTGTTGTATGGTTCTGGTTATTGCTGCTCACACCTTGTTATCTAAAATGCAGTCGTTTTATTAAATCAATCTTTAAAACTCAAACTGCCTTTGTCATTTGTGTATGAGACCACACTGGGTATGAGAGAACTGGTTGGGATCTGAGTGACCACGACTTCCCTGGGAAGCACTAAGATGTCATGCGCTCGGCTGCCCAATTATCTCTTCCCTCTGGGAGAGGTGAGGCACTGCTAGTTAGCCGGAGCAAAACTGGATTGGGGTTGACAAGGGTCCTTCGCCGTGGGTTAGACTTAGTCCCCCACACTGTGAACGATCCTGCCACCCAAAAATCCAGTAGTCCCATTAGGATAATGAGAGCCTACGCGACATGGCGCCGCCAACGATTGGTCTGGCTCTAATTTTCGGGTCCACCAGTCTCTCTCGTTCTCATATATTATAATGATCCCTCAGTTCCTTTAACGGAGACGTCCGTGGCACTGAGGATTTCCACCACCGCGAAATAGGTAACCCTAGATATAGCGGAAGGTTGTTCAAGCTTGAACCTTAAAAGGAAAGACCCCGTTTTTGGTGTGCCTTCTCTGAACCATCGCTGTTTTTTTCTAATGGCGAATCCACAGGTAATACAAATAGCTCTTAATATGAGACAACCGCTCACAGCGCATTTGCTTGCACATGATCTTACGAACCAGGGGGGCCCAGTCACGTTTGTGGTGGCCGCCCATGCAGCCTGTAGAACAGAACTTTTTTACTCTTGGGTCACATTTCCAGCTGTTGATGGGAATACAAATACATTTCACACATATACGTTAACGAACGTGCCTGGCCAGTACAAGGCGTACGCATATTTAGAGATACCTCTATCTTATCAAGAACATAATAATTGGCTTGATGGCGCCTTACCCCATACAATATTACCAGTAAGGTTAGGTCCACTGAGTAATGATGGTCCGACCTGGCCTTTATTGGCCACATATACACCACATCCTGCGGTTGCAAATATGCCGGTGGCTGAAGTTCGTAGTTTATATACAGACTTAACGGCTACATATAGACGCTTAGTACAATTTGTGATGCAGACACTAAATACAAACCTAGCGTGTGCTGCTCCAGCACAACAACATGCAGTAGCTCCAGGTATACACCCGGCGACTGTACACTCTATCATGGGTAAGGTTCCAGCCAAACGGGAGGAGACTCCATTTTGGCTGGCACAAAAAATTAATACGCTGAAGGCGGTATTTCCCCATACGGGACCTCAAGACAAACATAGAATATTAACTATGTGTTTACCGTTTGGCATGGTTCCCACAGTGGAACATTGTAATACATGGGGCACAGTGTTTGCCGGGCTCTACACAACAGTACACGGTACACCAACATTGGCAAACCTACCGGAAGTGCTTAAACAGATTCAGGATGAATATGGGGCTGCCCCATCCTTAGATTTGGGAATGCAACTGATGGGCAATTTTGCCACAGTTTCTTCAATAATACTAAGTAATCTTAAAGGGGAGGCAGTTGCACTAGCGGTGCGTATGCGTCTTCGTGATGTCCTGCAACTAGATCAGGAGCGGGTACTGCCTAAAATAATAGCGGAAACATATTCCAGTATCGGTCAAGATAGCCTAGGGGCTAGACCACAGAAACCACAGTTTCAAGGAAAAATTAGTAAAGATAATACTAAACAGCAACCTGAGGGTAATAAAAAGTGCTGGGAAAAAAAACAGCAGACACCTAAAAAAGAAAGGGGAGATACTCCGAGAGCGGAGACCCCGCAGACTAGGTAGAATCTCAGAAATAGGGATAACTTGAAAACGCCTGATAGATATCAATACACTGATACACGCCAATCTCGTTCCTTTCATCGGTAAAGAGAAATGAGAGAGGTGGGCGGTCAGAGCAGAGAACAGAGTATGTGAAACCAAGACAGGAATCACAACGCTCTTCAGAGGTTTCTGTCAAGAAGGAAGAGAAACCGATACAACAAAAACAACAGTTTAAAAAGGAAAAAATGGCGGCAGTCTCAATTAGACATGCCACACAGGAAGAGAGTTCTCTTGAAGAACAAGACGTGGGCACTAGCATTGTTAGACAGCGTGGCAGAGGTCACAATAGTTCGCCGGAATCTTCTAGAGCATCTGGAGGTGAAAGCAACTGATGACTTCATACAAGTTGAAACAGCAGATATGCGTGTCTCTGAACCCGATAGGGTATATACAGTGACTTTACAATTGGAAGGAGACATTGAACGCACTATAAACGCAATCTTTTGGGATCGTGTAGTCAAGATATATGACATTTTGCTGGCTGAACAGGATTGGCCGCCGGACTTTGTTTCCACCAGCCCAGTTGGGGAGGAGGTTATTAAACCTTAGTTCTCACCACTTGTTCCAGGGGAACTCGCAGAGTCCTATAGCATCAAATGGGCTCTGGCACAAGCACCTGCCTTATTTAGAAATCACGTAGGGTGGGATAAGGATTCTCCATATCATGTAATTCCGATTAAAGGTGAACCTCAGCCACAACCGCAATATCCAATAAAACATGAAGCAAGGGCACCGGTGAGAGAAATACTTACGCAATTAGAATACCAGGGAGTAATTGAACCCTGTGTCTCGCCGATGAATAATTCCTTCTTCCCTGTAGCTAAACCGGACCATTCATATAGAATAGTCTTAGACTACAGACATTTGAACGGACATACAGGTACATATGCTGTACAAAATTCTCATAGCACCGCGCTAATGAACAACATTGTGCGGAAAAAGTACAAAACGACTCTAGACATCTCGATTGGTTTCTTCTGCCAGAATATAGCACCCGAAAGTAGGGACCTCACAAGTTTTAGTGCGTTAGGCTCCCAGAAAAAATTCTGTTGTTTGCCTCAGGGGTATAAGAATAGCCCAGGACTGTTTGCGGCTCGTGTGACTGAAATTTTACACGGGTTGGACCCTGAAGCATCGTCATATGTGGATGATATATATCTCACGGATTACAAGTTACTACCACATTTAAGACGAGTAGCCCGCATTGTTGTAGGGTTTTCCAAAATTGGCTACAAATTTAACTTCAAAAAATCAAAAATTGCCTTCCTCAGCGTCATATTCCTGGGATATGAGCTGTCAAATGAAGGTAAGAGCCTAGCGCCACAATTTTTAGAAAAATGTGCACAATTGCAACCTCCTAATACGATTAAGAAACTCCAATCGTTGTTTGGATTTCTAAATTTTGGCAGAACATACATTCCTGATTATGCTACACGCATAAAACCATTATACAAATTAATATGTCCTGATTTTTCAAGGATGTTTTGGACGATTGAGCATACACATACTCTTCGAGAGTTGCAAGCAGATCTCCTAGCTGCAAAACATTTACATACACGGGACAATAAGACACATTTGGTTATCAGGGTAATAGATGGGGCCATTGGGTTTACGTACGTCACATTTAATGAAGGTGAGACTGTCCCGATTGGATACAAGTCTCACTTGTATTCGGCTGCTGAACAACGATTTGCACCAACAGAGAAAATTCTCACGGCTGTACAGATGGCTGTTATTAAAGAACGACCTCTTGCCCAGGGCAAACGCATTATAGTCGTTTCCCCTATTCCGGCCCTAGAGGCTGTTACAAAAGCGAGTGTTCCTAACGCGAAAGCATTACACCGCGATGGATACAATGGGGTACGTCTTTAACAGCCACTGATGTAGATTACATTTTTGACCCAAAACTACAGACTCAGGAATTTCTGCAATATGAAATTAAATATCCAGTTCCCGCTGACACATTGCTTATCGATCACTATCAAGTAGTCATGTACACCGATGGCTCTGCGCAACCGGCGGTGGGGACAAAACACCAATATTCTGCTGCATGTCCAGTAGTGAGCGGCTATACGAGGGGGAGAAATTCTGCCCCCAACATACTTATACACAAACATTAGGGGACTGTACAGCACAATTGGCTGAGCTGAAAGCTCTATTGATGGCACCAGAACATACGGATCCAACACAGTTTACACTGATATTTTGTGACTCATAATATTGTGTCCAGTCTTTTAATGAATACCTACATTACTGGCGATTGAATGGGTTCAGAGATTTAAAGGGCAACACCATAAAACACAGACTACTGTGGGGAAGGTAGCAGACCTGAAGGAGACGCTACCCAAAGTCCATGTTGTACATACTCTTGGACACCAGCGCGTTGGAATACACATTGCTGGGAATACTTTGGCTGATGAAGCCGCAAAGTCGGCAGTGGCAGTTGCCACTGTGGCCGCAGTTACTCATTCGAGTTCCAAACCAGACACAGAGATTTTGGCTGCCAAAAAAACTACGGTTGATGGCACACCTTATCCTAAAGGATTTCCTAATAAATATCAATACTTTATGGGAAGTATGCTGAATGCTGAGGTTAAAATTCCAGGCGTAGGCGTACGCGAGATCCCCAATAAAGTTGTAAGACCTCAATTGATTAACGCAGCGCATGAGGGGGTGGCAGCTGCACATGCTGGCGTGGCGGCCACAATTTTGCTATTATAGGCCCGTTATTGGTGGCCTGGCCTCTATAAGGAGACTAAGCAGTATGTCCTTTGTTGTCACATCTGTCAACAAATTAAAGTTTCAACGGCTAAGCACCCGCTGCAGATGCCCCTCTTAATATCAAACATTACAATGTGTGTACTTGGATCATTGCGGTCCACTCACACCAGACAGTGCATACAAATATATACTAGTCGCTGTTGATTCTTGCTCCAGATTTGTGTGGGTATGGCCACAGCGCTCGGCTGACGCTCGAACTGTTATTAAAGATTTGCGTGTCTTTGTCGGTACACATGCAGTTGCGGCCTTCCATTCGGACCAGGGCCCTGCTTTTGCCTCAAGGGCATTCAGGGACACCATGGCTTCGTTGGGGGTCCAGCTCCAGTTTTCGTCTCCATTTCATCCCGAGGAAAATTCTGTTGTGGAGTGTGAGAAAGTAGCCTCTTTCTAGCCTTGTTACCCCCACTTTTGGCCTGTTTGTGAGTGTATGTCAGGGTGTTTTCACTGTCTCACTGGGATCCTGCTAGCCAGGGCCCAGTGCTCATAGTGAAAACCCTATGTTTTCAGTATGTTTGTTATGTGTCACTGGGACCCTGCTAGTCAGGACCCCAGTGCTCACAAGTTTGTGGCCTATATGTATGTGTTCCCTGTGTGGTGCCTAACTGTCTCACTGAGGCTCTGCTAACCAGAACCTCAGTGGTTATGCTCTCTCATTTCTTTCAAATTGTCACTAACAGGCTAGTGACCAATTTTTCCAATTTACATTGGCTTACTGGAACACCCTTATAATTCCCTAGTATATGGTACTGAGGTACCCAGGGTGTTGGGGTTCCAGGAGATCCCTATGGGCTGCAGCATTTCTTTTGCCACCCATAGGGAGCTCTGACAATTCTTACACAGGCCTGCCACTGCAGCCTGAGTGAAATAATGCACACATTATTTCACAGCCATTTTTCACTGCACTTAAGTAACTTATAAGTCACCTATATGTCTAAACTTTACCTGGTAAAGGTTAGGTGCAAAGTTACTTAGTGTGTGGGCACCCTGGCACTAGCCAAGGTGCCCCCACATTGTTCAGGGCAAATTACCCGGACTTTTTGAGTGCGGGGACACCATTACATGCGTGCACTACACATAGGTCAATACCTATGTGTAGCTTCACAATGGTAACTCCGAATATGGCCATGTAACATGTCTAAGATCATGGAATTGCCCCCTCTATGCCATCCTGGCATTGTTGGCACAATCCCATGATCCCAGTGGTCTGTAGCACAGACCCTGGTACTGCCAAACTGCCTTTTCAGGGGTTTCACTGCAGCTGCTGCTGCTGCCAACCCCTCAGACAGGTTTCTGCCCCCCTGGAGTCAAGCCAGGCTTGTCCCAGGATGGCAGAACAAAGGACTTCCTCTGAGAGAGAGTGTTACACCCTCTCCCTTTGGAAAATGGTGTGAAGGCAGGGGAGGAGTAGCCTGCCCCAGCCTCTGGAAATGCTTTCATGAGCACATTTGGTGCCCATTTCTGCATAAGCCAGTCTACACCGGTTCAGGGACCCCTTAGCCCTGCTCTGGCGCAAAACTGGACAAAGGAAAGGGGAGTGACCACTCCCCTGACCTGCACCTCCCCTGGGAGGTGTCCAGAGCTCCTCCAGTGTGCTCCAGACCTCTGCCATCTTGGAAACAGAGGTGCTGCTGGCACACTGGACTGCTCTGAGTGGCCAGTGCCACCAGGTGACATCAGAGACTCCTTCTGATAGGCTCCTTCAGGTGTTGCTAGCCTATCCTCTCTCCTAGGTAGCCAAACCCTCTTTTCTGGCTATTTAGGGTCTCTGTCTCTGGGGAAACTTTAGATAACGAATGCAAGAGCTCATCAGAGTTCCTCTGCATCTCTCTCTTCACCTTCTGCCAAGGAATCGACTGCTGACCGCGCTGGAAGCCTGCTAAACTGCAACAAAGTAGCTAAGACGACTACTGCAACTCTGTAACGCTGATCCTGCCGCCTTCTCGACTGTTTTCCTGGTGGTGCATGCTGTGGGGGTAGTCTGCCTCCTCTCTGCACTAGAAGCTCCGAAGAAATCTCCCGTGGGTCGACGGAATCTTCCCCCTGCAACCGCAGGCACCAAAGAACTGCATTACCGGTCCCTTGGTTCTCTCTCAGCACGACGAGCGAGGTCCCTCGAATCCAGCAACTCTGTCCAAGTGACTCCCACAGTCCAGTGACTCTTCAGTCCAAGTTTGGTGGAGGTAAGTCCTTGCCTCCCCACGCCAGACTGCATTGCTGGGAACCGCGACTTTTGCAGCTACTCCGGCCTCTGTGCACTTTCGGCGGAAATCCTTTGTGCACAGCCAAGCCTGGGTCCACGGCACTCTAACCTGCATTGCACGACTTTCTAAGTTGGTCTCCGGCGACGTGGGACTCCTTTGTGTAACTTCAGGTGAGCACCGTTTCATGCATCCTTGTAGTGCCTGTTTCTGGCACTTCTCCGGGTGCTACCTGCTGCTGAGAGGGCTCCTTGTCTTGCTCGACGTCCCCGCTCTCTCCTGACGCAATTTGCGACATCCTGGTCCCTCCTGGGCCACAGCAGCATCCAAAAACGCTTACCGCACGATTTGCAGCTAGCAAGGCTTGTTGGCAGTCTTTCGGCGGGAAAACACTTTTGGACGACTCTCCACGGCAAGAGGGATCCGTACTCCAAAGGAGAAGTCTCTAGCCCTTTGCATTCCTGCAGAAATCTCAGCTTCTTCTGTCCAGTAGAAGCTTCTTTGCACCCACAGCTGGCATTTCCTGGGCATCTGCCCATCTCCGACTTGCTTGTGACTTTTGGACTTGGTCCCCTTGTTCCACAGGTACCCTCGACTGGAAATCCATCGTTGTTGCATTGCTGGTTTGTGT
Source organism: Pleurodeles waltl (assembly GCF_031143425.1). Classification (NCBI taxonomy): domain Eukaryota; kingdom Metazoa; phylum Chordata; class Amphibia; order Caudata; family Salamandridae; genus Pleurodeles; species Pleurodeles waltl. Next base: position 587,355,752 of record NC_090451.1, read on the forward strand.
CTTTCCTGCAGTATTCCCCTATCACGACTTCTTTGTCTTTTGGGGAACTTCAGTGCACCTTGCACTCACTTTTCAGGGTCTTGGGGTGGGCTATTTTTCTAACCCTCACTATTTTCTAATAGTCCCAGCGACCCTCTACAAGGTCACATAGGTTTGGGGTCCATTCGTGGTTCGCATTCCACTTTTGGAGTATATGGTTTGTGTTGCCCCTATCCCTATGTGTCTCCATTGCATCCTATTGTAACTATACATTGTTTGCACTGTTTTCTAAGACTATACTGCATATTGTTGGTATTGTGTACATATAACTTGTGTATATTTGCTATCCTCATACTGAGGGTACACTCTAAGATACTTTGGCATATTGTCATAAAAATAAAGTACCTTTATTTTTAGTATAACTGTGTATTGTGTTTTCTTATGATATTGTGCAAGTGACACTAGTGGTACTGTAGGAGCTTCACTCGTCTCCTAGTTCAGCCTAAGCTGCTCTGCTAAGCTACCATTATCTATCAGCCTATGCTGCTAGACACCCTATACACTAATAAGGGATAACTGGGCCTGGTGCAAGGTGCAAGTACCCCTTGGTACTCACTACAAGCCAGTCCAGCCTCCTACATGGAGCATTTAAATCGCGATTTAAAGCAATGCTTAACGGCAAGAGTCGTAGGTACGGGTCGTAGTTAGCTAACCCACCTGTATGGAGTACAGAGAGCACTGAATAACCTGCCTAGAAGGTCCCTGGGAGGTCGTACTTCATATGAGTGCCTGTTTGGAACACCAATGTTTGTTCCGGATCTAGATGGTCCTGGTGTGGAGGCGGCGGAAACGCCTTTTGACATAAATGATCGTGTCACTGTTTTGCAGGAATTACAACAGTTCCGTGAAGATAACTCTTCTAAAAGTGCTGCCTCCACAGGAATTAAGGATGTGCCAGACAGGACCGCCAGCACCAGCCCCGTTGCTGCCAAGGACTCAGCCGCAACAAGCACCGCTGAACAGGACACCACCGCCACAGGCACCGCTGAACAGGACACCTCCCCCACAGGCACCGCTGCCAAGGACACCGCCGCCACAAGCACTACTTAACAGGACACCTCCGCCACCTCGGCCACACGCACCGCTGCCAAGGACACTGCCGCCACAAGCACCGCTGAACAGGACACCTCCGCCACAAGCACTGCTGGCCCATGAGCACCAAGGGCACTGACGCTACTGAGTCCGCCACGTGCAGGATGAAGCACTTTGGGCACAATGCCCCCTCCAGAACCAGTGGAGAAAGGCATCCACTCACACAGTCCTTGGCAGGATGAAGCACTCTGGGCACAAAGCTCCCTCCAGAACCAGTGGAGAAAGGCATCCACTCACACAGTCCTTGGAAGGATGAAGCACTCTGGGCACAAAGCCCCCTCCAGAACCAGTGGAGTATCACATCCACTCACATAGTCCTTGGCAGGATGAAGCACCCTGGGGTCAAAGCCCCCCTCCTCCAGAACCAGTGGAGAAAGGCATCCACTCACACAGTCCTTGGCAGGATGAAGCACTCTGGGCACAAAGCCCCCTCCAGAACCAGTGGAGAAAGGCATCCACTCACACAGTCCTTGGCAGGATGAAGCACTCTGGGCACAAAGCCCCCTCCAGAACCAGTGGAGTATCACATCCACTCACATAGTCCTTGGCAGGATGAAGCACCCTGGGGTCAAAGCCCCCCTCCTCCAGAACCAGTGGAGAAAGGCATCCACTCACACAGTCCTTGGCAGGATGAAGCACTCTGGGCACAAAGCCCCCTCCAGAACCAGTGGAGAAAGGCATCCACTCACACAGTCCTTGGCAGGATGAAGCACTCTGGGCACAAAGCCCCCTCCAGAACCAGTGGAGTATCACATCCACTACCTCAGTCCTTGGCAGGATGAAGCACTCTGGGCACAAAGCCCCATCCAGAACCAGTGGAGACTGTTGTCCACTTGTGAGACTGTGGCTTTTCACTCCCCAGGATTGAACATTGGGAAACCCACCCACTGTAGAGACTTGAGAGACTGTGGCTTTGCACTCCCCAGCATTGAACAGTGGGCAACCCACCCACTGTAGAGACTTGAGAGACTGTAGCTTTGCACTTCCCAGGATTGAACAGTGGGCATCCCACCCACTGTAGAGACTTGAGAGGCTGTGGCTTTGCACTCCCCAGGATAATGCAGTGGGCAACCCACCCACTGTAGAGACTTCAGAGACTGTGGCTTTGCACTCCCTAGGATTGAACAGTGGGCATGTGGCCCCCTCGTGGATTTTGCGTTGTGCACTCAACCGGCTGAGGTGCCCCCCTTTCCCTTCCCCCTGAGGTGCCTGTTTTATTGCTATCTGATGCCCCTGCAGTGTTCTCTCCGTCATGTCCGGGTATTGAGTGTGGGCCTCGCCCATGCAGTGTGGGCCCAGTGTTCCATGGACTTCAATGGAGCAACACCTGGACTACTATTCTTGGTGTATATATTTGTTAATGGTGTATATATATCTTAGCGTACTGGATTTTAATATATTACAATGATTATACTCATTTCCTTTTGTCTTTGCATTCTTCTAGGGGATTTGGGGGGTATAACTGTAATGTATCATGCTGTATTAGTGTGTGTGTTGTCGTGGGTGAGGGTGGTGGTGGGGGTGTTGCGTGTGTGTGTCCCTGTTTTTTCCCTCCCCCTCCTCAGTGTTGTAGGTGCAGTACTCACTGTGGTCTTCGCCTCCGGCGTTCGTGCTCATGGTAGAGGAGCAAGAAGATAAGGGCAGGGAAAATGTGAAGCTCTGGTTCCATGGCGTCCTGGTTCCTCGTGGGGTATGTAGAGGTGAGCGTTTTCCTTTCGAAGTCCTGTTTCCGCCGTGTTTTTGTTCGCAGTGAATCTGCCCCGGAAAAGGTGGTGGATTGGTAGTTTGTAATACTGTGGGTGGTACATTGTCTTCCGCCTGTCTGTTGGCGGTGACTGCCGCACTGTTTGTTTGTACCGCCTTGGCGGTCGGAGTGTTAAAGTGGCTGTCTTTGTTGGCGGTTTCCGCCACGTCGTGATTCCATTTTTTTTCGGCCAGCCTGTTGGCGGTCTTACCACAGCTTAAAAACCAACCGCCAGGGTTGTAATGACCACCTTTGTCATTTGGTGCATTTCATAGGAAAAACATCTACCAAATATTTCAATATATGCACATTGAACCAAAACAGTTTACTGTTCTGCTCTAAAGCTTTCTACTAAGTTTCTGAAAAGTTCTGAAAACCTTTAAAAGTTTTCAAAAAGTTTGAAAAAGTTTTTCTCTGTGCTTTCAAAAGTTTTAAAACTTTTTCTCTCTCTGTCTTAAACCTTTTCTATCATGTCTGCAGTAGCTCTCACTCCCAAAATTGTTCAAGCAACCTATGAGAGCTTAAACTTTAGAAGTTTGAGGGGTCTCTGCATCGAAAGAGGTTTAAGCATTGGCAAGAATCCTACTGAAGACTTTCTTCTTTAACCTTCGCCTAGAAGATGACCAGAACCAGTCTGGCCCATCCCAGGAACAGGAGGTAGGAGGGGAGGGTACCCAGTCAGACTCAGAGGAGTCCCATGAGGATGCTGGGGAGGATTCTTCTGTAGTGTAGCCATTTTTAATATAGCCTTTGCGCGTTTGCTTTAACTTAAAGCATTAGGCCTCTGTGCACTTTGTTCTAGATGCATTTCATTCAGCCTTGCACTGTTATTTTTCAATAACCAGTTTCACGGTCTTGTTTTATTTTCTTCTATCACACTGTTTAGCTTACTTCAGCACTGGAGTTCTCAAACAATACATCCTTGCTCGCTCTGTGCTTCAGTCAAGGATACAGTCTGGTACATTGCCGATAGACGTGGTAGGAGTTTAGTCTTTAGGGTTCGTAGAAAGTACACATTCTTATGTAGGGACATTTCTTAGAACACCGGCGTGTTAATTATAAAAACACTTCCTAGTCCTGATACACATAAGAGGCAGATTCCGATCAGGGAACCACAACTAGATGCTGACTGCCCTTTTGCAGATGCTGATCCAGATCACAGGCCTTTGCTCAGGTATGAGGGTTGATGTCCTCCCGAGGGAACCTGAAAGGCAGGCTTAGAGCATAACATGCTGTGCTTAAAATAGGACTTAGAAGAGAGAACGTAATCTAGTGCACTATGATAGCGTTATTCCTATGTTTCACTCTCCTCGTTACTATTTCACTATATACTGTGTTGTATGGTTCTGGTTATTGCGGCTCACACCTTGTTATCTAAAATGCAGTCGTTTTATTAAATCAATCTTTAAAACTCAAACTGCCTTTGTCATTTGTGTATGAGACCACACTGGGTATGAGAGAACTGGTTGGGATCTGAGTGACCACGACTTCCCTGGGAAGCACTAAGATGTCATGCGCTCGGCTGCCCAATTATCTCTTCCCTCTGGGAGAGGTGAGGCACTGCTAGTTAGCCGGAGCAAAACTGGATTGGGGTTGACAAGGGTCCTTCGCCGTGGGTTAGACTTAGTCCCCCACACTGTGAACGATCCTGCCACCCAAAAATCCAGTAGTCTCATTAGGATAATGAGAGCCTACGCGACATGGCGCCGCCAACGATTGGTCTGGCTCTAATTTTCGGGTCCACCAGTCTCTCTCGTTCTCATATATTATAATGATCCCTCAGTTCCTTTAACAGAGACGTCCGTGGCACTAAGGATTTCCACCACCGCGATATAGGTAACCCTAGATATAGCGGATGGTTGTTCAAGCTTGAACCTTAAAAGGAAAGACCCCGTTTTTGGTGTGCCTTCTCTGAACCATCACTGTTTTTCTAATGGCGTATCCCCAGGTAATACAAATAGCTCTTAATATGAGACAACCGCTCACAGCGCATTTGCTTGCACATGGTCTTACGAACCAGGGGGGTCCAGTCACGTTTGTGGTGGCCGCCCATGCAGCCTATAGAACAGAACTTTTTTACTCTTGGGTCACATTTCCAGCTGTTGATGGGAATACAAATACATTTCACACATATACGTTAACGAACGCGCCTGGCCAGTACAAGGCGTACGCATATTTAGAGATACCACTATCTTATCAAGAACATAATAATTGGCTTGATGGCGCCTTACCCCAGACAATATTACCAGTAAGGTTAGGTCCACTGAGTAATGATGGTCCGACCTGGCCTTTATTGGCCACATATACACCACATCCTGCGGTTGCAAATATGCCGGTGGCTGAAGTTCGTCGTTTATATACAGACTTAACGGCTACATATAGACGCTTAGTACAATTTGTGATGCAGACACTAAATACAAACCCAGCGTGTGCTGCTCCAGCACAACAACATGCAGTAGCTCCAGGTATAAACCCGGCGACTGTACACTCTATCATGGGTAAGGTTCCAGCCAAACGGGAGGAGACTCCATTTTGGCTGGCACAAAAAATTAATACGCTGGAGGCGGTATTTCCCCATACGGGACCTCAGGACAAACATAGAATATTAACTATGTGTTTACCGTTTGGCATGGTTCCCACAGTGGAACATTGTAATACATGGGGCACTGTGTTTGCCGGGCTCTACACAACAGTACATGGTACACCAACATTGGCAAACCTACCGGAAGTGCTTAAACAGATTCAGGATGACTATGGGGCTGCCCCATCCTTAGATTTGGGAATGCAACTGATGGGCAATTTTGCCAGAGTTTCTTCAATAATACTAAGTAATCTTAAAGGGGAGGCAGTTGCACTAGCGGTGCGTATGCGTCTTCGTGATGTCCCGCAACTAGATCAGGAGAGGGAACTGCCTAAAATAATAGCGGAAACATATTCCAGTATCGGTCGAGATAGCCTAGGGGCTAGACCACAGAAACCACAGTTTCAAGGAAAAATTAGTAAAGATAATACTAAACAGCAACCTGAAGGTAATAAAAAGTGCTGGGAAAAAAACAGCAGACACCTAAAAAAGAAAGGGGAGATACTCCGAGAGCGGAGACCCCGCAGACTAGGTAGAATCTCAGAAATAGGGATAACTTGAAAACGTCTGATAGATATCAATACACTGATACACGCCAATCTCGTTCCTTTCATCGGAAAAGAGAAATGAGAGAGGTGGGCGGTCAGAGCAGAGAACAGAGTACAGGAAACCAAGACAGGAATCACAACGCTCTTCAGAGGTTTCTGTCAAGAAGGAAGAGAAACCGATACAACAAAAACAACAGTTTAAAAAGAAAAAAATGGCGGCAGTCGCAATTAGACATGCCACACAGGAAGAGAGTTCTCTTGAAGAACAAGACGTGGGCACTAGCATTGTTAGACAGCGTGGCAGAGGTCACAATAGTTCGCCGGAATCTTCTAGAGCATCTGGAGGTGAAAGCAGCTGATGACTTCATACAAGTTGAAACAGCAGATATGCGTGTCTCTGAACCTGATAGGGTATATACAGTGACTTTACAATTGGAAGGAGACATTGAACGCACTATAAACGCAATCTTTTGGGATCGTGTAGTCAAGATATATGACATTTTGCTGGCTGAACAGGATTGGCCGCCGGACTTTGTTCGCACCTGCCCAGTTGGGGAGGAGGTTATTAAACCTTAGTTCTCACCACTTGTTCCAGGGGAACTCGCAGAGTCCTATAGCATCAAATGGGCTCTGGCACAAGCACCTGCCTTATATAGAAATCACGTAGGGTGGGATAAGGATTCTCCATATCATGTAATTCCGATTAAAGGTGAACCTCAGCCACAACCGCAATATCCAATAAAACATGAAGCAAGGGCACCGGTGAGAGAAATACTTACGCAATTAGAATACCAGGGAGTAATTGAACCCTGTGTCTCGCCGATGAATAATTCCTTATTCCCTGTAGCTAAACCGGACCATTCATATAGAATAGTCTTAGACTACAGACATTTGAACGGACATACACGTACATATGCTGTACAAAATTCTCATAGCGCCGCGCTAATGAACAACATTGTGCGGAAAAAGTACAAAACGACTCTAGACATCTCGATTGGTTTCTTCTGACAGAATATAGCACCCGAAAGTAGGGACCTCACAAGTTTTAGTGCGTTAGGCTCCCAGAAAAAAATCTGTTGTTTGCCTCAGGGGTATAAGAATAGCCTAGAACTGTTTGCGGCTCGTGTGACTGAAATTTTACACGGGTTGGACCCTGAAGCATCGTCATATGTGGATGATATATATCTAACGGATGACAAGTTACTACAACATTTAAGACGAGTAGCCCGCATTGTTGTAGGGTTTGCCAAAATTGGCTACAAATTTAACTTTAAAAAATCAAAAATTGCCTTCCTCAGCGTCATATTCCTGGGATATGAGCTGTCAAATGAAGGTAAGAGCCTAGCGCCACAATTTTTAGAAAAATGTGCACAATTGCAACCTCCTAATACGATTAAGAAACTCCAATCGTTTTTTGGATTTCTAAATTTTGGCAGAACATACATTCCTGATTATGCTACACGCATAAAACCATTATACAAATTAATATGTCCTGATTTTTCAAGCAAGTTTTGGACGATTGAGCATACACATACTCTTCGAGAGTTGCAAGCAGATCTCCTAGCTGCAAAACATTTACATACACGGGACAATAAGACACATTTGGTTATCAGGGTAATAGATGGGGCCATTGGGTTTACGTACGTCACATTTAATGAAGGTGAGACTGTCCCGATTGGATACAAGTCTCACTTGTATTCGGCTGCTGAACAACGATTTGCACCAACAGAGAAAATTCTCACTGCTGTACAGATTATGTTATTAAAGAACGACCTCTTGCCCAGGGCAAACGCATTATAGTTGTTTCCCCTATTCCGGCCCTAGAGGCTGTTACAAAAGCGAGTATTCCTAACGCGAAAGCATTACACCCGCAATGGATACAATGGGGTACGTCTTTAACAGCCACTGATGTAGATTACATTTTTGACCCAAAACTACAGACTCAGGAATTTCTGCAATATGAAATTAAATATCCAGTTCCTGCTGACACATTGCTTATTGATCACTATCAAGTAGTCATGTACACCGATGGCTCTGCGCAACCGGCGGTGGGGACAAAACACCAATATTCTGCTGCATGTCCAGTAGTGAGCGGCTATACGGAGGGGGAAAAATTCTGCCCCCAACATACTTATACACAAACATTAGGGGACTGTACGCCACAATTGGCTGAGCTGAAAGCTCTATTGATGGCACTAGAACATACGGATCCAACACAGTTTACACTGATTTTTTGTGACTCATAATATTGTGTCCAGTCTTTTAATGAATACCTACATTACTGGCGATTGAATGGGTTCAGAGATTTAAAGGGCAACACCATAAAACACAGACTACTGTGGGGGAAGGTAGCAGACCTGAAGGAGACGCTACCCAAAGTCCATGTTGTACATACTCTTGGACACCAGCGTGTTGGAATAGACGTTGCTGGGAATACTTTGGCTGATGAAGCTGCAAAGTCGGCAGTGGCAGTTGCCACTGTGGCCGCAGTTACTCATTCGAGTTCCAAACCAGACACAGAGATTTTGGCTGCCAAAAAAACTACGGTTGATGGCACACCTTATCCTAAAGGATTTCCTAATAAATATCAATACTTTATGGGAAGTATGCTGAATGCTGAGGTTAAAATTCCAGGCGTAGGCGTACGCGAGATCCCCAATAAAGTTGTAAGACCTCAATTGATTAATGCAGCGCATGAGGGGGTGGCATCTGCACATGCTGGCGTGGCGGCCACAATTTTTGCTATTACAGGCCCGTTATTGGTGGCCTGGCCTCTATAAGGAGACTAAGCAGTATGTCCTTTGTTGTGACATCTGTCAACAAATTAAAGTTTCAACGGCTAAGCACCCGCCGCAGACGCCCCTCTTAATATCAAACATTACAATGTGTGAACTTGGATCATTGCGATCCACTCACACCAGACAGTGCATACAAATATATACTAGTCGCTGTTGATTCTTGCTCCAGATTTGTGAGGGTATGGCCACAGCGCTCGGCTGACGCTCAAACTGTTATTAAAGATTTGCGTGTCTTTGTCGGTACATATGCAGTTGCGGCCTTCCATCCGGACCAGGGCCCTGCTTTTGCCTCAAGGGCATTCAGGGACACCATGGCTTCGTTGGGGGTCCAGCTCCAGTTTTCGTCTCCATTTCATCCAGAGGGAAATTCTGTTGTGGAGCATTTAAATCGCGATTTAAAGCAATGCTTAACGGCAAGAGTCTTAGGTACGGGTCGTAGTTAGCTAACCCACCTGTATGGAGTACAGAGAGCACTGAATAACCTGCCTAGAAGGTCCCTGGGGGGTCGTACTTTATATGAGTGCCTGTTCGGAACACAAATGTTTGTTCCGGATCTAGATGGTCCTGGTGTGGAGGTGGCGGAAACGCCTTTTGACATAAATGATCGTGTCACTGTTTTGCAGGAATTACAACAGTTCCGTGAAGATAACTCTTCTAAAAGTGCTGCCTCCACAGGAATTAAGGATGTGCCAGTAACGCCTACTGGTTGGATTCCCAGAGTAGGGGATCTTGTGCGTGAAAAGTACGCAGTGAAAAACGAATTTGGCCCTTCTTATCGAGCACCAGTCCCTGTGTTGGGGATACACGGAACAAGAACTGTTATTTTACCACCGTTGCCAGGTGCCAAAGAAAAGCGCTTTTTTCCATTGTCAATGTCAAGTTACAACATGTGGCCGATTCTGCACAGCAGACCAAGAGGAACATCCAGTAGTTCCAGAATCCCTCTCACTACTGGGGAAGATGTTCCGCTCCAAGTCATTTACACCAACTGCCTCTCCGAGCTTGGGGAGGGTGGAAGATGATCTTGCGATAGTTCCTCTAACGACTAATAATTTGGAAACATTTGATCGAGTCACTATGACTGCTGATGTTGCGGGTGGTGTGATCTACAGTGTACCACCGCGAGAAACACCAACTCCTCCATTGAATACAGCGGCACCTTTTACAAGAACTGCCTCTGGGTACTTTGCCAACAACAACGATGGTCTATCGGACTCATTTGCCTCTTCAACACCTGACCCAGGCCCACGTAAGCTGATTTATTGGCTTAAAGATACGTATTTTGTTTTTCCTTGGAACTATCTGTGGCTCTTATTGACTATGATAGCATTTTTTCTCTGGATAGGGTTTGTCGTTACCTTTTTTCTGTTGATACATGGTCATTTTCTTCCTGAGAGATCAGTGGTTGAACAGGTGAAGGAGGTGTTGAAGCCACATTTTTCATCACTTAAGGTTGGAAGAGACTTGTCCTTTGTGAACATTTCTGCAGTACCAATTCCGGATGGGATTGTGTGGGATAAAGTAATGTTTGATATATAAGGTCCCACTGAGATAATTCAAATACCGTATGTTCTAAAGTTATCAATGAATGATATCGTAATACCAGGCATTGTATCTGATAATTGGGATGTGAAGACAGTTGATTCCATGATGACTGAATTACAATACTATACTGTCTATGAGAATGAAGATGTTTACCAGTTTAAAGACAATTATGGTGACATATTTTGCTATAATTATTATGGGCACCCCTTTATACATAAAGCAAGTAGTCCGAAATCAATATTTGACTATACGCAATGGGAGCATTGCCCAACTCCCCCACAAGGGAGTTCTAAAACATATTCTGACAAATTTGCGTATTTTTCTGGGCATCATCAAATGAATGCTAAGTCATAATATTTTAAGTTAACTCCGTATAAAGGTAAGCAAATGTTGTTGACCAATACGAAATTCCTATACTCAGATTCTTTTGTTTCCCGACTGTCGATTGAAGGTTATGAATATTGGTAAAAAAATGTTGATTTGAAAAGTGTTTGGGGGACAAAACATTGGCAGACACAGGGTAGAGAAACATTGTTTAGAGCATGTCTCATTCCTGTCCAAATGATTTTTTAAATTAAAGAGTACAACAGACTAGCTGTTTGGGCTTAGCAACGATTAGAGAATTGAATAAGCCTAGTATACCTGTCCCTACAAAAATGAAGGATTGGCAGAAATATATCAATGCCACTTTTAGTGAACTTACAGACTTGGTTGTCACGTCCGGGCGGGTGGTTATTGTGGCCTGTTGACACCAACGGGTGTCATCAACGTTTTGTCACCTCCTCGGGGGGTTTCAGGACGAGTAGGGCAGACCCTCGCTACATATCACCTGAACATGCTGAAATTATTACTACATATAGCGTGGGAAAATTGTGTCAACAATGGTTAAAATCATCCACGCCAGATGCAGTTAAGACACATCTCACTCTCCTGTCTAATAACACTGACTTGCAAGATTTTTTGTCAGGCCCAAAGACACCACGTAGGAAACGTTTTTTGTACGAAGTGTACAAAGAAATATGGAAACTTTCCCAACAAGAGGATGCGGCCCGGTTAAGGAAGATAGATCAGGAAAATTTGAAAAAGGCATTAGCTGTTGTGGATAATGGAATTCACACCCTGTCCGACCGAATATATACCATTGACAACATTGTTTCTTCTGCCATAGACATTATACGATTTGACATGTCTTCTTTATATCATGGACAAAGTCAAACAAGGTCCATTATGCAGTTGGCAGCACATCAGAGCCAGGGAGATATTTTTTTCCTTTAATTTGACATGTCAACAACAACTGATGGCTAAGAAGTAGGCGACTTATGTCATGCTTAACATTGAAAAATTGGAAAGATTGCCTTTTACCGTGGCCGAGAATCCCTCAGCTGAGTGGTTGATACACGGGGTTATTAAACTGCCTATTTCTACACTACAATTCACTTCTTGTTTAAAACATGTTCCGGTAGGCATATATGAAAAGCTGTGAGAAAGTTATATTCATGAGGTGTGGGAACTTCCCTTCTTGTACAAATGTCTCAATGGCATGAGAGAGGTTTTTCTTAGCGGTAGTGAATGCGAGACTTCAGTCAGCCATTCAATGATTTGTAAGTAGCTGTCCTGAGGCATGTAATGCCTCTGTTGCGAACCTGGCTTGCTATCTGAAGGGAGTTCCGGTCCCCTTGATTAAACGCACATTCCAGGTGCTTGCAAACGGCAGCTACGTCCTCCTCAATAGTGAAGACTGTTGTGGCATGCGGGCCGGAATAGTTTACGTTGTTTTGGTCACCAAGGTCGTTACTTGCTGCGGGAATGTGTTGTTTCCCCCCACTAAATTAAGGGAGGTAGCAGATATCTGGCCTCACGTTGCTACTTCCAAGGTGAATTTTGACAAGTTAAGTAGACTAAAGGCTTTATTGTTTCAAAAGCATGTGGCCCTTACATCTGCGCGCGAGACCTACGCACTTCAGATTGCAAGGTCATCAGCAGAAATACAGTCCCTGTTAAATACCAACTTTCCGAGCCACTTTGGTGAACTTGTGGGATGTATATTTAATGCGTCCAGCACAGCTGGATTAGCACATTTTTTTAAAGCCGTGGGTGTTGGTTTTGTTCACACCTTCTCTTCCATATTCGGTTTGATACCTTCGGCTATTCATTCAATTTTCGGAAGCATTTTTGGGGGATTTCCGATCACTTTGGCTTTATTAGCCGGCGTTTTGCTGTTGCTGTTGTTTTTCTGCAATGGCTGTCCCGCCGCAACAAGAACGAATGTGGGCGCTCCCATCAGCGCAGCTCTGTCGTGAACGCATGATGCAGCACTTCAGAGCAACACTCCTGGGACATTTGGAGTGTGACTGGTCTCTGTCATTCAGACCGGTTTTGGATTGTGTGCAGCCCGTGTTTTGGTGCCGTTGGTGCTCGTTTGAACATGCACTAATCATCTGTCTCTCACAGCAACGCCCCCCAGTGGTTGATGCTGATCTGTTGATGTTCCCTATGAGGGCTCATTCCCAGACATGCGCGCTGCAGCTGCGTTTGCTTTGTGAGGCTGATTACGAAATACCCTTCCTGGAGGAAGTTGATATTAACTCGTTCATAGGCCCTGCACGGGATGCCGCCTTGGTTGATTCTGAGGCTTTGGAACACACCTGCTCCTTAATAGTCTTTGGCGTGGATTTTCCGGTCTTGTCATCTACCGAAGTGGAGAACCTCCTGCTTTCAATGACCACCGTTTGAATTGGATTTGGTCTAAATTGACACTGTTATATGAATTTGGCTCTTAGCCGCATGCTTATTTTTAAATTTAGGATTATTGTGCTTTGGTGTCCTCTCGACTTGTTGAAATTATATAAGGATTTAGTAAAAAATCTTTTAACATAGGGCATTTTTTAAGCTTCGATTTGAACCACTTTCTACTAACAAGGGGAGGGTGTAGCGTAGCCATTTTTAATATAGCCTTTGCGCGTTTGCTTAAAGCATTAGGCCTCTGTGCACTTTGTTCTTGATGCATTTTATTCAGCCTCGCACTGTTATTTTTCAATAACCAGTTTCACGGTCTTGTTTTATTTTCTTCTATCACACTGTTTAGCTTACTTCAGCACCAGAGTTCTCAAACAATACATTCTTGCTCGCTCTGTGCTTCAGGCAAGGATACAGTCTGGTACTTTGCCGATAGACGTGGTAGGAGTTTAGTCTTTAGGGTTTGTAGAAAGTACACATTCTTACGTAGGGACGTTTCTTAGAACACCAGCGTGTTAATTATAAAAACACTTCCCAGTCCTGGTACACGTAAGAGGGAGATTCCGATCAGGGAACCACAACTAGACGCTGACTGCCCTTTTGCAGATGCTGATCCAGATCACAGGCCTTTGCTCAGGTATGAGGGTTGATGTCCTCCCGAGGGAACCTGAAAGGCAGGGTTAGAGCTTAACATGCTGTGCTCAAAATAGGACTTAGAAGAGAGAATGTAATCTAGTAGCACTATGATAGCGTTATTCCTGTTTCACTCTCCTCGTTACTATTTCAATCCTACGGTGTTGTATGGTTCTGGTTATTGCGGCTCATGCCTTGTTATCTAAAATGCAGTATTTTTATTAAATCAATCTTTAAAACTCAAACTGCCTTTGTCATTTGTATATGAGACCACACTGGGTATGAGAGAACTGGTTGGGATCTGAGTGACCACTACTTCCCTGGAAAGCACTAAGATGTCATGCGCTTGGCTGCCAAATTATCTCTTCCCTCTGGGAGAGGTGACGCACTGCTAGTTAGCCGGAGGAAAACCGGATTGGGGGTGACAAGGGTCCTTCACCGTGGGTTAGACTTAGTCCCCCACACTGTGAACGATCCTGCCACCCAAAAATCCAGTAGTCTCATTAGGATAATGAGAGCCTATGCAACACTTCAAAAGACCTGCCACCTAACAGGCCACTTAGTAACACTGGTAGTGGGAGGGGGTCACACATTAGTAGGGCACCTTTCACTCCTAGAGGCCAGGTTACTAGGGTCCAGCCAGTTAGGGATAGGTCTCTCTCTGCCAATTCCCAAATTTCCTCTGTATCTAAACATTCCCAAGCCTCCCACCCTGAGGATAACTTAATGAAAGGGAACTCAGAAAGCTGAGGTTGGAAGAGACCAGACTGGAGCTTAAACAGCAGCAGCTGGCCTTAGACAGGGAATCCCTGGATATAGTTAGGGAAAGACAGAGATTGGGGTTAGTTCCCTATGATGGCAGCAGCAGTGTGTCTGATAGCAATCCTGTTAGAGAGCTAGATTCCAGAAACCTGCATAAGATAGTTCCCCCTTACAAGGAGGGGGGTGTAATTAATAAGTGGTTTGCTGCACTTGAGAGGGCCTGTATGGTACAGTTGGTCCCTCAAAGGCAGTGGGCTGCTATCTTGTGGCTATCTTTCACTGGTAAGGGTAGGGATTGTCTCCTTACTGTCAGAGAAAGTGATGCTAATAATTACAAAGTTTTGAAGGATGCACTCTTGGATGGGTTTGGCTTAACCACAGAACAATACAGGATTAAGTTCAGAGACACCAGAAAAGAGTCCTCTCAAGACTGGACAGACTTTGTAGACTGTTCAGTGAAGGCCTTGGAGGGGTGGTTACATGGCAGTAAAGTTTCTGACTATGAAAGCCTGTATAATCTTATTCTGAGAGAGCATAATCTGAATAACTGTTTGTCTGATTTGTTGCACCAGTACTTGGTAGACTCAGATCTGACCTCTCCCCAAGAATTGGGAAAGAAGGCAGACAAATGGGTCAGAACAAGAGTGAACAGAAAATTTCATACAGGGGGTGACAAGGATGGCAAGAAGAAGGATGGTAAGTCTTCTGACAAAGGTGGGGACAAATATAAAAAACATTCTGAGTCTTCATCAGGCCCACAAAAATCCTCTGGTGGTGGTGGGTCCAAATCCTCTTCAAACAATCAGAAAAAGCCTTGGTGTTATTTACGTAAAGTAAAAGACCATTGGGCAAGTGATTTCACTTGTCCAAAGAAAAACACCAAACCTCCCACCACCACAACTCCAACTGCAACCTCTAGTGCCCCTAGCAATAGCAGTGGTGGTGGGAAGTCTACTACAAATAGCTAATCCAAGGGTGTAGCTGGGCTCACTATTGGCAGTGTAGTTGGGGTTGGTCTTGTTAGGGAGACCACAGAGGCTGTTTTAGTGTCTGATGGTGGCATTGACTTTGCCACCTTGGTTGATTGTCCCCTTAATATGGGTACATACAAGCAACTACCCCTAATCAACGGTGTTGAGGTTGAGGCCTACAGGGACATAGGAGCCAGTGTAACTATGGTGTTAGAGAAACTGGTTCACCCTGATCAACACCTACTTGGCCAGCAGTACCAAGTGAATAATGCTCATAACAACACACTTAGCCACCCCATGGCTGTTGTGGATCTCAACTGGGGGGGGTTACTGGTCCAAAGAAAGTTGTGGTAGCCACTGAATTACCTGTATATTGCTTACTAGGCAATGATTTGGAAACATCAGCTTGGGAAAAAGTGGAGTTGGAGGCTCATGCAGCAATGCTGGGCATTCCTGGGCACATTTTTGCTTTGACAAGGGCTCAGACCAAAAAGCAAAAAGGACAGGGAAACTTGGATCCTGGAACAATGGACCAAGTGCACCCAAAAGCTAGGGGTAGGAAGGGTAAATCCTTGCCCACTATCCCTCCCTCTCCAGAAGATTCCCCTTTTGAGGAAGAGGAATCCTCTCCCTGTGAAGAACCTATACCAGATGAGCTGGCAGCAGACACTGCAGAGCTTTTGGGTGCAGGGGGGGCCTGCTAGGGAAGAGCTGAGTGTGGCACAGCAAACCTGTCCCACACTAGAGGGTTTAAGACAGCAAGCTGTCAAGCAGCAGAATGGGGATGTCAGTGATAGCCGTAAGGTGTATTGGGAAAACAACCTCTTGTATACTGAGTCAAGGGACCCTAAACCTGGAGCTGCCAGGAGATTGGTCATGCCCTTGCAGTACAGAGAGTTTCTTCTTACCTTGGCACATGACATTCCTTTGGCTAGGCATTTGGGCCAGACGAAAACTTGGGAGAGACTTGTTCCCCTGTTTCACTGGCTTCATATGCCAGAGGACACTAAAGAGTTTTGTCGCTCTTGTGTGACCTGCCAAGCCAATGGCAAGACTGGTGGCACTCCAAAGGCCCCTTTAATCCCACTTCTAGTGGTTGGGGTGCCCTTTGAAAGGTTAGGGGTTGACATAGTTGGCCCCCTTGACCCTCCAACAGCTTCAGGCAATAGATTTATCCTGGTGGTAATGGACCATGCCACTAGGTACCCTGAAGCTATCCCCTTAAGGACCACTACAGCTCCTGCAGTGGCAAAGGCCCTCCAGGGAATCTTTTCCAGAGTGGGTTTCCCTAAGGAAGTGGTGTCAGACAGAAGTAGTAACTTCATGTCTGCATACCTAAAGGCAATGTGGAAGGAGTGTGGCATAACTTACAAGTTTACCACCCCTTACCATCCACAAACAAATAGTCTGGTTGAGAGGTTTAATAAAACTCTCAAAGGTATGATAATGGGACTCCCTGAAAAACTCAGAAGGAGATGGGATGTCCTGTTACCTTGTCTCCTTTTTGCTCACAAGGAGGTACCCCAAAAAGGAGTGGGCTTTAGCCTCTTTTAACTCCTCTTTGGGCACCCTGTGAGAGGTCCCCTTGCTCTTGTTAAGGAGGGTTGGGAACAACCTTTAAAAGCTCCTAAACAGGAGATTTTGGATTATGTACTTGGCCTAAGATCAATAATGGCTGAGTATATGAAAAAGGCCAGTACAAACTTTCAGGCCAGCCAGGAGCTTCAAAGGCAATGGCATGACCAGAAGGCTGTCCTGACTCAGTACCACCCAAGACAGAAGGTGTGGGTATTAGAGCCTGTGGCCCCAAGAGCACTCCAGGACAAATGGAGTGGAAACCATCTAATTGTTGAGAAAAAGGGTGGGTTTACTTATTTGGTAGACCTTGGCACTGCCAGGAGTCCCCTTAGGGTGCTCCATGTCAATCGCCTAAAACCCTACTATGACAGGGCTGATCTCACCCTGCTCATGGCAACTGATGAGGGACTGGAAGCGGAGAGTGACCCTCTCCCTGATCTCTTCTCCACCACTAAAGCTGATGGCTTAGTGGAGGGAGTAGTACTTGCAGATTGTCTTTCTGCAGAACAGAACGATAACTGTATAAATCTTTTAAGTCTGTTTTCAGAACTCTTTTCACTGATACCAGGTACCACTGCTTGGTGTGAACATACAATTGATACTGGAGACAGTTTACCTGTCAAGAGTAAGATTTATAGGCAGCCTGACCATGTCAGGGACTGCATTAAACAATAGGTTCAGAAAATGCTAAACTTAGGAGTGATTGAGCCTTCAGAAAGCCCATGGGCTAGCCCAGTAGTGCTTGTCCGCAAACCTCACAGTAAGGATGGAAAGAGAGAAATGAGGTTTTGTGTTGATTATAGAGGGCTCAACCTAGTAACCAAGACAGATGCTCACCCTATCCCCAGGGGAGATGAGCTCATAGATACACTGGCTTCTACCAAGTTCTTTTGATCTAACTGCAGGGTATTGGCAGATTAGGTTATCAGAAGATGCTGAACTAAAGACTGCATTTTCAACCATTGGAGGGCACTATCAATTCACAGTAATGCCATTTAGTCTGGAAAATGCACCTGCCACTTTTCAAAGGTTGGTGAACACAGTCCTGCAAGGGTTGGAAGCTTTTAGTGCAGCATATCTAGATAATATAGCTGTCTTTAGCTCAACCTGGGATGATCACCTGGCCCACCTATGGAAAGTTCTGGAGGCCCTGCAAAAGGCAGGCCTCAATATTAAGGCCTCCAAGTGCCAGAGAGGGCAGGGGAAAGTAGTTTAACTGGGCCACCTGGTAGGTGGGGAACAGATTGTACCACTGCAGGGGAAGATCCAGACCATTATGGAATGGACTCCCCCTACAACTCAAACCCAGGTGAGAGCCTTTTTAGGCTCACAGGGTACTATAGGAGATCCATCAAGAATTATGGCTCCATAGCAGTCACTCTTAATGATCGCACTAGCAAAAAGATGCCTAAAAAAGTATTGTGGACAGCTAGCTGTCAAAAAGCTTTTGATGAGCTCAAACAGCCCATGTGCTCTTCACCTGTCCTAAAAAGCCCTTGCTACTCCAAGAAAGTCATTGTACAGCGTGATGCTTCTGAATTAGGGGTTTGGGCAGTGCTATCACAGCTGAATACTGAGGGACAGGATCAACCTGTTGCTTTTATCAGCAGCAGGATGTTGACCCCTAGAGAGAAGCATTGGTCTGCCATAGAGAGAGAGGCCTTTGCTGTAGTCTGGGCACTGAAAAGGTTAAGGCCATACCTGTTTGGTACTCACTTTATTGGTCAGACAGACCACAAACCTCTACTTTGGCTAAAACAAATGAAAGGTGAAAACCCTAAATTGTTGAGGTGGTCCATATCCCTACATGGAATGGACTATACAGTGGAACATAGACCTGGGAGTACCCACTCCAATGCAGATGGACTCTCCAGATATTTTGACTTAGACAATGAAGACTCATCTGGGCAAGGTTAGCCTTATTGTCCCTCGTTTGGGAGGGGTTGTGTAGGAAAGTACCATCTTGCCTGGCATGTTACCCCCATTTTTACTGTATGTATGTTTGTTTTTGCCTATGTGTCACTGGGATCCTGCTAGTCAGGACCCCAGTGCTCATAACGTATGCCCTGTATGTGTTCCCTGTGTGGTGCCTAACTGTATCACTGAGGCTCTGCTAACCAGAACCTCAGTGTTTATGCTCTCTCTGCTTTTAAAATTGTCACTGCAGGCTAGTGACTAATTTTACCAATTCTCATTGGCACACTGGAACACCCTTGTAATTCCCTTGTATATGGTACCTAGGTACCCAGGGTATTGAGGTTCCAGGAAATCCCTATGGGCTGCAGCATTTCTTTTGCCACCCATAGGGAGCTCAGAAAATTCTTACACAGGACTGCCACTGCAGCCTGAGTGAAATAACGTCCACGTTATTTCACAGCCATTTTACACTGCACTTAAGTAACTTATAAGTCACCTATATGTCTAACCCTCACTTGGTGAAGGTTAGGTGCAAAGTTACTTAGGGCCAGATGTAGAAAGCGTTTTTCATGGTGCAAACAGCGAATTTCGCTGTTTGTGCCATGCAAAACGCTGATCGCAGTGTTCATTCCCATTTTGCGAGTCCGTAACCTGGTTACCAACTCGCAAAATGGGAATGCGACTCGCAAATAGGAAGGGGTGTTCCCCTTCCTATCTGCGATTCGCATCGCGATGTAGAATTGCTTTGTGACTGCGAACGCAGTCGCAAAGCAATTCGCAGTTAGCACACCATTTCAAATGGGTGCTAACCCATTCAAGAAAAGGTAAGGGGTCCCCATGGAACCCCTTCCGCTTTGTGAATGGCCCTGAAAAAATGAAACAAGAACTTTACATTTTTTCATTTGTATTGCAACTCGTTTTCCTTAAGGAAGACAGGCTGCAATACAAAAAAAAACTGCTTTATTAACAAGCAGTCACAGACATGGTGGTCTGCTGTCTCCAACAGGCCACCATCCCTGTGAGTGCTGCAAATTGGAAGAGGGTCGCAAATTGCGACCCATTGAATTAATATTAATGAGGTGGGTCTTGGCGACCCCCATCCGATTCGCAGATGGTGTCAGGGACACCATCCAGCATCCGGTTTTGCGACTCGCAAATTGCGAGTCGTCCACTCATTTTTTAGTACATCTAGCCCTTAGTGTGTGGGCACCCTAGCACTAGCCAAGGTGCCCCCACATTGTTCAGGGCAAATTCCCCGGACTTTGTGAGTGCGGGGACACCTGCACAACTGCAGCATTTCTTTTGCCACCCATAGGGAGCTCAGAAAATTCTTACACAGGACTGCCACTGCAGCCTGAGTGAAATAACGTCCACGTTATTTCACAGCCATTTTACACTGCACTTAAGTAACTTATAAGTCACCTATATGTCTAACCCTCACTTGGTGAAGGTTAGGTGCAAAGTTACTTAGGGCCAGATGTAGAAAGCGTTTTTCATGGTGCAAACAGCAAAGTCGTCCACTCATTTTTTAGTACATCTAGCCCTTAGTGTGTGGGCACCCTAGCACTAGCCAAGGTGCCCCCACATTGTTCAGGGCAAATTCCCCGGACTTTGTGAGTGCGGGGACACCATTACACGCATGCACTACATATAGGTCAATACCTATATGTAGCGTCACCATGGTAACTCCGAATATAGCCATGTAACATGGAATCATGGAATTGTCACCCAAATACCATTCTGATATTGGGGGGTCAATTCCATGCATCCCCGGGCCTCCAGCACAGAGCCCGGGTACTGCCAAACTAACTTTCCGGGGTCTCCACTGCAGCTACTGCTGCTGCCAACCCCTCAGACAGGTTCCTGCCCCCCGGGGCCTGGGCATCCTGGTCCCAGGAAGGCAGAACAAAGGATTTCCTCTGAGAGAGGGTGTTACACCCTCTCCCTTTGGAAATAGGTGTGAAGGGCTGGGGAGGAGTAGCCTATCCCACCCTCTAGAAATGCTTTGATGGGCACAGATGGTGCCCTCTCTGCAGAAGCCAGTCTACACCGGTTCAGGGATCCCCCAGCCCTGCTCTGGCACGAAACTGGACAAAGGAAAGGGGAGTGACCACTCCCCTGACCTGCACCTCCCAGGGGAGGTGCCCAGAGCTCCTCTAGTGTGTTCCAGACCTCTGCCATCTTGGAAACAGAGGTGTTTGTGGCACACTGGACTGCTCTGAGTGGCCAGTGCCAGCAGGTGACGTCAGAGTCTCCTTCTGATAGGATCTTACCTCTCTTGGTAGCCAATCCTCCTTCCTAGGTAGCCAAAACTCCTTTTCTGGCTGTTTAGGGTCTCTGCTTTGGGGAATTCTTCAGATAACGAATGCAAGAGCTCACCAGAGCTCCTCTGCATCTCCCTCTTCACCTTCTGCCAAAGGATCGACCGCTGACTGCTCAGGACGCCTGCAAAACCGCAACAAAATAGCAAGACGACCACTAGCAACCTTGTATCGCTTCATCCTGCCTGCTTTCTCGACTGTTTCCAGGTGGTGCATGCTCTGGGGGTAGCCTGCCTCCTCTGTGCAACAGGAGCTCTGAAGAAATCTCCTGTGGGTCGACGGAATCTTCCCCCAGCAACCGCAGGCAACAAAAGACTGCATCACCGGTCCTCTGGGTCCCCTCTCAGCACGACGAGTGGGGTCCCTGGAACTCAGCAACTCTGTCCAAGTGACTCCCACAGTCCAGTGACTCTTCAGTCCAAGTTTGGTGGAGGTAATTCCTTACCTCCCCACGCTAGACTGCATTGCTGGGTACCGCGTGATTTGCAGCTGCTCCGGCTCCTGTGCACTCTTCTAGGATTTCCTTTGTGCACAGCCAAGCCTGGGTCCCCGCCACTCTAACCTCCAGTGCACAACCTTCTGAGTTGTCCTCCGGCGTCATGGGACTCCCTTTTGTGACTTTGGGTGGACTCCAGTTCACTTTTCTTCTAAGTGCCTGTTCAGGTACTTCTGCTGGTGCTGCCTGCTTTTGTGAGGGCTCCCTGACTTGCTGGGTGCCCCCTCTGTCTCCTCATCCAAGTGGCGACATCCTGGTCCCTCCTGGGCCACAGCAGCATCCAAACACCCTAACCGCGACCCTTGCAGCTAGAAAGGCTTGTTTGCAGTCTTTCTGCGTGGGAACACCTCTGCAAGCTTCTTCACGACGTGGGACATCCATCCTCCGAAGGGGAAGTTCCTAGTCCTCTTCGTTCTTGCAGAACACCAAGCTTCTTCCACCCGGTGGCAGCTTCCTTGCACCCTCAGATGGCATTTCCTGGGCTCCTGTCCGCTCTCGACACTGTTGCGACTCTTGGACTTGGTCCCCTTGTCTTACAGGTACCCACGTCTGGAAATCAACTGTTGTTGCATTGCTGGTGTTTGTTCTCCTTGCAGAGACCCCCTATCACGACTTCTGTGCTCTCTGGGGGTAGTAGGTGCACTTTACACCTACCTTTCAGGGTCTTGGGGTGGGCTATTTTTCTAACCCTCACTGTTTTCTTATAGTTCCAGCCACCCTCTACAAGCTCACATAGGTTTGGGGCCCATTCGTGGTTCGCATTCCACTTTTGGAGTATATGGTTTGTGTTGCCCCTATACCTATGTGCTCCTATTGCAATCTACTGTAACTTTACATTGCTTGCATTACTTCCTTTTGCTATTATCTGCATATTTTTGGTTTGTGTACATATATCTTGTGTATATATCTTATCCTCATACTGAGGGTACTCACTGAGATACTTTTGGCATATTGTCATAAAAATAAAGTACCTTTATTTTTAGTAAATCTGTGTATTGTATTTTCTTATGATATTGTGCATATGACACCAGTGGTATAGTAGGAGCTTTACATGTCTCCTAGTTCAGCCTAAGCTGCTTTGCCATAGCTACCTTCTACACTAATAAAGGATAACTGGACCTGGCACAAGGTGTAAGTACCTCTGGTACCCACTACAAGCCAGGCCAGCCTCCTAGAAATACTTACCTCCAGAAGGAGTATTGTCTGTAAGATATTTTTGGTACAGCGTCACCCAAATAAATACCTTTATTTTTGGTAACACTGAGTATTGTCTTTACTTGTGTATAAGTACTGTGTAACTATAAGTGGTGTTGCATAAGCTTTGCATGTCTCCTAGTTCAGCCTAAGCTGCTTGCTATAGCTACCTCAATCAGCCTAAGCTCCTAGAACACTACTACTTCACTAATAAGGGATAACTGGACCTGGTATAAGGTGTAAGTACTCAAGGTATCCACTACAAACAAGGCCAGCCTACTACACAATCTCACTGTTTTCTGAGGATTAAGGCCCTCATTACAACTTTGGTGGGCGGCAACCGCTGCCCGCCAAGTTGTAACTGCCATGCGGCCACCAATGCGGCCACACTCCTGCGGTGGCCCTTATGACATCCCCGCTGGGCCGGCGGGCGGAAACCGAGTTTCTGCCCGCCGGCCCAGCAGGGATGTCGGCCGCAACATGGGAGCCGGCTCCAAATGGCAGACAGTGAAAAGCTTTATTGGGCTGTGCCATGGGGCCCCTGCACTGCCCATACCAGGGGCCCCGTGACTCCCCTTTCTACCAGCCTTTCCATGGTGGTTCCTACCGCCATGAAAAGGCTGGCGGTAAGGGGACTCGTAATCCACTGGGCAGCACTGCAAGCAGTGCTGCCTTGGAGGATTAAATCCGCCTGGACCAACATGGCGGAAAACCGACGGTCCCGGCGGTGCGACCACAGCGCTTCCGCCGCAGTCGTAATATGCGAGTTTGCGGCGCAACCTCCAAAACAGCCCTGGCATTCTTTTACCGCCAGGGTTGTAATGAGGGCCTAAGACCCTTAGGCCCTCATTACATCCCTGGCGGTTGGTGATAAAGTGGCGGTAATACCACCAACAGGCTGGCAGAAAATACCGCCAAATTATGACCATGGCGGAAAGAGCTCAGACATACCGCCACTCTAACACATCAACCGCCATGGCAGAATCAACAAGTACCACGGCGGTAACCGCCTACAGCCAGGCAGAATCCAATGTCCCGCCCACCGTCTTATGATAGTCCAATCCACCACCTTCTCTGGGGCGGCACCAATGACATTAAAAGCCTGCCAGAAACAGATCTCAGAAGTCAAAGGACTCACCTGTAGAGACTCAGGCAAGAACCATGCCGCCATGGAGCCCGTCCTGCTCCACCACACAAACACCAACGACTGCGAAGACGACCACGGTGAGTACAGCCGCCTAGCACACAGGGGATGGGGGAGGAAAAAGACAGTGACACACACATGCTCAATACACACCCCCAACATCATACACACAATCAGATGCAGCAATATAACATAGTTACCCCGTACCAACCAGGAATAATGCAAGGACAAGTCCAATAGATAAAAGTGAGTGTAATAAGACAAATATAGTAGCAATACGTGCATCCAAATCAAAAAGTATATACATATATATAGATGAAGGGACACTGCCTAGTCCTCAATGTTCGTGGGCCACAGGGCCACATTACAAAGTCCAAGGCCCCACTTTACTCCTGCAACAACACGGAGAGAACACTGCAGGGGCATCAGGTTGAAAATAGGCAGGCACCTCAGGGGAACGGGTGCACCTCAGCCGGCAGATAGTACAACGCCACTGGTCCTGGAGGGGGCAACATGCCCATTACTCATTCCTGGGGAGTGCAAGGCCACAGTCTCTCAAGTGAGGGACTTGCCCACATGCTCTGGAGGGGGCATTGTGTGCCTAGTGATCTTCATTCTGGGGAGGATGGGGTGAGTGGATGGCTTCTCCACTGGTTCTGGAGGGGGCATTCTGTCCCAGTGATCTTCATCCTGGGGAGGATGGGGTGAGTGGATGGCTTCTCCACTGGTTCTGGAGGGGGCATCATGCTCTGTGATACAGATCTTGGGAAGTGCAAGGTCACAGTCTCTCAGCTGGGTGTCATGCCCACAGGATTTGTAGGGGGCAGGCCGCACAACAGCCCATGGATATAGGTCTACAGAATGTCTGCCGGCAGTGACAGCTGTTCAGTGGTGGCAGTGCTGCTGCTGGTAGTGGTGGGGGGAGGCTCCAGCCCATCCCCTGCAGCCTCAGACGGCTGCCCACTGGTGCTGCTGCTGGTGGTAGTTGTGGGGGGAGGCCCCAGCCCATCCCCTGCAGCCATGGACGGCTGCCCACTGGTGCTGCTGCTGGTGGCGGTGCTGCTGGCGGAGCTTGTGGTGGTGGTGGGTGAAAGCCCTGGCACATCCCCTGTAGCCTCAGAAGGCTGCCCACTGCTGCTGCTGGTGTCGGTGTTGCTGGCGGAGCTGGTGGTGGTGGTGGGGGGAAGCTCCGCCCATCCCCTGCAGCCTCGGATGGCTGCACCACCATGGTTGGTGGTGTGGCCTCTGTCAGAGTCCCGGCACCAGGCCCCTTGTCCTTACTGCTGCTGGTGCAGGGCCCTTGCCCTTCCTGGCAGCAGCTGGGGATGGCGCCTTGCTCCTTTTGCAGCAGCTGGGGGTGGCTCCTTACCCTTCCTTGCAGCAGCGGGGTGGCTCCTTGCCCTTCCTTGCAGCAGCTGGGGTTGGCTCCTTGCTGGTAGGGCGGTGCTGGTATGGGGGTAGCAGCTGTACCTGTAGCTGGGGTGGGCACTGAGGTGTCAGCCACCACCAGGGAGCTTCCATCAGTGTCCGTGTCCGAACTGTCCCCTCCAGTCTCTGCTGTGGTGCTTCCCTCACCCTCTGTCCCACTAGTGCCCTCACCATCGGTGACTCTGCCTCCTGGGTCCTGTGGGATGCAGCTCCCTCCGTCGCCGGTGCCTCTGCTCCTCCGCCAGATGATGCTAATGCACATAAGGACAGGGTGACAAAACCAAAAGTTGGGGGAGAGACAAAGGATACACTTGGTCAATGGTGGCACCAACACCACCATTGGCATACACAACACATTCACACACAGGGAACAGACCTACGCACTAGGCAATGCACTACCAGTTAGAATGCTAGTCACCAGGCCATGGGGAGGGACACATACCGCCAACTGCAGCATACCTGAGACCCACAGACCCCTGCCCAGTAGTGGATGCCTACTAGCTAGGTTGGAGGAATTTCACATCAGAACCCTGCCCAACATGGGACCTACTCTGCAATGTCAGGCCTGGCCTAGGGGCACACATTCCCCATCCGGATCCCACCCCACCAGGCGTATGTAGTAATGAAGAGTACTGTACTCACCCCCTTGTTGCTGCTGTGATGCCCCCAAGCGCCCATCCAGCTCCGGATAGGCCATTGCCAGTATGCAGGCCCTCAGGGGGGTCAGGATCCGACGGGCACCCCTTCCTCGTTGGGAGGCTATCCCCAGCTGGGCCTCTGCCATCTTCCATGCCCAGAGTCTCAGGTCCTCCCACCGTTTCCGACAGTGGGTGCTCCGTCTGCCGTAGACCCCCAGGGTCCGCACGCCCTTGTCTATTGCACGCCATATACCCTTCTTTTGATGGGCCCTGACCTGCAGAGGAAACAGACACAGGGAAAGGTATTAGTCAGACCGTCCTGCCTGTTACACTCATGGCCCACCATGCCCCTTCCCATCCCCATTAGCACAGACATGGCCCAGCATACATGCAGCACGCTGCCCAGGACCCATCCACCAACCCCCCCCACACGAGGCCTTCACACACAGCACTCCATGCATTCATGCCTCTTGCATCGTACTCACAGTGTACTAACCTGTTGGTCTGGATGCCAATACAGCAGTCGGTTCTGGGGTAGGACCCCATCCACTAGTCTCTCCAACTCCGCTGAGGTGAAGGCAGGGGCCCTTTCCCCAGTCATATGAGCCATGGTAGGTTCCAGACACAGGTCAGAGCAGCGTGAAAGAATGTCAAGGCACTCGTGAATTGATAAAGGGTCAAGAGTCCGTGTTCGGATACAATAAAGTCCTCTTCCAAACAATCAAGTACACTGTAGACCGGGAAATATTAGCATAAATCCAATTTATTCTTGAGGTGTGATTTTCGTATACTGGTAAGACAGACAACACCCAACACGTGTTTCGTCTTATGACAAGATCATCTCAATGACTTCCTCAGGGCTGCAAAAAATACAATTATGACCAGTATTACACATATAAACTCTGTGTTAAGTCTTAAGAATATGACAAAATGTCAAATCATTAGCCGAATTCCAACACCAATCCCCAAGTGACTTTGTGATGAACATCATTGTGCAAACAACTAGGTTTACTAGATGTGACAATTTGTGAGTATTTGACAAAACATGAAGCCACCCATAAGTGTAATGGTTAAATATAACAAACTATATAAGAATTAATAAGGCACTCATTTTAAGCCAAAAAATAGATAACCGGTCATGACACCCGTGTGAAAAATGAAAGGCGTGGTGCAACCTAAGAGAGCCCCATAAGCGAAATTTCAAGAAAAGTGAACCAAAATCTCCCAAGTTTTTTAAGGAAACAGATTCCTAAAAAGGTGAATCAAAATATGGAGGTTCATACCTCAGTGAATAATTTATACTGTGGTGATGACGATAAGGAAGTATTAAAAAAAATGCTTTCCTTAAGGTCCCAACTGTTAAGGATCTGCGAGAAAGTTATAAAATTAATGGCCAAATTAGTTGTTAATCCGAAAAGATCTATAATGAGGCTAGAGGCCCGAGTTCACATGGATGTAAAAGGTCCAAGCAGATACCCACCCAGTACTAAATGCTGCAGTGATGAGTCCACGTTTGCATGTAAGGGGTGTGTGTATATACACCTCCTATCTGCAATCCAAAATGAAAACTTTAAGGGAAAGTTTGAAAAAGTCCACAAATTCGCAGTCACCAACAGGAAAGAAGAAAATTGCTTACCTAAAAGGTAACAGGAGGGCACGGAGTAACGTGTCCGGAGAGCCAAATCTTACTCTCTGACCGACTGTTTAATGACAGGTTGCTATTGATGTTAGAAATCAAAAAAGGACTATAATCCCTAATCGCGAGCGCCATCTTGGAAGAGTGTATAACGATTCCCTGTGGAATCGGTTAGTCGGAAAGACCCGGTAACAAGAGAGTGAAAACAGTTATAGTATTCTGTGGTTGGTGGGCACCATTCTGGAAATGAATATAAAGGAGATGGAGATTACGGTTGAACCAGGGACTAAAATCCCCAATCATGAGCACCATCTTGGAAGAGTATATATCGATTCCCTGTACATTCGGTTAATCAAACATGAGCAAGAAACAAGAAAATAAAAAGACTGCAGTATTAAATAGTAGGTGGGCACCATTTTGGACAGGAAATAAAAGAAAAAAGGGATTATGGATACATCAGCACGTCACCGTCTATCGTGGGAGATTAAAAGAACAAAAAGCAAAAACCTCATTACTTCCACAATATAGGAGAAAATAGATAAATACTAAAAATCATAATATCAACACAAAAGGTCATTGGCAGTAGAATTAGGACCATGTCTATCATAAAGCAAGCTATTTCATGTGTGTGTCATGGTAGTCATGAAATACATCCACTCAGATATGAACGAATTCTCCAAAGCATAATATACTTCACAACATATAATGAATAGACATTTGCCATCGACTGGGAATTAATCCTGACGATGTAAATGTTTACAAAGTGAACAATCTAAAATGGCAGAAACAATAGTTTTTTCTTTCCGCTCAACATGAATGAGGCCGAGACGATTGTTAACTAGTTACATAGCTCACTTACAGTGAAATTCAAAATCGACGTAAAACACTTATTATTGTACATAGCCAAATCATTCACCCAGGTAATATTCAATTTCAGAACTCGTATTGAGGCCTTCTTCCACGGCTCTTAGTTTAAGAATCCAAGAACATTCTTGCTTTCTGAGTGACAGTTCCCTATTTCCTCCACGCGAATCCTTATATATGTATTCAAAGCCAAAAAATTCAAAACTCTTTGTCTGACCTTAAAAGTTGTGAAGAAAAGGGGGGGAAATTATAGGGATAGGCGCTAACAGAATATCACCAAAACATTTCTTTAACAATAGATAGTAAATACGGTGCTCCCGAACGGAGGGTCCTCCCAGCACCTTCAGTGTTACTCCAATAGGAAAAACCAAACTGATTCAAAAGGCCAGGGCACTCGTATGAAATAAGATAAGAGTCTGTACAGTTAGGTTCTTGGTCTTTGGAGAATCAATATATAATCCAAACAGTGTTAAAGTTCAGTGTCTTTATTCTTGTGCGAGGTTTTCATACATGTTCATCACATCAGAAAGATTCAATATGTGGTCATCACAACAACATCCAACAGCCAACACATGTTTCGTCTCAGAGAAATGAATCTCATTGACTTCCTCAGGGCTGTAAGAAACATAATAATGAGCTTGGTCATAATCTGTAGTTATACATGATTATGGAAAATTAATACCTGGCACTAAAATCGTGGCCAAGTCCTTCACCAGTACCCCGTGAGTGTCTAAAATCATCAAGTGACATTACCAAACGGAGCCACAGAGAAAAAACTATGATTACAGTCTACCACAAGTGATAAACTTGTTATTATTATAAATATCACCAAAAGTTTGGTGTGCATGTGAAATGAAGTAGAAATTGAGAATTAGAAATAGGGATAAAGACTCCCACTAGATATGTGGCGATAAGAAACGGAAACTAAGGTTGAGAAATATACTCTTAATGACAGGGTGTCATTAGGAAAAAAGGAAACAGAAAGGCGTCATAACACCTAGGAAATTGGTGAGTGAGTGTGCTAAATTAAGCATTCGCAAGTGTGTCTGATTAAAGAAAAACATACCAAAATATAAGTAAGGTGTTAACATGAATAAATGGCTTATCCTAATCAAGTAAAACTCTTCAAGAAAATGATCTGAAATAAAATGATTGTAAGTCATTAGGAGGAACATAATGAGTAAGCTGAATTTAAAAGGAACTAACAAAAGGACTATCACGTACCAATAGAGAAAGAGTAGTGGGAATCACGTGACGGGGGCAAAACACTATTATCCCCGAGTCTTCGTGAGGGAGTACTCATAAGTCAGCACGTATGGATCCAAAATCTTTTACGAATCTAACTGTACAGACTCTTATCTTATTTCATACGAGTGCCCTGGCCTTTTGAATCTTTGTCTGACCTTGTTTGGGGCATTGTTTCATGTGTGTTACTATAGGATACTGATCATCCTCTTGTCTCAGAGCCCTATGATGCTCACTTATTCTTATTTTTAGCGATCTGATTGTGCTGCCCACCTAATATAATCTGCACTTACAAGCAATCATATATATAACATAATTGCTGTTACAAGTAATGTTCGAAACGATGTGGAATTGGTCACCAGCCTGATTACTGAAGGTGGAAATTCCAGATGTAGCCCATTCCACAGTGACCACATTTATATAAGCCTTTGTTGCGCCTAGTAAGCCAATCTTCATGTTGACGTACACTGGGGTAACTGGGGCACAATGTATTCTTGAGGGTCCGTCCCCTACGGTATGTAAAGATCGGGGTATTTGAAATGAATCCCTTGAGGGTTACATCTGCTGTTAGCACATGCCAATGTTTAGTCATGCATTTACGTAATAATGCAGAGGTCTGTGTATGGTTAACTACACAACGAATATTGGTATTGGTGGGTCTGGCTTTATGTCTGAGAGTATCTCTCCTTGTCATACACATGACTCTACTGCGTGCTTTTTCAAGAATTTGCGGCGGATAGCCACGTTGTTTAAATCTGACCTCCATGTCATTTATACATTTTAAAAAATTAGTTTCCAAACTACACTTCCTTCTTGCCCGCACCATTTCACCATATGGAATCAAATTTATCTGGTGTCTGGTATGTGAGCTTGTTGCATACAATATGGAGTTACAAGCTGTACTTTTTCTGAAAAGATGACTTTCAATCCTGTCATTATGAAAGAAAAGTTTTACATCCAAAAATGGAATACTAACCGTACTTTGCTCCCACGTAAATCTGATATTGAGGTCATTGGAATTCAGATATACTATGAAACTGTTGAGTTTCTGTATATCACCTGTCCATATCATTATGCAGTCATCAATACATCTCCCCCAGAAAAGTATATCCATATTCCATGTATTACCTTCAGTACTCCAAATGACCTTCTGTTCAAAATACCCCATAAAGAAGTTTGCATATGCCGGTGAAAATCTGGATCCCACGGCAACCCCTTGTTTCTGGCGGTACCATTCTTTTTTAAATAAGAAGTTGTTATCCAGGATCATTTCAACCATAGCAAGCAGCATTTTGGTATGTTCGTACAGGCTAGCTGATCTATTGTGGAGGAAATTACGTAAGGCAATCATTCCCAAGTTGTGATTGATGCTTGTATAAAGGGATGTCACATCAAGGGTTACTAAGGTCATCCCTGGTTCCTAATTAATATCCACAAGGATACTCAGGATATGCTTAGTATATTTTATGAAAGAAGGAAGATTAACCACAAAGGGCTGCAAAAAAGTATCTACGTATTCAGAAAGTCTCTCCGTTGGGCCACCCATTCCTGATACTATTGGCCTGCCAGGTGGGAAACTAAGATTTTTTTTTATTTTTGGTAGAGTATATATACACGGATATCTAGGTCTAAAGACTCGAAGGTACATGTATTCGTCTTAATTCAATAAATGTTGATCAATACACTGTTTTAAGAATTTATTAATCTTATTAGTAAGTCCTGGTATAGGATCTGATCCAATTTTCTCATAACATGTGATATCTTCCAGCTGGCTATAGATCTCTAGTTCATAGTCCTGGGTGTTCATGACCACAATATTACCACCTTTATCAGCCTCTTTGATGGTTATATCGTTGCATGTTTGTAAGTATCTTAAAGTCGTGCTTTCTTCATGGCTCAGATTACTGTAATGGGTACGGTAATGAGTCCTATTTTTGCGTTCCAAAATATTTAGGTCTTGCCACACTAACTTGAAAAAAAATTGTCTATATAGTTACCACTAATGAGATTAGGTATCCAACTGGATTTAGATTTAGACCACTACTTAACGTATCTGATGGAATATCTAAATCTGCCAAGATCTGAGAAACAGTAGTGGGATCCTGCTCCTAATCTGTGATGGATAGTAGTGTCATTGTGTCATGATCATCCTTCATTAAAAGAGGATGGTGGTCTCTGTTAATTTCATACAGGATATCATTGCCCCTATTGTCAGTATGGAGGGTAAAATACTTTTTGAGTTTAAAACGTCTAAAGAACTTTAAAAAAACAATTTTTGTTTTTTTGAAAATCACCAAAATCTCCTGGACAGAATCCAAGGCCCTTGCTTAATAGTGAGACGCCATGTTTGGTCAGTTCTAAGTTGGAAAGGTTTACAATGGAAATTGTGCTCTCATTTGTATCATTTAATTCTGCTTGTTCCATGACCTGGTTTTCATTCCCTTTCTTACCTCTGTGCTTCCCTCCTCTCTTGCCCCTCCTTGTTTTGCGGGGTCCTCCTTGTGTTAATTTGTTTCCCATTGTCCCTGTCTGATCCTTTGCAGCTCTGTTAAAAAAGAAGGGGTACCCTGCTGGATTGTGACATCTTGTCTTGAAGTGTTGGAGCTCCTACTCAATTCACTATTACTGACTGAGATAGCGCTGAGTGATGATAGAGAACCTAAATTCTGAGTCCGTAGATCATCCCCCTTTTTTTATCAAATGGTCATTTTTTTGAGAAAATGTAAAGATTCTACCATTTCTATAGTCTAATTCATCCCGTTTGAGTTTGCGTGCTTTTCTTTGTGTGATCTCATGCATATGCAGTGTACCTCCTCTCTTGTTGAAGGTCAGGTAGCAAGTGAGTGAACAGATACAAAGTGGCAGTGACGTCCGTGGCGGTGCTTACCGTCACCGCCGGCGTAAATCACCATTGGCCACTGTACCTCATAGGGCCCCGACCGCCTCCAGCAACGGCACACAATGTCAGTGGAATTACATAGGCCCTCATTACAACCCTGGCAGTAAATCCCGCTTACCACCGTGCTGACGGCCTTCGAGATACCATGGCAGAAATCCACTACAGGTATACGACCCACATCTCGTAATCCGCCACAATACAGACACCCACACAAGTCCACCGCACCAAAGGTCAGTGATAAACCGGCGATAGCAAAACCTACACCATCATGCCAACAGAACTACGCACACACTATCACGACCCACAAATCAATGCAGCGGTCATTCAACCGCGGTAATCCATTGGCGGTACACACCGCTGCACTCAAAATACACACACATTTACAAAACACCACCACATTGGACAATTCAAAATACACACACCTGACACACATACACACACCACACCCACACACCCACAACACTATAAAACACACACCCACATTACCCACAACCCCTTACAATGATTTACTTGGAAGAAGCAGAGAGAGAGAGAGAATAGCAAACATAACACCAGCATCCACAGGCACACAACACCATCACTTATACAACATCCACGCACCTCATACAACACATACCAACACAACACATCACACAGCACAACAAACAGCACCTCACACATCACCCACACCACATTATGGCACCTCAAAGACACCCCAGGTTTTCTGAGGAGGAGCTCAGGGTCATGGTGGATGAAATCATCCGGGTAGAGCCACAGCTATTTAGATCACAGGTGCAGCAGACCTCCATTGCAAGGAAGATGGAGCTATGGCGGAGAATTGTCGACAGGGTGAAAGCAGTGGGACAGCATCCAAGAACACGGGATGACATCAGGAAGAGGTGGATTGACCTACGGGGGAAGATGCGTTCTGTGGTATCCAGACACCAGGTAGCAGTATAGAGGACTAGTAGTGGACCCCCCCTCCTCCCCCACAACTAACAACTAACAACATGGGAGGGGCAAGTGTTGGTGATCATGCATCCTGAGGGCCTCGCAGGAGTGGCAGGAGGACTGGACTCTGGTAAGGCAAATCTTTAATACTATATTCCCCCACTACCTGCATGCTATCACAAACAACTAGCCCAACCCTCACACCCATCACCCCAACACCCCACTGATACCCCACTATCACAATCCACACATCCCAAAACCAAGGCCTGCATGTTACACCAATGCATGGATACCCATCACCAAAGTATGTCAAGTACAGATACCCACCCAGGCCCCAAAATCACCATTCACACAAGGCCAAAGACAATAAGTTATGCACAGGAGTAGAGGTTAACTCACCCATTGGACAATATGGCACACACAGATACAATAACTATGCATTAACCCCCCCAACAGGACCCTGTATGAAGGTAGCCTCTTTCTAGCCATGTTACCCCCACATTTGGCCTGTTTGTGAGTATATGTCAGGGTGTTTTTACTGTCTCACTGGGATCCTGCTAGCCAGGGCCCAGTGCTCATAGTGAAAACCCTATGTTGTCAGTGTGTTTGATATGTGTCACTGGGATCCTGCTAGCCAGGACCCCAGTGCTCATAACTTTGTGGCCTATATGTGTTCCCTGTGTGGGGCCTAACTGAATCACTGAGGGTCTGCTAACCAGAAACTTGGTGTTTATGCTCTCTCTTTGCTTTAAAATTTGCACTGCAGGCTAGTGACTAATTTTACCAATTATAATTGGCACACTGGAACACCATTATAATTCCCTAGTATATGGTACATAGGTACCCAGGGGATTGGGTTTCCAGGAGATCCCTATGTGCTGCAGCATTTCTTTTGCCACCCATACGGAGCTCAGACAATTCTTACACAGGACTGCCACTGCAGCCTGAGTGAAATAACATCCATGTTATTTCACAGCCATTTTTCACTATACATAAGTAACTTATAAGTCACCTATATGTCTAGCCCTCACTTGGTGAAGGTTAGGTGCCAAGCTACTTAGTGTGTGGGCACCCTGGCACTAGCCAGGGTGCCCCCACATTGTCCAGATGCAAATTCCCCGGACTTTGTGAGTGCGGGGACACCATTACATGCGTGCACTACATATAGGTCACTACCTATATGTAGCGTCACAATGGTGACTCCGAACATGGCCATCTAACATGTCTAGGATCATGGAATTGTCACCCAAATACCATTTGGTATTGGGGGTATAATTCCATGCATCCCCGGGTCTCTAGCACAGAACCCGGGTACTGCCAAACTGCCTTTCC